>NC_137674.1:55573294-56005794 GCF_963989245.1 Nansenia antarctica | reverse complement strand
TTCTAGTAATCAATTGAATTTCAACCATGAAACAAATAATTATTGACCCTTTACTGTGTCCTCCAGTCACAGTGGCAATAATTGTTCATATGACTGATGGTTGAAACTCAGTTGATTCTAGAAGTGTTGTCTAGTACAGTGGTAGTGGAAATCATGTTTAGCCTTGGAAATTATATTGAGTAGCCTACAGTCCATTATGTGTCCGCTATACAGTACAGCAAGGTTAATTTTGATATTACGAACCCTTAAAAACACATATTGTACATTGAGATGATTACATGTTTATATAGCCTCCCAGCAAGCACCGACATACCTGGACGAATTCGGACCAGCCCGATAACGGCCAGACCTAGTAATATCACAACTAGTTAGTAGCTGGCCCAGAATATCACCCTATTTCAACAAAAATATATTTGTATTTTTTTTTATATTTGTCGGGAGAAAATACCCAAATGTGAAACCCCAGCAACAACCCGTCAACTCTGTTGTGACAGACATCAAAGTGGTTTTGATAAAACGGGCCGATTGCGTCACAGTGATGAGCGTGACGTCACGGGGCGAAAACGCCATAAATACCGGAGGTTCTCCGTTGTTCAGACACTCCCCTTACCACCATCATGCCCCGCAGACCAGCTCGCAGAACCTCCCGCCCCGTCCGTCGCCGCCGGCGCCCCAGGGTTAGCCGGAGGAGGAGGAGGGGAGGCCGGAGGAGGCGCTAGGACCGAGCCGGTAGGACCGAGCCGGTAGGGGAGGAGGTGTTACTTTAAATCATTCCCCTTATGGAGGGGAGAGTGGACGGAGGGGGCCTTCCTCACCCTCCCTCCCCCCTCCCTAAGGGGAATGATTTTCTGTCATTTTGCGTGTCTGTCTGTACGCACAGAGCCACACAATAAAACCCGCTATCAATTGGAGATCACCTGCTCTTGTCTTCACTGGTAACATAAGCAGTTATGGAACTAAGTAGGAATTACAAGGGTAAAAGAGAACTGACAAAATATTAATAAAACATTAATACAATGTAATAAAGATAATTTAAAAAATAATATTATAATACAGACATCACAAAGACACGTGACCGGTCTCTTGAGCTGAGGGGCATGATTTGTCCAAAACAAACCCAACCAATTATAATGTGTAGCTTTATCCATTTATTTGGTATTTCTAAATGCTTAAACAAGTTTAACGTGTGCGCTTTTATTTTGATGAAATCTTCACTGACAAACATTTACATCGACCGGAAGAAGGTGGGCGGAGATCCACTGTTGGAGCAGGACGGACCGATGGGACTGGGTCACACTTCACTTTGGGCTTTGTGAACGAGACGAGTGAAAGGTTATGGCTGTGTTCCAATCCTGCCATTATAAAAGGCCTATATTATGGTTATACCCCTCGCAGGGCACTACACAGTGTATTCAGCCATTTAAGGGAGAGTCCAATGCATATCAGTAAATAAATATGTTAATTTCGAAGTGGCCTGCAACGTGGGTGTAACCGTAAGGAACAACAACAGGTGTACATTATACATTATGAATTTAACAACTTCTCTACATTAACCTCGTAACCCCCAAGCTATTGCGCACAGCGTAAACCTGGAATAACAACGACTCAAACCTGGGCTTAGTGGGAGTGCATTTACTGAGTTGAACTTGTCCGTTCGTATGTCACATACATTTATCTCTGATACCACTGGGACAAATAACATGTTAATGAAACTTAGCTGATTGATGCGTCTTGCCATACAAATGCGGAATGCGCTACAAATTACAATTAGCCTACTCTGATTGGTATGGTACCAATTTTGACAAAACGTAGGTGAATTGTTGTCTTGTTATAGAGATTGTTAGGAGCTTCGAGGTGACGAGATTGTCCTTTATTTAACTGGTGATGGTGCAGTTAGTGATAGTTTGTTATAATTAAAAACGGAATAATAGGGTGCAAAGAGGAGAGCGCGCCTCAGAACGCACCTTTTGGGTAATAGACTGTTTTGAAGTAATACGGTCAAATCCTTGAAATGAATCAAATAAGCACTACAAGCTCCGGTAACTTTTCAGCCTACTCAACTCTTCAAATAAATGCAAAATGCTAAAAAGTAATTTTTAAAAAGTAAATGTTTAAATTGACATATTCGTCTATTACTTGTCATTTTATATAGGACACATATAATGGACTGTATACAAATATTGTGCCTTCATCATGGCTAAACTTGATGTTTAGTACCAATCTACTCAGCAACACTTCTGGAATATGGAGCAAGTGAGTTTCAACCATGAGCTGTGTCATACATGTTGATGCCCTGTAGGCCTACACAAATATTTTCCAAGGCTAAACTTAGGTTAGGTTATTTACTACCATTTCACTCAACATTTCAAGAATATGGATCAACTGAGTCTCAACCATAATGTGTGTACAGTCCTTTATACCCTCAGCTGCCTCCCTGTGGTTACAGGAGTAACGTTCAAATGGTATTTTCACTAACTCTTAGCAAGACTGCTTTTGAATAATAATCATTTAAATTAAAAGCATTGTGACTGCCAATGGCACCTGGGGGGTGTTCCATCAACGTCGCTAAAGGACAAAACATTTTTCTAGATCCCGCGAGAAAAAAATATCCAGCCTTATTTTGATAAGTCTCGCGAGACGACCATAGATTTGTGCTTATGGTGACTGATGTGTGACTTACTTTAGACAAATGTACTTGTTGTAAGTCGCTTTGGATGCGTCTGATAAATGTAAAAAAATATATATAGAGCGTGCATACTTTTGTTGCAAAACACAGCCATAATAGAAAGTCAGATAATTCCAACAGAGGGCGCTGTTTACTTATAGTAACGTGCCTCCCTCAGACTAAACAGGGAGACATTAACCGTAATCTCATAAGAAGACAGCAGACACAACAGATAGGACTTGATGGCTCAGTTTTCTCTCAGTGAAAATGTCACAGTCAATAACTTTCCCCATTCCATCATAACGCTGGAGAGAACAAGTATCTCTTAAATACTGTCTTCAAAAGTCTCTCCACTAACTCAGCCAGCATGGTGTTTCTGTTCAGAACAGGCCTTAGGATGAGAGTCTCCCTACGCTGGGGCGGCTGTGGACACCCGTCTGGTCATCCTGACCCCAGCAGCCATTGATCCAGTCCACACAGTAGCTGTGTCCACACAGTAGCTGTGTCCATACACTAGTTGTGTCCATACAGTAGCTGTGTCCATACACTAGCTCTGTCCATACACTAGCTGTGTCCATACACTAGCTGGTCCATACACTAGCTGTGTCCATACAGTAGCTCTGTCCATACACTAGCTGTGTCCATACACTAGCTGTGTCCATACAGTAGCTGTGTCCAGACAGTAGCTGTGTCCATACAGTAGCTGGTCCATACACTAGCTGTGTCCATACACTAGCTGGTCCATACACTTGTTGTGTCCATACAGTAGCTGTGTCCATACACTAGTTGTGTCCATACAGTAACTCTTTCCATACACTAGCTGTGTCCATACACTAGTTGTGTCCATACAGTAGCTCTGTCCATACACTAGCTGTGTAGATACAGTAGCTGTGTCCATACACTAGTTGTGTCCATACACTAGCTGTGTCCATACAGTAGCTGTGTCCATACACTAGCTGTGTCCATACAGTAGCTGGTCCATTTACTAGCTGTGTCCATACACTAGCTGGTCCATACACTAGTTGTGTCCATACACTAGCTGGTCCATACACTAGCTGTGTCCATACACTAGCTGGTCCATACACTAGCTGTGTCCATACAGTAGCTGTGTCCATACACTAGTTGTGTCCATACACTAGCTGTGTCCATACACTAGCTGTGTTAATACACTAGTTGTGTCCATACACTAGCTGTGTCCATACAGTAGCTGTGTCCATACAGTAGCTGTGTCCATACACTAGCTGTGTCCATACAGTAGCTCTTGTTGTGAATCCCTCATCGGCTCCGCCCCCTCCTGCCTCGTTGGCGCTCGTTGAGCCTCATCAGGCTCAAGTGGAGACAGCTGGGTCCAGCTATCAACTCAGGAGGAGGCAGCCCTATAAGAAGCCCCAGAAACCTTCCTCCGACGCTTGATTATTTTGACCCATGTGGTTAGTAGTTTGGCTCTCCCTGTTGTCTCTTCTCGTTCAAGTAGTTTCTCTTCAGAGTTTTGTTTGTTTGTTATTTTGCTAACCGTAGTTGTTTTCTTTGTTGATCCTCGCTCCCCAAAGGAACCTGCCTCCCCCTGCCTAGACCTCCTGCCTGCCTATCGACTACGTCTCCTGCCTATGTCCCTGCCTGCCTAACGACCACCCCTCCTGCCTATGCCCCTGCCTGCCTACCGCCTACTCCTCCTGCCTAACCCCCTGCCTGCCTGCCGCCTACTCCTCCTGCCTAACCCCCCCGTCTGCCTGCCTGCCGACTATTCCCCCTCTCTGCTCTGGACTGGTTAGTACACGTACATATTTCAACACTTCACTCATCTACATATCTACACCACACTAGTTTTGCACGCTAGACACTCACACCCAGACACATAGAGTACAGTTCCACTCACACCTCATTTACATTATCCAGTTCTCTGGCATCCACACATTCCCCCCACTTAGGCCCCGTTAGAGTAGGGTTATTCTTTTGTCCATCATTTTAATAAATCCTTTTATTATTAGTTTGCCTCTTGTGTCCGTCTGTTCTGGGGTTCTGCCACACTTGACTCTTTTGCTAGTGCAACCTTAACAGAATAATCAAGCCAAAATGAGTCAAGGCAGCACCTCGGGGCAGACGCCCGCAGTTAAGCCCAACCCAGTGTCCCATTCAGTTGACGAGCTTGTTTCCGCCCACGCGGCCGAGCTCGCGTCCCTCCAGGCGGAGTTGTGTAAGGCTTTCCCCTCCGTTCAGGGTAACATCGCTGAGCTCCAGAAGTCGTCCACCTCCGCCTCAGCTGCTCTCGCCTCCCTTGCTGTCCAGATGGGCACTCTTGTCTCTGCGGTGGCTTCCATCCAGCTGAGGCTGAACACGCTCCCTGGAGGAGCTGCAGTCCCTGCTCCCCCTGCTGATTCACCGGGGGTTCCAGCCCCCCCAGGGCGAGCTCCCGCCCAACCCGAGCCCAACCTGGTTACCCCTCGACCCTTTGGAGGGAACTTTGATCTGGGCAGAGGGTTCCTGACCCAGTGTGAACTTTTTTTTGCTTTCCAACCGTCCAAGTATGGGTCAGAAGAGGCTAAAGTAGCCTTCATTATGTCCCTCCTGGTGGACAAGGCTCTAGACTGGGCCATAGCCGTGGTGGGCAGAGACCCACATCTTGCCCAGGACTACGAGGCGTTCCGCCGGGAGTTTTCCTTTTTGTTTGACCACCCCTCTGACGGCGCGGACGCCGCCTCCAGGATGCTGGAACTCCGGCAAGGCTCCAGGACCGTCGCGGACTACACCTTAGAGTTCCGGATCCTCGCCGCCGACAGCGGGTGGGGAGACATAGCGCTCCTTTGCGCCTACCGGCGGGGTCTGAGTGAGGCGGTGAAGGACCTTATCGTCCGGGACCGCCCAGGCTCCCTTCAAGAACTGGTCACCTTGTCCCTACAAATGGATGAGCGCCTGCGGGAGCGCCGCCAGGAGCGCAGCCAACGCGCTGTGGGGCCCCCTCACTCGGTCCCCAGCCGCACGTCCTCTCTCCCCCGTTTTGCGGCCGCCCACTCGGCCCTGCCCCCTCGGGTTCCCATGCTCTCCCCAGCCCCGTCCACCTCTGAGTCAGCGGAGGAGCCCATGCAGGTCGGCCGGTCCCGCCTCTCTCAGGAAGAGAGAGAGCAGAGAATGCGGGGCGGGCTGTGCCTGTATTGCGGAAGACCCGGACACGTCCTCCGAACCTGCCCGGCGCGGCCAAAAGATCCGGCTCGCTAAAAGAGGGGTTTTTGGTGAGCCGTGCCTCGATCCCCCAACCCATCAAGAACCACAACCGGCTGTTCCC
Organism: Nansenia antarctica; assembly: GCF_963989245.1. NCBI lineage: Eukaryota > Metazoa > Chordata > Actinopteri > Argentiniformes > Microstomatidae > Nansenia > Nansenia antarctica. The sequence goes on along the minus strand of NC_137674.1, from coordinate 55,999,849 downwards.
AGCCACCCTCTCCTGGGGTGAGGAGTCCATTTCTGCCGGCGCCCTCATTGACTCCGGGGCAGACGAGTGCTTGATGGACATCACCCTCGCTCGTCAGGCCGGCATCCCGCTCGTTCCCCTCGACCATGCCTTGTTCCCCCAAGCCATCGATGGGAGGCCCTTAGGTAGGATCACGCATAGCACTGAATCCCTCACCCTCACCATGTCCGGTAATCACGTCGAGACGGCACGTTTTCTTGTCCTCCACGCCCCCACTGCACCCCTAGTATTAGGTAGGCCGTGGTTGGAGAGACACGACCCCCACATCTCCTGGACCACTGGACGGATTTTGGGCTGGAGCATCCCCTGTCATGCCAACTGCCTACGCTCCGCCCTCTCTCCGTCCAGCGGTCCCAGGCCCTTAGTCTCTCCCCCGGACCTCACTGGTGTCCCCTCTACGTATCTTGACCTGGCCATGGTGTTTAGTAAGGACCGCGCCCTTTCACTTCCTCCTCACCGGCCGTATGATTGTCCCATCAACCTCCTTCCCGGGGCAGCCCTTCCCAAGGGTCGTCTCTACAACCTCTCGGTCCCGGAGAAGGAGGCAATGCGCAATTATATAGCCGAGTCCCTAGCCTCGGGTGTAATTCGACCATCGTCTTCCCCCCTCGCGGCGGGCTTCTTCTTTGTGGCGAAGAAGGATGGTGGCCTGAGGCCCTGTATAGATTTTCGTAGTTTAAACACCATCACTGTTAAGAATAAATACCCACTCCCCCTTATGAGTTCCACTTTCGAGCCACTCACTCACGCCCGGGTGTTCACTAAACTTGACCTCCGCAACGCCTACCATCTGGTTAGGGTCAAGGAGGGGGACGAGTGGAAGACCGGGTTCAACACCCACCTCGGTCACTTCGAGTACCTGGTCATGCCCTTTGGCCTGTCCAATGCCCCCGGAGTCTTCCAGGAGCTGGTCAATGACGTGCTGAGGGACATGATAAATGTTTTCGTGGTTGTTTACCTGGATGATATCCTGATCTTTTCCCCGACCATGGAGGAACACCACCAACACGTGCGCCTGGTCCTACAACGGCTCCTGGAGAATCGTCTCTTCGTCAAGGCGGAGAAATGCGTCTTCCACTCCTCCTCTGTGACGTACCTGGGTAACGTCGTGGAGGAAGGGCAAATGCGCGCCGACCCGGCTAAGATTAAGGCGGTGGCAGAGTGGCCACGACCCACCGACCGAACACAACTCCGGCGCTTCCTCGGGTTCGCCGGGTTTACCCGGCGGTTCATCAAGGGGTTTAGCCAGGTGGCGGCCCCTCTCACTGCTTGTACCTCCACTGTTCGCCCGTTCTCTTGGACCCCTGAGGCTGAGGCGGCCTTCTCCACCCTGAAGGGCCTCTTTACGACCGCGCCGGTGTTGGCCCACCCGGATCCAGCCAGGCAGTTCATCGTGGAGGTAGACGCTTCAGACACGGGCGTCGGGGCCGTTCTCTCCCAGCGGTCGGAGGAGGACCAGAAGGTCCACCCGTGTGCCTACTACTCTCGCCGGTTTGACCCTGCCGAGAGGAACTACGATGTGGGCAACAAGGAGTTGCTGGCCATCCACGCTGCCCTCGGAGAGTGGAGGCACTGGCTGGAGGGGGCTAAGCTGCCGTTCCTAGTGTGGTCTGACCACAAGAACTTGACCTATATGAGGACGGCAAAAAGGCTTAACCCTAGACAGGCACGCTGGGCCCTGTTCTTCAGCCGATTCGACTTCACCCTCACCTACCGCCCGGGGTCAAAGAACGTCAGGGCGGACGCCCTCTCCCGGCTGTTCCCGGGGGAGTCCCCGGATATGCCGGTGACCCAAGACACCATCCTCCCCCCTACCCGGGTGGTAGGTGTCGTCACCTGGGCCATCGAGTCGGTGGTCAGACAGGCCCAGCGTGCCGAGCCGGACCCAGGTACCGGACCCCGGCACAGACTTTTTGTTCCCTCCACTGTCCGGCCGCAAGTGCTAGAGTGGGGGCACTCTAGTCACTTTGCCTGCCACCCTGGCTCCCACCGGACAGCGGAGTTTATCAGCCGACGTTTTTGGTGGCCCACACTCCGGGGGGACGTTAAGGAGTTTGTGGGTGCCTGCACCATCTGCTCCCGAAGTAAGGCCTCCCATCGTCCTCCTTCGGGCCTCCTATGTCCCCTCCCTATCCCCGGTCGTCCTTGGTCCCACATCGCTTTAGACTTCGTTACGGGGCTCCCCTTATCCAAGGGTAAGGACACCATCCTAACCATTGTGGACAGGTTTTCCAAGGCTGTCCACTTTGTCGCCCTTCCCAAGCTCCCCTCCGCGGCCGAGACTGCTGACCTCCTCACGCTCCATGTGGTGAGGCTTCACGGCATTCCTCACAACATTGTGTCCGACCGGGGCCCCCAGTTCATCTCCAAGGTGTGGCAGGCCTTCTGTAAGGGAATTGGGGCCTCGGTCAGCCTCACCTCTGGATACCATCCGCAGTCCAACGGACAGGCCGAGCGGACCAACCAGGCCCTGGAGGCAGCCCTGCGTTGTGTCACCACCAGCAACCCCGCCTCCTGGGCCAAGTACCTACCATGGGTGGAGTATGCCATCAACACCATGGAGAGCTCCGCCACGGGTATGTCCCCTTTTGAATGCTCCTTGGGCTATCAACCTCCTCTCTTTCCCCAACAGGAGCTGGAGGTGGCAGTCCCGTCCACCAGGGTCCACCTCCGCCGGTGTCGGTGCATCTGGAGGACCACCCGGACCGCTCTGCTGCGGGCCACTGAGCGGTCCCGTCGCTGTGCCGACCGGCGGAGGGTGCCAGCCCCGGCCTATCGTCCCGGCCAGAAGGTCTGGCTGTTGGCCCGGGACCTGCCCCTCCAGACCGCCCAGACCTCCTCCCGTAAGCTAAATCCCCGCTATGTTGGGCCCTACACTATTGACCGGATTATTAACCCTGCAGCGGTTCGATTAAACCTTCCCCCTGCTCTCAAGGTCCACCCAGTATTTCACGTGTCCCTCCTCAAGCCTGTTTCCACTAGCCCCCTGTCCCCCCCCGTTCCAGCCCCCCCACCTCCCCGGGTCCTGAAGGATGGCGACCAGGTGTGGACGGTTGACCGCCTACTGGCTGTCCGCCGTAGGGGACGGGGGTTCCAGTATCTGGTGGACTGGGTGGGTTACGGCCCCGAAGACCGGAGCTGGGTGCCCCCGTCCTACCTCGCCGTCCCCACACTCCTGGAGGATTTCTATCTGGCCCACCCGGACGCTCCAGGACGGTCGTCAGGTGCCTCCCCTAAGGGGGGGGGGTACTGTTGTGAATCCCTCATCGGCTCCGCCCCCTCCTGCCTCGTTGGCGCTCGTTGAGCCTCATCAGGCTCAAGTGGAGACAGCTGGGTCCAGCTATCAACTCAGGAGGAGGCAGCCCTATAAGAAGCCCCAGAAACCTTCCTCCGACGCTTGATTATTTTGACCCATGTGGTTAGTAGTTTGGCTCTCCCTGTTGTCTCTTCTCGTTCAAGTAGTTTCTCTTCAGAGTTTTGTTTGTTTGTTATTTTGCTAACCGTAGTTGTTTTCTTTGTTGATCCTCGCTCCCCAAAGGAACCTGCCTCCCCCTGCCTAGACCTCCTGCCTGCCTATCGACTACGTCTCCTGCCTATGTCCCTGCCTGCCTAACGACCACCCCTCCTGCCTATGCCCCTGCCTGCCTACCGCCTACTCCTCCTGCCTAACCCCCTGCCTGCCTGCCGCCTACTCCTCCTGCCTAACCCCCCCGTCTGCCTGCCTGCCGACTATTCCCCCTCTCTGCTCTGGACTGGTTAGTACACGTACATATTTCAACACTTCACTCATCTACATATCTACACCACACTAGTTTTGCACGCTAGACACTCACACCCAGACACATAGAGTACAGTTCCACTCACACCTCATTTACATTATCCAGTTCTCTGGCATCCACACATTCCCCCCACTTAGGCCCCGTTAGAGTAAGGTTATTCTTTTGTCCATCATTTTAATAAATCCTTTTATTATTAGTTTGCCTCTTGTGTCCGTCTGTTCTGGGGTTCTGCCACACTTGACTCTTTTGCTAGTGCAACCTTAACAGCTCTGTCCATACACTAGCTGTGTCCATACACTAGCTGTGTAGATACAGTAGCTGTGTCCATACAGTAGCTGTGTCCATACACTAGCTGTGTCCATACACTAGCTGTGTCCAAACGTTTGGTGTATTGAGCCAAGAGAAGGAAAAATGCTTCACTGTCCAAACACATATGCAGGGCACTGTAAGATATAATGAATAATACAATATTGGATCCAGTTTGTACGTTTTTCCTCAGAACCAACTTGCTGTCAATATCTTCTCCACTTCCTCCTCACAGTAGCCATCCAGCTGCTTCTTCAGTTCCGCCACCATCCTCCCCACAGCCTGGGTTAATGGTGGTACCAGGCAACTCCTCTGACACATCATAACCACAGAGGCCCTTGTAGTTCTGTAAACCAAGAGGAAATTCTATCTGGACACAGTTATACAGGAGGAGCCTCCACCTCTGGTGAGATATTTTTAAAAATGTATAACCGATTCTCTGTACATGAGAGCTGCTCCATCTCAACATCTCTCCTCCTCAGCTCAGCGACCTCCTGCTCAGACCTCCTGCTCCAGACGCTCCAGGAGTCCTTCAGCCTGACTTACTTCAACCTTCTCCTGGACTCTGATCAGCTCTCTTTACTTCAGTGCCTCTTCTCTTAAGGGAGTGGATCACCGCAGCAGATATCCTATCACTGTCCTCCACTGCTGCCTTTGCAGAATGTTTCAGTGACATTATAGACTTGTTGAGCTGTTTTTTTATGTTGGAATATTTGACGTCTACTTGATACAACATTCTGCAAACAGACATAGCCCTGCCCTGAGTTAGAACAAACTGTAAAAAAAGTTAATACACTGAAAAGAAAAATTAAACAAAGTTGCTGACTAAATCTGAATTTCCGAGAAGAATTTCCAGTGATCATACTTTCTAGTGAAGAAGTAGACTTCATCTGTTTCTAGGCAACCAGCCATATACTGTAGCATAGAAGATAGGTAACCTGGGTCTCTACCTGTTTCTCTGCTGCAGCTGAGACAGTACCATGGCCTTTATGAGCATCTACTGTACATAGATAACAGATACATTGATTATTAGTCCGGCAGTATATCTCCAGCAGTTTGTCATGAGGACAGCATATCCCAGCCTGAAGTTGTTCAGTTGTTCAGTTGTTCAGTGGCACCAATAACCTTGTTTTTCCCCGGGGTTTAGGTCATGGTGAAGTTTAAGTTGACTCTCACAATAAGTTGTGTATCATAGCCCACACCCTGTATTTTTGTATTTTTGTATACTATCACTATATACGACATATTTATCATATATGTATCATATGTATCATAGCCTGTAAAATTGCACATTGTATATAATCTCAATGTATATATACCACTGCACATATACATCCAGTCACCATTGTATGTCATTGCACATCACGCTACCATTTGCACTTTACTGTATAGATTGCTGTAAATACTGCTGTAAATACTGCTACTTATCACTGCAATATAATTGCTATTTGTTGCACTTCTGGTTAGATGCACAATAATTTCGTTGCATTTTCTTGTAGCCTACTATGTAATGACAATAAAGTGAATGTAATCTAATCTAATCTGTCTGCCCTGGGGGCAGCTGTACACATGCTTCTGATCATCTTGATCCCAGCAGTCCTTAATACAGCCCATACAGTAGCTGTGTCCACAGGCGGTGGTCACCGGATCCTTCTATAGATCCAGACAAATCGGGCAGCTGAATTGGTCCTTCTCTACAGACATGTTAGTTGGTAAACTGGACTGTAAACAACATATTTGTACTACCATTGTACTAACACAACACTTCTAGTAATCAATTGAATTTCAACCATGAAACAAAGAATTATTGACCCTTTACTGTGTCCTCCAGTCACAGTGGCAATAATTGTTCATATGACTGATGGTTGAAACTCAGTTGATTCTAGAAGTGTTGTCTAGTACAGTGGTAGTGGAAATCATGTTTAGCCTTGGAAATTATATTGAGTAGCCTACAGTCCATTATGTGTCCGCTATACAGTACAGCAAGGTTAATTTTGATATTACGAACCCTTAAAAACACATATTGTACATTGAGATGATTACATGTTTATATAGCCTCCCAGCAAGCACCACCTGGACGAATTCGGACCAGCCCGATAACGGCCAGACCTAGTAATATCACAACTAGTTAGTAGCTGGCCCAGAATATCACCCTATTTCAACTAAAATATATATATATATATATATATATATATTTTATATTTGTCGGGAGAAAATACCCAAATGTGAAACCCCAGCAACAACCCGTCAACTCTGTTGTGACAGACATCAAAGTGGTTTTGATAAAACGGGCCGATTGCGTCACAGTGATGAGCGTGACGTCACGGGGCGAAAACGCCATAAATACCGGAGGTTCTCCGTTGTTCAGACACTCCCCTTACCACCATCATGCCCCGCAGACCAGCTCGCAGAACCTCCCGCCCCGTCCGTCGCCGCCGGCGCCCCAGGGTTAGCCGGAGGAGGAGGAGGGGAGGCCGGAGGAGGCGCTAGGACCGAGCCGGTAGGACCGAGCCGGTAGGGGAGGCGGTGTTACTTTAAATCATTCCCCTTATGGAGGGGAGAGTGGACGGAGGGGGCCTTCCTCACCCTCCCTCCCCCCTCCCTAAGGGGAATGATTTTCTGTCATTTTGCGTGTCTGTCTGTACGCACAGAGCCACACAATAAAACCCGCTATCAATTGGAGATCACCTGCTCTTGTCTTCACTGGTAACATAAGCAGTTATGGAACTACGTAGGAATTACAAGGGTAAAAGAGAACTGACAAAATATGAATAAAACATTAATAGAATGTAATAAAGATAATTTAAAAAATAATATTATAATACAGTATGACATCACAAAGACACGTGACCGGTCTCTTGAGCTGAGGGGCATGATTTGTCCAAAACAAACTCAACCAATTATAATGTGTAGCTTTATCCATTTATTTGGTATTTCTAAATGCTTAAACAAGTTTAACGTGTGCGCTTTTATTTTGATGAAATCTTCACTGACAAACATTTGCATCGACCGGAAGAAGGTGGGCGGAGATCCACTGTTGGAGCAGGACGGACCGATGGGACTGGGTCACACTTCACTTTGGGCTTTGTGAACGAGACGAGTGAAAGGTTATGGCTGTGTTCCAATCCTGCCATTATAAAAGGCCTATATTATGGTTATACCCCTCGCAGGGCACTACACAGTGTATTCAGCCATTTAAGGGAGAGTCCAATGCATATCAGTAAATAAATATGTTAATTTCGAAGTGGCCTGCAACGTGGGTGTAACCGTAAGGAACAACAACAGGTGTACATTATACATTATGAATTTAACAACTTCTCTACATTAACCTCGTAACCCCCAAGCTATTGCGCACAGCGTAAACCTGGAATAACAACGACTCAAACCTGGGCTTAGTGGGAGTGCATTTACTGAGTTGAACTTGTCCGTTCGTATGTCACATACATTTATCTCTGATACCACTGGGACAAATAACATGTTAATGAAACTTAGCTGATTGATGCGTCTTGCCATACAAATGCGGAATGCGCTACAAATTACAATTAGCCTACTCTGATTGGTATGGTACCAATTTTGACAAAACGTAGGTGAATTGTTGTCTTGTTATAGAGATTGTTAGGAGCTTCGAGGTGACGAGATTGTCCTTTATTTAACTTGTGATGGTGCAGTTAGTGATAGTTTGTTATAATTAAAAACGGAATAATAGGGTGCAAAGAGGAGAGCGCGCCTCAGAACGCACCTTTTGGGTAATAGACTGTTTTGAAGTAATACGGTCAAATCCTTGAAATGAATCAAATAAGCACTACAAGCTCCGGTAACTTTTCAGCCTACTCAACTCTTCAAATAAATGCAAAATGCTAAAAAGTAATTTTTTAAAAGTAAATGTTTAAATTGACATATTCGTCTATTACTTGTCATTTTATATAGGACACATATAATGGACTGTATACAAATATTGTGCCTTCATCATGGCTAAACTTGATGTTTAGTACCAATCTACTCAGCAACACTTCTGGAATATGGAGCAAGTGAGTTTCAACCATGAGCTGTGTCATACATGTTGATGCCCTGTAGGCCTACACAAATATTTTCCAAGGCTAAACTTAGGTTAGGTTATTTACTACCATTTCACTCAACATTTCAAGAATATGGATCAACTGAGTCTCAACCATAATGTGTGTACAGTCCTTTATACCCTCAGCTGCCTCCCTGTGGTTACAGGAGTAACGTTCAAATGGTATTTTCACTAACTCTTAGCAAGACTGCTTTTGAATAATAATCATTTAAATTAAAAGCATTGTGACTGCCAATGGCACCTGGGGGGTGTTCCATCAACGTCGCTAAAGGACAAAACATTTTTATAGATCCCGCGAGAAAAACATATCCAGCCTTATTTTGATAAGTCTCGCGAGACGACCATAGATTTGTGCTTATGGTGACTGATGTGTGACTTACTTTAGACAAATGTACTTGTTGTAAGTCGTCGCTTTGGATGCGTCTGATAAATGTAAAAAAAAATATATAGAGCGTGCATACTTTTGTTGCAAAACACAGCCATAATAGAAAGTCAGATAATTCCAACAGAGGGCGCTGTTTACTTATAGTAACGTGCCTCCCTCAGGCTAAACAGGGAGACATTAACCGTAATCTCATAAGAAGACAGCAGACACAACAGATAGGACTTGATGGCTCAGAGTTTTCTCTCAGTGAAAATGTCACAGTCAATAACTTTCCCCATTCCATCATAACGCTGGAGAGAACAAGTATCTCTTAAATACTGTCTTCAAAAGTCTCTCCACTAACTCAGCCAGCATGGTGTTTCTGTTCAGAACAGGCCTTAGGATGAGAGTCTCCCTACGCTGGGGCGGCTGTGGACACCCGTCTGGTCATCCTGACCCCAGAAGCCATTGATCCAGTCCACACAGTAGCTGTGTCCACTGTCCACACAGTAGCTGTGTCCATACACTAGTTGTGTCCATACAGTAGCTGTGTCCATACACTAGCTCTGTCCATACACTAGCTGTGTCCATACACTAGCTGGTCCATACACTAGCTGTGTCCATACAATAGCTCTGTCCATACACTAGCTGTGTCCATACACTAGCTGTGTCCATACACTAGCTGTGTCCATACACTAGCTGTGTCCATACAGTAGCTGTGTCCAGACAGTAGCTGTGTCCATACAGTAGCTGGTCCATACACTAGCTAGCTGTGTCCATACACTAGCTGGTCCATACACTTGTTGTGTCCATACAGTAGCTGTGTCCTTACACTAGTTGTGTCCATACAGTAACTCTGTCCATACACTAGCTGTGTCCATACACTAGTTGTGTCCATACAGTAGCTCTGTCCATACACTAGCTGTGTAGATACAGTAGCTGTGTCCATACACTAGTTGTGTCCATACACTAGCTGTGTCCATACAGTAGCTGTGTCCATACACTAGCTGTGTCCATACAGTAGCTGGTCCATACACTAGCTGTGTCCATACACTAGCTGGTCCATACACTAGTTGTGTCCATACACTAGCTGGTCCATACACTAGCTGTGTCCATACACTAGCTGGTCCATACACTAGCTGTGTCCATACAGTAGCTGTGTCCATACACTAGTTGTGTCCATACACTAGCTGTGTCCATACTCCATACACTAGCTGTGTTAATACACTAGTTGTGTCCATACACTAGCTGTGTCCATACAGTAGCTGTGTCCATACACTAGCTGTGTCCATACAGTAGCTCTGTCCATACACTAGCTGTGTCCATACACTAGCTGTGTACATACAGTAGCTGTGTCCATACAGTAGCTGTGTCCATACACTAGCTGTGTCCATACACTAGCTGTGTCCAAACGTTTGGTGTATTGAGCCAAGAGAAGGAAAAATGCTTCACTGTCCAAACACATATGCAGGGCACTGTAAGATATACTGAATAATACAATATTGGATCCAGTTTGTACGTTTTTCCTCAGAACCAACTTGCTGTCAATATCTTCTCCACTTCCTCCTCACAGTAGCCATCCAGCTGCTTCTTTAGTTCCGCCACCATCCTCCCCACAGCCTGGGTTAATGGTAGTACCAGGCAACTCCTCTGACACATCATAACCACAGAGGCCCTTGTAGTTCTGTAAACCAAGAGGAAATTCTATCTGGACACAGTTATACAGGAGGAGCCTCCACCTCTGGTGAGATATTTTTAAAAATGTATAACCGATTCTCTACATGAGAGCTGCTCCATCTCAACATCTCTCCTCCTCAGCTCAGCGACCTCCTGCTCAGACCTCCTGCTCCAGACGCTCCAGGAGTCCTTCAGCCTGACTTACTTCAACCTTCTCCTGGACTCTGATCAGCTCTCTTTACTTCAGTGCCTCTTCTCTTAAGGGAGTGGATCACCGCAGCAGATATCCTATCACTGTCCTCCACTGCTGCCTTTGCAGAATGTTTCAGTGACATTATAGACTTGTTGAGCTGTTTTTTTATGTTGGAATATTTGACGTCTACTTGATACAACATTCTGCAAACAGACATAGCCCTGCCCTGAGTTAGAACAAACTGTAAAGAAAGTTAATACACTGAAAAGAAAAATTAAACAAAGTTGCTGACTAAATCTGAATTTCCGAGAAGAATTTCCAGTGATCATACTTTCTAGTGAAGAAGTAGACTTCATCTGTTTCTAGGCAACCAGCCATATACTGTAGCATAGAAGATAGGTAACCTGGGTCTCTACCTGTTTCTCTGCTGCAGCTGAGACAGTACCATGGCCTTTATGAGCATCTACTGTACATAGATAACAGATACATTGATTATTAGTCCGGCAGTATATCTCCAGCAGTTTGTCATGAGGACAGCATATCCCAGCCTGAAGTTGTTCAGTTGTTCAGTTGTTCAGTTGTTCAGTGGCACCAATAACCTTGTTTTTCCCCGGGGTTTAGGTCATGATGAAGTTTAAGTTGACTCTCACAATAAGTTGTGTATCATAGCCCACACCCTGTATTTTTGTATACTATCACTATATACGACATATTTATCATATATGTATCATATGTATCATAGCCTGTAAAATTGCACATTGTATATAATCTCAATGTATATATATATATATACCACTGCACATATACATCCAGTCACCATTGTATGTCATTGCACATCACGCTACCATTTGCACTTTACTGTATAGATTGCTGTAAATACTGCTGTAAATACTGCTGTAAATACTGCTACTTATCACTGCAATATAATTGCTATTTGTTGCACTTCTGGTTAGATGCACAATCATTTCGTTGCATTTTCTTGTAGCCTACTATGTAATGACAATAAAGTGAATGTAATCTAATCTAATCTGTCTGCCCTGGGGGCAGCTGTACACATGCTTCTGATCATCTTGATCCCAGCAGTCCTTAATACAGCCCATACAGTAGCTGTGTCCACAGGCGGTGGTCACCGGATCCTTCTATAGATCCAGACAAATCGGGCAGCTGAATTGGTCCTTCTCTACAGACATGTTAGTTGGTAAACTGGACTGTACACAACATATTTGTACTACCATTGTACTAACACAACACTTCTAGTAATCAATTGAATTTCAACCATGAAACAAATAATTATTGACCCTTTACTGTGTCCTCCAGTCACAGTGGCAATAATTGTTCATATGACTGATGGTTGAAACTCAGTTGATTCTAGAAGTGTTGTCTAGTAGTACAGTGGTAGTGGAAATCATGTTTAGCCTTGGAAATTATATTGAGTAGCCTACAGTCCATTATGTGTCCGCTATACAGTACAGCAAGGTTAATTTTGATATTACGAACCCTTAAAAACACATACATTGAGATGATTACATGTTTATATAGCCTCCCAGCAAGCACCGACATACCTGGACGAATTCGGACCAGCCCGATAACCAGTGGCGGATACAGAAAGTGGCTGATGGGTGGGCCTGGAAAAATCTGGGTAGGCCTGAGTGAAACTCATCACCGCACGTTTTAGACCTATGTATGAGCAAACAGATGGATGGAACACAAACGGGCTCGCGATCATAGGCGCCGATTTATGTTTCTGCCCGTGGGTGCTCGAAACATTTGGGTACGACCAACACGCATGCACACACACGCACACGCACGCACGCAAAATATTCGCAGGGACTGGAGGAGATCACTATGCAGACCATGAAACGAACGGAAAATAAATAAAGTACCTGTCTACCCAGAGAATGCAACGGACAGCCAAACAAGTTATTATAATACACACACGCAAGGCATTCAAGCGCACGCAATAGTCAATGAATTAACCAATAACCATCAACTATGGAGGACCAAGTCTGACAGAATTAACAATAAATATATAGGTACATAAATTAATGTATGAACAAATAAATGAACGAATACACACTAGGATCCTCTGTGAAAATCAAGGACCCCAATTGAAATAAGCCAGTGGCTTTCTTGGGTTTTTATCCTCTTAGTTTGACCTTGTATGTAATATGTACTTTCATGTACCTACTTCTGCAAACATTCTAATAAAGTTTTCAATCAATCAATCAATATTCCTTGAGCAGACAATTCCGCAGTTTCCACAAAGCCTACTGCTCGTTCTTTAATTACCCCTCCATGAATGAATCGAATACAGACAGCAACTAGCTCGCGCTTGGATAGATCTTTATACTCATCCACAAGTATGGCATAATCTGTGGATTGCTCATGCAGTTCAGACTTTATCTTTCGAATGAGCAGTGAGGCTGCAGCCTCAAGCAGCTCATCCTGAATGTGATGGCTTAGGAGCGTGGCATTTCGAGGCAGTTCCTTCAGTCTATTTTCAATTTCTGGATCATATTTTGACATGAACTTGAATAGCTCCAAGAAATTACCTTTATTGAGCGCCTCTTCCGTTTCTCTGTGACCTCTAAGTGGAATTTCCAACTTGGCACACAACATAGCAATGTCTAACACAACTTTAACGTGTTGCCGGTTTCGCTCTATGAATGAAACGGCATCACCGTGCATTTGATTTAACACTGTCCCACGGCTTTGGGGTCCATCATGGCTTTGCCTGTACCCATCCAACTTGGTGAGGGCAACAGCATGCGGCTTGCTAGACTCGTGTTTGTCACAGGCCTGCCGGAGACGTTTCAAATTTTTGTATCCATCTCTTGTAAAAGTGAACTCCGTGTGCGCCTCTGGGAAATGTCGACACACTTTACAAAAAATAGCGTCTCTTTCTTTTCTATATTCCATCCACTTCTCGTACCAATTTCTACTGAAGGAGCGCGATTTCCCATCTATTACAGTGGTAGGGAATGTTACCAGCTTTGGTTGAGTGGCTGGTTCCTCCATGGCTGACAGATCCGACGGTGTAGTCCTACCAGTTAGCTCTTCACAAGCCGGTGGCAATGTCGGTCGCTTCGGTGGAGCTTTAGCGTGTATGCTCAAGTTAGCATTAGATGTTGAAGCTGTGGCCGTTTCTCCTTCTTCATCCCCAGGGCCAGCACACATCTCATCACAATCCTCCTCTCTGTCTTTGGACAAGGCCTGGTCCAAACTTTCATTATTTTCACTGACTTCCAGACGTGGCTTTTTAAGAAAGCGGGACAATGTTAGCTGTTTAGCCATCGTAGCGCGCACACTGAACACTTGACTGACACTTGACACTTGACACTGGTCACGGTCAACTGAACAATCAGAGTAAACGTAAAGAGGAAGCCATGTAAACGTAAGAGAGGAAGTTGAATATTATTAGTATTAATACATACTTTTAATCATTTCCAAGACAAAACTATTCACATTACAGTTAGTTAGTGAAAATTAAACTTTACAAATATTTATTTATTTTTTTTTATTTTTTTTAATGAATCTGACTGGGTGGGCCAGCTGTCAATCTGGGTGGGCCTAGGCCCACCCATAGATCCGCGCCTGCCGATAACGGCCAGACCTAGTAATATCACAACTAGTTAGTAGCTGGCCCAGAATATCACCCTATTTCAACTAAAATATATATATATATATTTTTATATTTGTCGGGAGAAAATACCCAAATGTGAAACCCCAGCAACAACCCGTTAACTCTGTTGTGACAGACATCAAAGTGGTTTTGATAAAACGGGCCGATTGCGTCACAGTGATGAGCGTGACGTCACAGGGCGAAAACGCCATAAATACCGGAGGTTCTCCGTTGTTCAGACACTCCCCTTACCACCATCATGCCCCGCAGACCAGCTCGCAGAACCTCCCGCCCCGTCCGTCGCCGCCGGCGCCCCAGGGTTAGCCGGAGGAGGAGGAGGGGAGGCCGGAGGAGGCGCTAGGACCGAGCCGGTAGGACCGAGCCGGTAGGGGAGGCGGTGTTACTTTAAATCATTCCCCTTATGGAGGGGAGAGTGGACGGAGGGGGCCTTCCTCACCCTCCCTCCCCCCTCCCTAAGGGGAATGATTTTCTGTCATTTTGCGTGTCTGTCTGTACGCACAGAGCCACACAATAAAACCCGCTATCAATTGGAGATCACCTGCTCTTGTCTTCACTGGTAACATAAGCAGTTATGGAACTACGTAGGAATTACAAGGGTAAAAGAGAACTGACAAAATATGAATAAAACATTAATAGAATGTAATAAAGATAATTTAAAAAATAATATTATAATACAGTATGACATCACAAAGACACGTGACCGGTCTCTTGAGCTGAGGGGCATGATTTGTCCAAAACAAACTCAACCAATTATAATGTGTAGCTTTATCCATTTATTTGGTATTTCTAAATGCTTAAACAAGTTTAACGTGTGCGCTTTTATTTTGATGAAATCTTCACTGACAAACATTTGCATCGACCGGAAGAAGGTGGGCGGAGATCAACTGTTGGAGCAGGACGGACCGATGGGACTGGGTCACACTTCACTTTGGGCTTTGTGAACGAGACGAGTGAAAGGTTATGGCTGTGTTCCAATCCTGCCATTATAAAAGGCCTATATTATGGTTATACCCCTCGCAGGGCACTACACAGTGTCCATACAGTAGCTCTGTCCATACACTAGCTGTGTAGATACAGTAGCTGTGTCCATACACTAGTTGTGTCCATACACTAGCTGTGTCCATACAGTAGCTGTGTCCATACACTAGCTGTGTCCATACAGTAGCTGGTCCATACACTAGCTGTGTCCATACACTAGCTGGTCCATACACTAGTTGTGTCCATACTCTAGCTGGTCCATACACTAGCTGTGTCCATACACTAGCTGGTCCATACACTAGCTGTGTCCATACAGTAGCTGTGTCCATACACTAGTTGTGTCCATACACTAGCTGTGTCCATACACTAGCTGTGTTAATACACTAGTTGTGTCCATACACTAGCTGTGTCCATACAGTAGCTGTGTCCATACACTAGCTGTGTCCATACAGTAGCTCTGTCCATACACTAGCTGTGTCCATACACTAGCTGTGTACATACAGTAGCTGTGTCCATACAGTAGCTGTGTCCATACACTAGCTGTGTCCATACACTAGCTGTGTCCAAACGTTTGGTGTATTGAGCCAAGAGAAGGAAAAATGCTTCACTGTCCAAACATTTGCATCGACCGGAAGAAGGTGGGCGGAGATCCACTGTTGGAGCAGGACGGACCGATGGGACTGGGTCACACTTCACTTTGGGCTTTGTGAACGAGACGAGTGAAAGGTTATGGCTGTGTTCCAATCCTGCCATTATAAAAGGCTAATATTATGGTTATACCCCTCGCAGGGCACTACACAGTGTATTCAGCCATTTAAGGGAGAGTCCAATGCATATCAGTAAATAAATATGTTAATTTCGAAGTGGCCTGCAACGTGGGTGTACTAGTGTGTATTTTAATTTCACGCATTTTGTAACTTTCAGGCACTGACATTTTAATACCGCCCAAATTCTATTTATCCAGCCCAACCGCCCAAATGCTTTCCCGGCCCCGTGTGATCAAAAGTAGCCCATTCGGCGGTAACACGCCCCATCTGGCAACCCTGCCTGTGGCAGATTAGTACGGTAGTATCCACTATTGTCTCAAGAAACCATTACTGCCCTCCAATGGAAAATATATGTTAACAGAAAGGACATGGTAGGCAACAGCCAACTCCAGCTACCAATAATTGAAAAGATTCGGCTTGATAAATCAACTTGGCAATTACAAAACGTTCTCATTAGATCAATACTGATGGCTGGCTCAGTTAGAGTTGTAGTGCTGATCATTGCTAATTTAAACTCAAGTTAGAAGGCTTTGCTAGCTCGCTATTGAGGTCTTTTCACGTGACACTGAATGAGTAGCTAGCCTTTGCCAGTAAACTATCCGTTTTTCTTTAACGACATTAGATAGCTATGTTAAGATCTTCATTGTTCGCTTGGAAATGTTTGTATAAAACCTTCTGAGATGATGGTGTACTAGCTAAGTTAGTGTGACTAAATTATTGTCTACAAACTGCTAGCAGGCTAGCTAAAAGGTGAAAGTTCGAGCTGGGTGGGTTGGGTTTCTGTTTTGAGGAACGTGATTGGCTGGCTGTCAAATCAATCAATCGATCAGTGAGTGGAAAAGATGGCACGTGCAACCAATTCAATACCTGAACAGTTCCGGTTAGTTTGAGTAGAGCAAACTTATACTTCGTCTGAAACAGAACAGCACGTTTATATTGGTTGAGGAACTGTACAATTAGTTACCAAATTGATGATAAGGTAAAGAAAAATCTGTTTAATGTTATGTTACTAGATGGTAATTTCATACGCCAGACATGTTATCATGCGACGTTGTTAAGCCTCCCATTTCGATGAACTATCCATCTTTACCGATGTTGAACGAAATTCAAATGCATTTGTTGAAATTATGATATACTCTGGTGGGTAAGTTTTATGCAGGCATATTATCTAGCCTGACCGTGCCATTCAAACGCGCATGGTACATTCTAAATCGGTGTGTGTCCAGTTGTGCCTATTCATGGTTCGGTTCTGTTTTTCCAGAACATGTGGTATCCCTGTCCGTTACTGTTAGCGGTGCCTCACGCGCAAGAGGTCCAGCAGCCGTCAGGTATGTTTGTCTCAGAGATGGTTGCCGTACAGATGGCACCGTTTGACCATGGTGGTTTGTTACAAACTGCAATGAAGCAATTGCCTAGTTCAAGTAAGTCAGTCCCAGGTGACGGGTGAAGTGTGAACAAAGTATCTGAACGGAAGATCGCTCCCTTCGTGAAAGATAGTTACGCTATTGCTTTGGGAGATTTTCCTCCTGGACAATTGTTGCATGCTTTTAATGGAATGCGCTTTCACTTTTTAACTGAGCCTTCCCAAAAATGTCATAACAATAGGTGTGTGTGTGTGTGTGTGTGTGTGTGTGTGTGTGTGTGTGTGTGTGTGTGTGTGTGTGTGTGTGTGTGTGTGTTATAAACTCAGCATTGCCGACCCTGACAACTTTCACCTCTGTTTATGCACCTCTACCTCAATAGCACCGTATTTGTGGATCAATGAAGAAAGGAAATTCCTACTCAACAGGTATAGGTCCTCCCATGTCAACACATGCTGTTTACAAACACAAACAAAGACGACTATTGCTACAGGCTTTGTTTAAAATAGTTTGACATATGTACTTAAGATATAGGCCACATGGTCATCCCTTGTAGAATAGGCTATGAAGAACTTTACCCTGGGTAGAGTGGAATGAGGAACAAACATGTTTATTGTAATACATGGAATGAGGAATGGTTCACACGTGTGTTTGATATCATTCCATATTCCATTCTATTCATTACAATGAGTCTGTCCTCCAATGTCTACCTCCAACAGTCTCCCCTGGTGTAGGCCTATGAGTAACCTAACCCTAACCCCATGTTACAGATTAGTGTTTGACCTGCTGGAAGCCACACAGGGAGTCCTGGCGCTGACAGACACAAAGCTGCTGAGTTGGTACCTGTCCCTGCCTGTAGAGGACAGGAGCTTGATACAAGGTGGGGACTTGACACGTCTGTGTTGGAGACACTAGCTCAAAGCCCCACTCTCCATCAGTGGAGGCAGATATCAGGACGGGCTCAGTGTAAAGCATGGAATGAGGAATGCTATCAAACACATAGGTGTTTGATACCTTTCCTCACTTAATGCCATGCGTTACATACAGTGAGCCTGTCCTCGGATTTATACCTCCACTGCTCTCTGTGATGGACAATGGGGAGGTGTGTTGTGTTCCCAACCCAGTAACGGCTACAGTAACAATACATTTCTGACATGGGTAGTGGGGGAAATACCAGGAACATGATTAAAGCCTAGTTCTCAACTAACAGGGCCTCCCCCTACTACACAAGCCTAGTCAAGGAACATTGTCATGCACCATGCCAAGTGAATAGCTGTCCATTAAGTAGAATTGTGGTTTTTATTTTATTTTCATGCGCCCCCATTTCAACGTCTGAAGTCATGTTCATCTATCTTAGTGATGTTGACTTCTACTGTGTAACACTGAACTTGAAACACATCCTTTCTATTTATTCAGATTCAGATTTTTTTTTAAATCTTTATTTTATACAGGTAAAAAACACATTGAGCCCCAAGGGCTCATTTTCAAGTGTGACCTGTTCCACCACAAACAAATACAATACAAAACCTGGCCTACAGAGTCTAAAACTACATAGTCTAAAACTAAAACTAGTCTAAAACAATCTAAGATAATCTAAAACTAAACTAAAACTAAAAACCTAAAACTAGACAGCTAAAGAGCTAGGGACAGGGAGGGGTCAGCAATGGGCAAAAGGGAGGGTCAAAGTCAGTTGCAAGAACAAATCATGGACTCGCACTGTATGTCTCTCAGCATACCAGTGAAGGGTTCGGCGGATAGAGAGATGACCAGTTAACCAGAGAGTATAGCACACAGTGATGCATAAGGGGTTTACAGCCTGTTATAAACCTTAACGGTAATGGTAAACTGCATCCAGATGTTGAAGAGAGGTAGCAGAGGCATCAAGACATCACCGTAGTCCAAGAGAGGCAGAAAGGTGGCAGCAACCAGACGTTTTCTTGCAGTTATTGTCCCAGTCAGCAGTTTGGTTTGCAGCTGTATAAAAAGCGTTGCACATATTACAAACTATATAAAAACACATGAAATTGAGTAAGCAGGGATACAAACATAATGATGGTTGGAATTGCAGCATCACTGATACAAGGGCAATGTTGAGTCTGATGGGGGGCACTAATACATAGCTATTAGTAATGCTTGTATTTTCTCAGTGACAATTTTGCTGAAGATTAGTTGTTCAACTTTCTGTTCCACAGAGGAAGGAGGATTCTTCCGATTTCTGCAACGGCATCCTGCGCTTGAAGTAGACAGACAATTTGTTTTTGTGAAACGTGAGTTATGGCTCTGATTGACAACTTGGTCGCGGCTCAACAATCTTTAAAAAAATAAACCATGTAGACGTTTTGCGATACACAACATTTTACTCTGAGTCTTTTAAATGTATGATAAAACAAGACTCTTAATAAACGTATATTTATTTAACTTATAATAAATACTTTTTGTTTTCCTAAATGCTGTACAGAAATGGCCAGACGGCCCACGTTTTATGGTGTGATTCAGTGTTGCTATTGTGGAACCAGTTGTTCCTCTGGAGCGAAGAAGTGCAGGCGTTGTGGTGCACTGATCCAGAAGGAAGTCTCATGTTCATCAGGTGCTGCTCTCCTTCCCTTTAAAACCATCATACAAAACAGTAATATTTCTATGTGGTCAGTTGCTTTACTGAACAGTCAGGGTAGAATGTTCTTTGTCCACTATACTAGTTGCTTTGTTCTTTTGTTTGTAGTTCTTCTGTTTTGGAACATTGACCGTTATGTTTGCCTCATAGAATGAGAGAGAAAATTAGGTCTACTTACTCTCCCACTACATGGTAGGAATTAAACCTGTTGCCCTGCACAGGGAGTGGAGTACACCAGCAGGAGGTGCTGGAGCAGCCTGAGGGTGGCCAGTTCTCTATGGACTATACAACACCCCTACATGGCCAAACCTGGATGGATCAGTCCGGTCGGTCCAGAGGGAGTTACAGTGCTCCTCAAACACCAATAAAGGTGGAGTGGTCTCTGGATGAGTGCTCCTTCAGGTCCCTGTCCACAGGCCCTGGTGGGGCTCAGCACACTCCACTCACCCAGAGTGGTCAGGAGGGGCTTGGGGTTGAGACAGCAGGGGCCCGCAGGGACTTGACGTTCAGTCTCTCACCCGCCAAGGCCACAGAGGTCAGAGGTTGGAGCACAGCAGACGGCTCCACTGACACACTGCCCCCAGTGGCCAAACATGATATCTGTGTTGGTACAGAGCAGACCCTCAGAAGGTGCCATCACACCCAGACCCAGGGCCCTTCTACTGCAGAGAAGGAAGTCAACACAGAGGTCCAAATGTCAGACCTGGACTACCTAACTGAGGTACCTCTCTCTCTCTTAGTCATGTTTAGAGCAGTCATGGAAAATAATAATAATTTCGGAACTATACAAATTTAATAATGAACTTTTTTTTTTTTTTTTTAGGAATTCATCAACATGACATTCGCCCAAGAGGAACTGAAGGAGCTGAAAGAAAAACTGTCAAGGTACTTGTACCAAAATTAAGGCCTAGGCTACACAGAGCCTGATTTGGCTGAATTTCTATTATTTTACAGTACTGTCTCAATTATATTTAAATAATTTTCTGGGTCTACCAGTACGTGTGCATGCCCAGTGTACCTGAATACGCAGTTCCATGTGACCAGAGATTTTTTTGCCCAACAATGAGAAAACGCTTGTGTGGCCAGAGATCGAAATTGCATTTCGTCTTTGTTTTGTCGTCGTGTAGCCTAGGTCTAAAACACCTGCACTCTGCAATCAATTACTTTTGATTAAGTATTACTTTGTATATTTGGATAAACTTGTTACAGCTTTAGAGTTAATTTTGTTGTTAATATTTTGTCTTTTTTCCATTCATCCTCAACATTTTCCCCCTCTGCTTTTATTTCCTTAAAAAGTCTTACAGACTCAGATCTCAGTAAGATCTCCCCAGTATGAATAAATTATAAATAAAGAGTTTCTAAATGTGCCTATTTCAGCTCTCCAGGCGGTGGGCGAGGTGGGGGTTGTGATGGGGAGCAGGGCTGTGACTGTGCCCAGCGGGCAGAGTTGTGTCTACTGGCTCTGCAGTATGGGATGTGCCAGCATCACTGCTGGATGCGTTACTACACATCCCCCGAGGGAGACCGCCTCGTCCAAGGGTAAGGGACAGGATGGAAGCACCCGGGGAGGCTGGTGGTGGTAGGAAACGGAGGATGGGCTCATTGTATGCATGAAATGGTAATCCTTGTCAGTGGGCCACTGGAGGCAGAAATCGGAGGGCGGGCTCACTAACGCAGGAGATAAAATGGAATCATAATACCCTTGCCTTTTCCTGCTGACTCCTCATCATAATCCATCATAAGTGTGACCCCCCTTTAATCATAAATTATCAGTTTAGGGGGAATTTCAGAAGTAGTTTTTAGTTGGATTGTTTTTAGTTTGTTTGTCCTTGTTTTGCCACAAGTCGAGTGGGTAATAGCTGAAGAATACTGATTTATGCATTGAAACATATAATAAATTTTTCTATTTGAGAGTGCTGGTCTTATTATTTACTAGGTGTGTAATTCCCCCAGTAGGAGTGAGGGCCCACCTGAGACCCTGATGAATGTGCTGCAGGTCCTGGAGGGAGACTACAGAGACATGAGGGGGAAGGTCCTCTCAGGGGTGCCCCTGGACCAGCTCAAACCTCTGTCTGTGGACTCCCGGGGGATCACCACCGGCACCCGCTACACCCCTGCACAGGTTAGCTAGCTCCCGCAGGTATCAATTCTGAAATAACATTTTAGTGTGGGTGTGTGTGTGTGTGGGGGGAGGCTGAAATCTAGGTAGGTAGAAATCTGAGGAGTGGTTCCAAGTGGTAGTATATTGTATAGGAATTTGTCGTAGGAGGTTGCAGTTGGTGGCATCAAATCAAGGCCTAAAGTCCTCTGTTCATTCATACACCAATAGTCAGTACCTCAGTCATAATAATACTTTCTTATATTTACAAAACGCATATACAAGTATAATCTCAGTCTCAATTCTAACAGGAGGGTCCAAGTGGGAGAGGTCCAATTACCCTCCCCAAGGCAGAAGGCAGCACAGCTGTGAAGGCAGTCACCCGTGAGCCCCAGCAGAATGGGACCAACCGTGGGAACAAGCCAGGTAAACACAGTGGGGCAGTAAAACCTCAGCCTTCACATTTATTTATTTGATTTATTCATCAATTGGAGAAATTGAGAATTCTGATTCTCTACACTTAACTAACTCACCCACTCGCAGGGGGAGTAAGAGGGAAAGACGTCAACTCCAGCGAGGCATGGTTTGATGCTGAGGAGGACCTGGGACCTGCAGAAGCAGCTGTGAAGACTGAGAGTCTGGCCATGGTAGTGGAGAAGACAGAAGAAGGTTAGTACTGGAATGGGGATAAAGCTCTGAAGCCCAAAAGATTCAAAGATGTTTTGAGTTTCAAATAGTTTCGTCGTGTAATATGCACCATTTCACACTTGTATTTGGTGTTTTTGTGTCTTTTAATTGAATGAATTGAATGAATGAATTTGATTAATTTAGGAACCTTAAAGGAGAGTCATCGCTCCTTCCTGTGTGTCACAGACCTACCCAACCATGTGACCGAGGTAATGTCTCCATTACCAAAACTAGCTTTAGTCCCTGAGCCAGTAGGGTTGGTCGGTACCACCTGGAGGGACAATGTCTCATAGTGATTTTTAGCAAGGTATACACCCCTAGTACTAGAAAAAATGTGATGGCCTTGCACCGGTGGTAGTGAACTGTTTGCTAGTACTAGAACCTAATTGTTATGTATATAACCAATAACATCTATAATTCCCAATAAAGAATGGAGGCAGAGGCGGCGAAACACTTTGATATATGTCCCTAGATTTACTGACCAAACCGCAGGTATACAGGCATGGTATCAGTTCCGCATACTTGACATGGCAACACTCGTTACCTATACAGCTTTTCATCATTCCAACTTCGGTGGTCCACATAGCTAAAAATAACACTTCAATACATAACACTAATACCTTGCTAAAAATCACTATGAGACATTGTCCCCCCAGGTGGCCCAAATTTGGGGTCCTGGCTCACAGACTACTTTTACAATATTTGTATTGTATTGACCACCAGGGGGCAGCATAGTCAAGTAAAGGTTTCCTGTGTATGTTCTCAGGGTGAAGTGATGCTTTGGTTTGAAAAGTATCAGGTGTCAGAAGTGAGAATTTCAACCTTCAGTAACAAACTCAGGTAACAAACAAACAATGATGACACAGATTAGTTAGGTCTAGAAATCTACAAGTGTCACATGACCACATTTGTGTAACAACATTAATATTCTATAACAGCAACAATACATCAATACAAATGTCATTATATTACAAGAGGTTCATTCAATCAAATGAGGCATTGGAGCACTATGCTAAAGATACCTTGTATGTCCCTCAGACTTGCCGTAGTGACTGTCAGTGGTCCAAAGTATGCTGAAGCAGCGGTGAAGGAGATAGATGGATGCAGTATGCATGGCTTCACAGTGCACGTGGAGCACATCCACAGACCCAGCACTAAGGGCCAACAGGGCCAGGGTGATGGTCAGGGGGAGGCAACTCACCAGCAGGGCCCCTCCACCAGACACAGAGCAGCACTACCCCCAGGGGGCACCCTTGGGCCCAAAGACTCCAAAATCAGCTCTAACACCAGCCCAGTAAAGGTGAAGAGAGGACCCTTTTTCCACTATAGAATTGACTTCTGTAATTTTGCCATAGTTTAGATATTGTTCTTTCTGGACTGATTAATTGTCTGCGTTTCATTATTTGTTTGATACAGACACCCTTATTTAGCCTTGAAATAACAAGGCAAGGTTATTTCCATGTATGACTTACGTCTCCGTTCCTGTGCCCAGGTGGTCTCTCAGCCCCTGCGCTGCAGCTTGGAGAAGCGGACGACCAGCTGTGACACCACCATGGGCAGCTTCGACACGCTGATGGCACGGCTGTCAGAGCGCCAGCCGGAGGTAGGGAGGCAGAGGATCGTAGATGCGCTCCTGGAGCTGAGGGCCAAGCACCAGGGCTTCCTCAGGGGCCTCCCCCTGAGGACCATCGTAGAGATGACCTCTGACCTTTTAACGCCACCTCCCAGCGCAGTCTGAGAAGGCTGAATCCTCAACCATGTTTTTGTTATGTTCTTTTATATTGTAAGACAGGTTGCTACCTTGATTGTCTTGGGTCGCTTCCCAAAAGCATTACTTTTGCTTCAACCACTGTTTTGGTTGTTTTGGTTCCCCTGAGGATGAAGAAAATTAGTGAAATAGCGAAATCATCTTAAAAAGGTGCAACAAAAGATGATTTCTTTTTTTTCAATATATATATAATAAATAAATAATAATAATTCAGTTGCACTTACATTTATGTTACTGTTTTTGAAATGTTCTTTGAAAGCCATGGTATCTGCAATCTGCATACTGTAGGCCATTTGCAGTAGGGCCTATGTTTTGTGCTCATACTGTGTTCACTGTGAATAAAAGATAATTTTGATTTGCAACAAATGTGATCTGTCATGCAATCTGAATAGCTCTGTCGATCTCGCTCCTCTGCCTTTGTTTCATGGGTGTGGGTGGGTTTGTTTATGCCCAACCAACTGATTGCTGATGATGATACAACATCCTTTACTCTGTTCAAGGGTTAGGGTTAGTCAGTCATGCCCAAACAAGCTCCTATAGTGCCATTATGTATGCGTATATAGAACAATTTAACAAAGTTGCTGACTAAATCTGAATTTCCGAGAAGAATTTCCAGTGATCATACTTTCTAGTGAAGAAGTAGACTTCATCTGTTTCTAGGCAACCAGCCATATACTGTAGCATAGAAGATAGGTAACCTGGGTCTCTACCTGTTTCTCTGCTGCAGCTGAGACTGTACCATGGCCTTTATGAGCATCTACTGTACATAGATAACAGATACATTGATTATTAGGTGTTTTTTATTGGTTTTTATAAAAACACAACACCATGTATACAATCAATTAATCAATCATCAAACAATCAGACATTTAAGACATTACATTCAACAACAACCAACATTAAACTAACTAAAGTGCTCAGTGTTCAGTGTATTGTCCAGTGTAGTGTAATGTTCAGTGTCCAGGTTCCAGTGTCGTTAGGAGGCAGGGGTAAAAAACCTGTTCGCTGTGCATCCGGGAAAAAATTCCCCTGCAGCCCTCTAGTTGTAGAGCGACTACTATCCAGTTTGCCCACCAGTGCAAAGCCGTGGCTCCCCCACCTCCCTCCCCCGAGGGACCCCACACACCCGACTCACCCGACCCGCCCCACCACCGGCGCATCCGGCCCAGCCCACCAGGCTCAGACTCTCGTAGCCCTTCACGAGGCTAGCCGGACCAGGCGCCCCAGCGGCGGAGCAGATCAAGCACGCAGGCCGACTGGAGGCCCCCAAGGAGAGGCCCAGAGAGCTCGGCGCACGGCAGGCAAGCAGAGGCGAAAAACAAGTACACAGCTTATCCAGGAAAAAAGCTCCCTGGCTCTTCTCAGCTTGTTCCTGTACATTGATTATTAGTCCGGCAGTATATCTCCAGCAGTTTGTCATGAGGACAGCATATCCCAGCCTGAAGTTGTTCAGTTGTTCAGTTGTTCAGTGGCACCAATAACCTTGTTTTTTCCCGGGGTTTAGGTCATGGTGAAGTTTAAGTTGACTCTCACAATAAGTTGTGTATCATAGCCCACACCCTGTATTTTTGTATTTTTGTATAGTATCACTATATACAACATATTTATCATATATGTATCATATGTATCATAGCCTGTAAAATTGCACATTGTATATAATCTCAATGTATATATACCACTGCACATATACATCCAGTCACCATTGTATGTCATTGCACATCACGCTACCGTTTGCACTTTACTGTATAGATTGCTGTAAATACTGCTGTAAGTACTGCTACTTATCACTGCAATATAATTTGTTGCACTTCTGGTTAGATGCACAATAATTTCGTTGCATTTTCGTGTAGCCTACTATGTAATGACAATAAAGTGAATGTAATCTAATCTAATCTGTCTGCCCTGGGGGCAGCTGTACACATGCTTCTGATCATCTTGATCCCAGCAGTCCTTAATACAGCCCATACAGTAGCTGTGTCCACAGGCGGTGGTCACCGGATCGTTCTATAGATCCAGACAAATCGGGCAGCTGAATTGGTCCTTCTCTACAGACATGTTAGTTGGTAAACTGGACTGTACACAACATATTTGTACTACCATTGTACTAACACAACACTTCTAGTAATCAATTGAATTTCAACCATGAAACAAATAATTATTTACCCTTTACTGTGTCCTCCAGTCACAGTGGCAATAATTGTTCATATGACTGATGGTTGAAACTCAGTTGATTCTAGAAGTGTTGTCTAGTACAGTGGTAGTGTAAATCATGTTTAGCCTTGGAAATTATATTGAGTACAGTCCATTATGTGTCCGCAATACAGTACAGCAAGGTTAATTTTGATATTACGAACCCTTAAAAACACATATTGTACATTGAGATGATTACATGTTTATATAGCCTCCCAGCAAGCACCGACATACCTGGACGAATTCGCACCAGCCCGATAACGGCCAGACCTAGTAATATCACAACTAGTTAGTAGCTGGCCCAGAATATCACCCTATTTCAACTAAAATATATATATATTTTTTTATATTTGTCGGGAGAAAATACCCAAATGTGAAACCCCAGCAACAACCCGTCAACTCTGTTGTGACAGACATCAAAGTGGTTTTGATAAAACGGGCCGATTGCGTCACAGTGATGAGCGTGACGTCACGGGGCGAAAACGCCATAAATACCGGAGGTTCTCCGTTGTTCAGACACTCCCCTTACCACCATCATGCCCCGCAGACCAGCTCGCAGAACCTCCCGCCCCGTCCGTCGCCGCCGGCGCCCCAGGGTTAGCCGGAGGAGGAGGAGGGGAGGCCGGAGGAGGCGCTAGGACCGAGCCGGTAGGACCGAGCCGGTAGGGGAGGCGGTGTTACTTTAAATCAATCCCCTTATGGAGGGGAGAGTGGACGGAGGGGGCCTTCCTCACCCTCCCTCCCCCCTCCCTAAGGGGAATGATTTTCTGTCATTCTGCGTGTCTGTCTGTACGCACAGAGCCACACAATAAAACCCGCTATCAATTGGAGATCACCTGCTCTTGTCTTCACTGGTAACATAAGCAGTTATGGAACTAAGTAGGAATTAGAAGGGTAAAAGAGAACTGACAAAATATGAATAAAACATTAATAGAATGTAATAAAGATAATTTAAAAAATAATATTATAATACAGTATGACATCACAAAGACACGTGACCGGTCTCTTGAGCTGAGGGGCATGATTTGTCCAAAACAAACCCAACCAATTATAATGTGTAGCTTTATCCATTTATTTGGTATTTCTAAATGCTTAAACAAGTTTAACGTGTGCGCTTTTATTTTGATGAAATCTTCACTGACAAACATTTGCATCGACCGGAAGAAGGTGGGCGGAGATCAACTGTTGGAGCAGGACGGACCGATGGGACTGGGTCACACTTCACTTTGGGCTTTGTGAACGAGATGAGTGAAAGGTTATGGCTGTGTTCCAATCCTGCCATTATAAAAGGCCTATATTATGGTTATACCCCTCGCAGGGCACTACACAGTGTATTCAGCCATTTAAGGGAGAGTCCAATGCATATCAGTAAATAAATATGTTAATTTCGAAGTGGCCTGCAACGTGGGTGTAACCGTAAGGAACAACAACAGGTGTACATTATACATTATGAATTTAACAACTTCTCTACATTAACCTCGTAACCCCCAAGCTATTGCGCACAGCGTAAACCTGGAATAACAACGACTCAAACCTGGGCTTAGTGGGAGTGCATTTACTGAGTTGAACTTGTCCGTTCGTATGTCACATACATTTATCTCTGATACCACTGGGACAAATAACATGTTAATGAAACTTAGCTGATTGATGCGTCTTGCCATACAAATGCGGAATGCGCTACAAATTACAATTAGCCTACTCTGATTGGTATGGTACCAATTTTGACAAAACGTAGGTGAATTGTTGTCTTGTTATAGAGATTGTTAGGAGCTTCGAGGTGACGAGATTGTCCTTTATTTAACTTGTGATGGTGCAGTTAGTGATAGTTTGTTATAATTAAAAACGGAATAATAGGGTGCAAAGAGGAGAGCGCGCCTCAGAACGCACCTTTTGGGTAATAGACTGTTTTGAAGTAATACGGTCAAATCCTTGAAATGAATCAAATAAGCACTACAAGCTCCGGTAACTTTTCAGCCTACTCAACTCTTCAAATAAATGCAAAATGCTAAAAAGTAATTTTTAAAAAGTAAATGTTTAAATTGACATATTCGTCTATTACTTGTCATTTTATATAGGACACATATAATGGACTGTATACAAATATTGTGCCTTCATCATGGCTAAACTTGATGTTTAGTACCAATCTACTCAGCAACACATATGGAGCAAGTGAGTTTCAACCATGAGCTGTGTCATACATGTTGATGCCCTGTAGGCCTACACAAATATTTTCCAAGGCTAAACTTAGGTTAGGTTATTTACTACCATTTCACTCAACATTTCAAGAATATGGATCAACTGAGTCTCAACCATAATGTGTGTACAGTCCTTTATACCCTCAGCTGCCTCCCTGTGGTTACAGGAGTAACGTTCAAATGGTATTTTCACTAACTCTTAGCAAGACTGCTTTTGAATAATAATCATTTAAATTAAAAGCATTGTGACTGCCAATGGCACCTGGGGGGTGTTCCATCAACGTCACTAAAGGACAAAACATTTTTATAGATCCCGCGAGAAAAAAATATCCAGCCTTATTTTGATAAGTCTCGCGAGACGACCATAGATTTGTGCTTATGGTGACTGATGTGTGACTTACTTTAGACAAATGTACTTGTTGTAAGTCGCTTTGGATGCGTCTGATAAATGTAAAAAAAAATATATAGAGCGTGCATACTTTTGTTGCAAAACACAGCCATAATAGAAAGTCAGATAATTCCAACAGAGGGCGCTGTTTACGTATAGTAACGTGCCTCCCTCAGGCTAAACAGGGAGACATTAACCGTAATCTCATAAGAAGACAGCAGACACAACAGATAGGACTTGATGGCTCAGAGTTTTCTCTCAGTGAAAATGTCACAGTCAATAACTTTCCCCATTCCATCATAACGCTGGAGAGAACAAGTATCTCTTAAATACTGTCTTCAAAAGTCTCTCCACTAACTCAGCCAGCATGGTGTTTCTGTTCAGAACAGGCCTTAGGATGAGAGTCTCCCTACGCTGGGGCGGCTGTGGACACCCGTCTGGTCATCCAGACCCCAGCAGCCATTGATCCAGTCCACACAGTAGCTGTGTCCACACAGTAGCTGTGTCCATACACTAGTTGTGTCCATACAGTAGCTGTGTCCATACACTAGCTCTGTCCATACACTAGCTGTGTCCATACACTAGCTGGTCCATACACTAGCTGTGTCCATACAGTAGCTCTGTCCATACACTAGCTGTGTCCATACACTAGCTGTGTCCATACAGTAGCTGTGTCCAGACAGTAGCTGTGTCCATACAGTAGCTGGTCCATACACTAGCTGTGTCCATACACTAGCTGGTCCATACACTTGTTGTGTCCATACAATAGCTGTGTCCATACACTAGTTGTGTCCATACAGTAACTCTGTCCATACACTAGCTGTGTCCATACACTAGTTGTGTCCATACAGTAGCTCTGTCCATACACTAGCTGTGTAGATACAGTAGCTGTGTCCATACACTAGTTGTGTCCTAGCTGTGTCCATACAGTAGCTGTGTCCATACACTAGCTGTGTCCATACAGTAGCTGGTCCATACACTAGCTGTGTCCATACACTTAGCTGGTCCATACACTAGTTGTGTCCATACACTAGCTGGTCCATACACTAGCTGTGTCCATACACTAGCTGGTCCATACACTAGCTGTGTCCATACAGTAGCTGTGTCCATACACTAGTTGTGTCCATACACTAGCTGTGTCCATACACTAGCTGTGTTAATACACTAGTTGTGTCCATACACTAGCTGTGTCCATACAGTAGCTGTGTCCATACAGTAGCTGTGTCCATACACTAGCTGTGTCCATACAGTAGCTCTGTCCATACACTAGCTGTGTCCATACACTAGCTGTGTACATACAGTAGCTGTGTCCATACAGTAGCTGTGTCCATACACTAGCTGTGTCCATACACTAGCTGTGTCCAAACGTTTGGTGTATTGAGCCAAGAGAAGGAAAAATGCTTCACTGTCCAAACACATATGCAGGGCACTGTAAGATATAATGAATAATACAATATTGGATCCAGTTTGTACGTTTTTCCTCAGAACCAACTTGCTGTCAAGATCTTCTCCACTTCCTCCTCACAGTAGCCATCCAGCTGCTTCTTTAGTTCCGCCACCATCCTCCCCACAGCCTGGGTTAATGGTGGTACCAGGCAACTCCTCTGACACATCATAACCACAGAGGCCCTTGTAGTTCTGTAAACCAAGAGGAAATTCTATCTGGACACAGTTATACAGGAGGAGCCTCCACCTCTGGTGAGATATTTTTAAAAATGTATAACCGATTCTCTGTACATGAGAGCTGCTCCATCTCAACATCTCTCCTCCTCAGCTCAGCGACCTCCTGCTCAGACCTCCTGCTCCAGACGCTCCAGGAGTCCTTCAGCCTGACTTACTTCAGCCTTCTCCTGGACTCTGATCAGCTCTCTTTACTTCAGTGCCTCTTCTCTTAAGGGAGTGGATCACCGCAGCAGATATCCTATCACTGTCCTCCACTGCTGCCTTTGCAGAATGTTTCAGTGACATTATAGACTTGTTGAGCTGTTTTTTTATGTTGGAATATTTGACGTCTACTTGATACAACATTCTGCAAACAGACATAGCCCTGCCCTGAGTTAGAACAAACTGTAAAAAAAGTTAATACACTGAAAAGAAAAATTAAACAAAGTTGCTGACTAAATCTGAATTTCCGAGAAGAATTTCCAGTGATCATACTTTCTAGTGAAGAAGTAGACTTCATCTGTTTCTAGGCAACCAGCCATATACTGTAGCATAGAAGATAGGTAACCTGGGTCTCTACCTGTTTCTCTGCTGCAGCTGAGACAGTACCATGGCCTTTATGAGCATCTACTGTACATAGATAACAGATACATTGATTATTAGTCCGGCAGTATATCTCCAGCAGTTTGTCATGAGGACAGCATATCCCAGCCTGAAGTTGTTCAGTTGTTCAGTTGTTCAGTGGCACCAATAACCTTGTTTTCCCCCGGGGTTTAGGTCATGGTGAAGTTTAAGTTGACTCTCACAATAAGTTGTGTATCATAGCCCACACCCTGTATTTTTGTATTTTTGTATACTATCACTATATACGACATATTTATCATATATGTATCATATGTATCATAGCCTGTAAAATTGCACATTGTATATAATCTCAATGTATATATACCACTGCACATATACATCCAGTCACCATTGTATGTCATTGCACATCACGCTACCATTTGCACTTTACTGTATAGATTGCTGTAAATACTGCTGTAAATACTGCTACTTATCACTGCAATATAATTGCTATTTGTTGCACTTCTGGTTAGATGCACAATCATTTCGTTGCATTTTCTTGTAGCCTACTATGTAATGACAATAAAGTGAATGTAATCTAATCTAATCTGTCTGCCCTGGGGGCAGCTGTACACATGCTTCTGATCATCTTGATCCCAGCAGTCCTTAATACAGCCCATACAGTAGCTGTGTCCACAGGCGGTGGTCACCGGATCCTTCTATAGATCCAGACAAATCGGGCAGCTGAATTGGTCCTTCTCTACAGACATGTTAGTTGGTAAACTGGACTGTACACAACATATTTGTACTACCATTGTACTAACACAACACTTCTAGTAATCAATTGAATTTCAACCATGAAACAAATAATTATTGACCCTTTACTGTGTCCTCCAGTCACAGTGGCAATAATTGTTCATATGACTGATGGTTGAAACTCAGTTGATTCTAGAAGTGTTGTCTAGTAGTACAGTGGTAGTGGAAATCATGTTTAGCCTTGGAAATTATATTGAGTAGCCTACAGTCCATTATGTGTCCGCTATACAGTACAGCAAGGTTAATTTTGATATTACGAACCCTTAAAAACACATACCTTGAGATGATTACATGTTTATATAGCCTCCCAGCAAGCACCGACATACCTGGACGAATTCGGACCAGCCCGATAACGGCCAGACCTAGTAATATCACAACTAGTTAGTAGCTGGCCCAGAATATCACCCTATTTCAACTAAAATATATATATATATTTTTATATTTGTCGGGAGAAAATACCCAAATGTGAAACCCCAGCAACAACACGTTAACTCTGTTGTGACAGACATCAAAGTGGTTTTGATAAAACGGGCCGATTGCGTCACAGTGATGAGCGTGACGTCACAGGGCGAAAACGCCATAAATACCGGAGGTTCTCCGTTGTTCAGACACTCCCCTTACCACCATCATGCCCCGCAGACCAGCTCGCAGAACCTCCCGCCCCGTCCGTCGCCGCCGGCGCCCCAGGGTTAGCCGGAGGAGGAGGAGGGGAGGCCGGAGGAGGCGCTAGGACCGAGCCGGTAGGACCGAGCCGGTAGGGGAGGCGGTGTTACTTTAAATCATTCCCCTTATGGAGGGGAGAGTGGACGGAGGGGGCCTTCCTCACCCTCCCTCCCCCCTCCCTAAGGGGAATGATTTTCTGTCATTTTGCGTGTCTGTCTGTACGCACAGAGCCACACAATAAAACCCGCTATCAATTGGAGATCACCTGCTCTTGTCTTCACTGGTAACATAAGCAGTTATGGAACTACGTAGGAATTACAAGGGTAAAAGAGAACTGACAAAATATGAATAAAACATTAATAGAATGTAATAAAGATAATTTAAAAAATAATATTATAATACAGTATGACATCACAAAGACAAGTGACCGGTCTCTTGAGCTGAGGGGCATGATTTGTCCAAAACAAACTCAACCAATTATAATGTGTAGCTTTATCCATTTATTTGGTATTTCTAAATGCTTAAACAAGTTTAACGTGTGCGCTTTTATTTTGATGAAATCTTCACTGACAAACATTTGCATCGACCGGAAGAAGGTGGGCGGAGATCCACTGTTGGAGCAGGACGGACCGATGGGACTGGGTCACACTTCACTTTGGGCTTTGTGAACGAGACGAGTGAAAGGTTATGGCTGTGTTCCAATCCTGCCATTATAAAAGGCCTATATTATGGTTATACCCCTCGCAGGGCACTACACAGTGTATTCAGCCATTTAAGGGAGAGTCCAATGCATATCAGTAAATAAACATGTTAATTTCGAAGTGGCCTGCAACGTGGGTGTAACCGTAAGGAACAACAACAGGTGTACATTATACATTATGAATTTAACAACTTCTCTACATTAACCTCGTAACCCCCAAGCTATTGCGCACAGCGTAAACCTGGAATAACAACGACTCAAACCTGGGCTTAGTGGGAGTGCATTTACTGAGTTGAACTTGTCCGTTCGTATGTCACATACATTTATCTCTGATACCACTGGGACAAATAACATGTTAATGAAACTTAGCTGATTGATGCGTCTTGCCATACAAATGCGGAATGCGCTACAAATTACAATTAGCCTACTCTGATTGGTATGGTACCAATTTTGACAAAACGTAGGTGAATTGTTGTCTTGTTATAGAGATTGTTAGGAGCTTCGAGGTGACGAGATTGTCCTTTATTTAACTTGTGATGGTGCAGTTAGTGATAGTTTGTTATAATTAAAAACGGAATAATAGGGTGCAAAGAGGAGAGCGCGCCTCAGAACGCACCTTTTGGGTAATAGACTGTTTTGAAGTAATACGGTCAAATCCTTGAAATGAATCAAATAAGCACTACAAGCTCCGGTAACTTTTCAGCCTACTCAACTCTTCAAATAAATGCAAAATGCTCAAAAGTAATTTTTAAAAAGTAAATGTTTAAATTGACATATTCGTCTATTACTTGTCATTTTATATAGGACACATATAATGGACTGTATACAAATATTGTGCCTTCATCATGGCTAAACTTGATGTTTAGTACCAATCTACTCAGCAACACTTCTGGAATATGGAGCAAGTGAGTTTCAACCATGAGCTGTGTCATACATGTTGATGCCCTGTAGGCCTACACAAATATTTTCCAAGGCTAAACTTAGGTTAGGTTATTTACTACCATTTCACTCAACATTTCAAGAATATGGATCAACTGAGTCTCAACCATAATGTGTGTACAGTCCTTTATACCCTCAGCTGCCTCCCTGTGGTTACAGGAGTAACGTTCAAATGGTATTTTCACTAACTCTTAGCAAGACTGCTTTTGAATAATAATCATTTAAATTAAAAGCATTGTGACTGCCAATGGCACCTGGGGGGTGTTCCATCAACGTCGCTAAAGGACAAAACATTTTTATAGATCCCGCGAGAAAAAAATATCCAGCCTTATTTTGATAAGTCTCGCGAGACGACCATAGATTTGTGCTTATGGTGACTGATGTGTGACTTACTTTAGACAAATGTACATGTTGTAAGTCGCTTTGGATGCGTCTGATAAATGTAAAAAAATATATATAGAGCGTGCATACTTTTGTTGCAAAACACAGCCATAATAGAAAGTCAGATAATTCCAACAGAGGGCGCTGTTTACTTATAGTAACGTGCCTCCCTCAGGCTAAACAGGGAGACATTAACCGTAATCTCATAAGAAGACAGCAGACACAACAGATAGGACTTGATGGCTCAGAGTTTTCTCTCAGTGAAAATGTCACAGTCAATAACTTTCCCCATTCCATCATAACGCTGGAGAGAACAAGTATCTCTTAAATACTGTCTTCAAAAGTCTCTCCACTAACTCAGCCAGCATGGTGTTTCTGTTCAGAACAGGCCTTAGGATGAGAGTCTCCCTACGCTGGGGCTGCTGTGGACACCCGTCTGGTCATCCTGACCCCAGCAGCCATTGATCCAGTCCACACAGTAGCTGTGTCCACACAGTAGCTGTGTCCATACACTAGTTGTGTCCATACAGTAGCTGTGTCCATACACTAGCTCTGTCCATACACTAGCTGTGTCCAT
This sequence comes from Nansenia antarctica, assembly GCF_963989245.1. Taxonomy (NCBI): domain Eukaryota; kingdom Metazoa; phylum Chordata; class Actinopteri; order Argentiniformes; family Microstomatidae; genus Nansenia; species Nansenia antarctica. Next base: position 55,964,428 of record NC_137674.1, on the reverse strand, counting down.
ACAGTAGCTCTGTCCATACACTAGCTGTGTCCATACACTAGCTGTGTCCATACACTAGCTGTGTCCATACAGTAGCTGTGTCCAGACAGTAGCTGTGTCCATAACAGTAGCTGGTCCATACACTAGCTGTGTCCATACACTAGCTGGTCCATACACTTGTTGTGTCCATACAGTAGCTGTGTCCATACACTAGTTGTGTCCATACAGTAACTCTGTCCATACACTAGCTGTGTCCATACACTAGTTGTGTCCATACAGTAGCTCTGTCCATACACTAGCTGTGTAGATACAGTAGCTGTGTCCATACACTAGTTGTGTCCATACACTAGCTGTGTCCATACAGTAGCTGTGTCCATACACTAGCTGTGTCCATACAGTAGCTGGTCCATACACTAGCTGTGTCCATACACTAGCTGGTCCATACACTAGTTGTGTCCATACACTAGCTGGTCCATACACTAGCTGTGTCCATACACTAGCTGGTCCATACACTAGCTGTGTCCATACAGTAGCTGTGTCCATACACTAGTTGTGTCCAGACACTAGCTGTGTCCATACACTAGCTGTGTTAATACACTAGTTGTGTCCATACACTAGCTGTGTCCATACAGTAGCTGTGTCCATACAGTAGCTGTGTCCATACACTAGCTGTGTCCATACAGTAGCTCTGTCCATACACTAGCTGTGTCCATACACTAGCTGTGTACATACAGTAGCTGTGTCCATACAGTAGCTGTGTCCATACACTAGCTGTGTCCATACACTAGCTGTGTCCAAACGTTTGGTGTATTGAGCCAAGAGAAGGAAAAATGCTTCACTGTCCAAACACATATGCAGGGCACTGTAAGATATAATGAATAATACAATATTGGATCCAGTTTGTACGTTTTTCCTCAGAACCAACTTGCTGTCAATATCTTCTCCACTTCCTCCTCACAGTAGCCATCCAGCTGCTTCTTCAGTTCCGCCACCATCCTCCCCACAGCCTGGGTTAATGGTGGTACCAGGCAACTCCTCTGACACATCATAACCACAGAGGCCCTTGTAGTTCTGTAAACCAAGAGGAAATTATATCTGGACACAGTTATACAGGAGGAGCCTCCACCTCTGGTGAGATATTTTTTTAAATGTATAACCGATTCTCTGTACATGAGAGCTGCTCCATCTCAACATCTCTCCTCCTCAGCTCAGCGACCTCCTGCTCAGACCTCCTGCTCCAGACGCTCCAGGAGTCCTTCAGCCTGACTTACTTCAACCTTCTCCTGGACTCTGATCAGCTCTCTTTACTTCAGTGCCTCTTCTCTTAAGGGAGTGGATCACCGCAGCAGATATCCTATCACTGTCCTCCACTGCTGCCTTTGCAGAATGTTTCAGTGACATTATAGACTTGTTGAGCTGTTTTTTTATGTTGGAATATTTGACGTCTACTTGATACAACATTCTGCAAACAGACATAGCCCTGCCCTGAGTTAGAACAAACTGTAAAGAAAGTTAATACACTGAAAAGAAAAATTAAACAAAGTTGCTGACTAAATCTGAATTTCCGAGAAGAATTTCCAGTGATCATACTTTCTAGTGAAGAAGTAGACTTCATCTGTTTCTAGGCAACCAGCCATATACTGTAGCATAGAAGATAGGTAACCTGGGTCTCTACCTGTTTCTCTGCTGCAGCTGAGACAGTACCATGGCCTTTATGAGCATCTACTGTACATAGATAACAGATACATTGATTATTAGTCCGGCAGTATATCTCCAGCAGTTTGTCATGAGGACAGCATATCCCAGCCTGAAGTTGTTCAGTTGTTCAGTTGTTCAGTGGCACCAATAACCTTGTTTTTCCCCGGGGTTTAGGTCATGGTGAAGTTTAAGTTGACTCTCACAATAAGTTGTGTATCATAGCCCACACCCTGTATTTTTTTATTTTTGTATACTATCACTATATACGACATATTTATCATATATGTATCATATGTATCATAGCCTGTAAAATTGCACATTGTATATAATCTCAATGTATATATACCACTGCACATATACATCCAGTCACCATTGTATGTCATTGCACATCACGCTACCATTTGCACTTTACTGTATAGATTGCTGTAAATACTGCTGTAAATACTGCTACTTATCACTGCAATATAATTGCTATTTGTTGCACTTCTGGTTAGATGCACAATAATTTCGTTGCATTTTCTTGTAGCCTACTATGTAATGACAATAAAGTGAATGTAATCTAATCTAATCTGTCTGCCCTGGGGGCAGCTGTACACATGCTTCTGATCATCTTGATCCCAGCAGTCCTTAATACAGCCCATACAGTAGCTGTGTCCACAGGCGGTGGTCACCGGATCCTGCTATAGATCCAGACAAATCGGGCAGCTGAATTGGTCCTTCTCTACAGACATGTTAGTTGGTAAACTGGACTGTACACAACATATTTGTACTACCATTGTACTAACACAACACTTCTAGTAATCAATTGAACTTCAACCATGAAACAAAGAATTATTGACCCTTTACTGTGTCCTCCAGTCACAGTGGCAATAATTGTTCATATGACTGATGGTTGAAACTCAGTTGATTCTAGAAGTGTTGTCTAGTACAGTGGTAGTGGAAATCATGTTTAGCCTTGGAAATTATATTGAGTAGCCTACAGTCCATTATGTGTCCGCTATACAGTACAGCAAGGTTAATTTTGATATTACGAACCCTTAAAAACACATATTGTACATTGAGATGATTACATGTTTATATAGCCTCCCAGCAAGCACCGACATACCTGGACGAATTCGGACCAGCCCGATAACGGCCAGACCTAGTAATATCACAACTAGTTAGTAGCTGGCCCAGAATATCACCCTATTTCAACTAAAATATATATATATTTTTTTTTTAAATATTTGTCGGGAGAAAATACCCAAATGTGAAACCCCAGCAACAACCCGTCAACTCTGTTGTGACAGACATCAAAGTGGTTTTGATAAAACGGGCCGATTGCGTCACAGTGATGAGCGTGACGTCACGGGGCGAAAACGCCATAAATACCGGAGGTTCTCCGTTGTTCAGACACTCCCCATACCACCATCATGCCCCGCAGACCAGCTCGCAGAACCTCCCGCCCCGTCCGTCGCCGCCGGCGCCCCAGGGTTAGCCGGAGGAGGAGGAGGGGAGGCCGGAGGAGGCGCTAGGACCGAGCCGGTAGGACCGAGCCGGTAGGGGAGGCGGTGTTACTTTAAATCATTCCCCTTATGGAGGGGAGAGTGGACGGAGGGGGCCTTCCTCACCCTCCCTCCCCCCTCCCTAAGGGGAATGATTTTCTGTCATTTTGCGTGTCTGTCTGTACGCACAGAGCCACACAATAAAACCCGCTATCAATTGGAGATCACCTGCTCTTGTCTTCACTGGTAACATAAGCAGTTATGGAACTAAGTAGGAATTAGAAGGGTAATAGAGAACTGACAAAATATGAATAAAACATTAATAGAATGTAATAAAGATAATTTAAAAAATAATATTACAATACAGTATGACATCACAAAGACACGTGACCGGTCTCTTGAGCTGAGGGGCATGATTTGTCCAAAACAAACCCAACCAATTATAATGTGTAGCTTTATCCATTTATTTGGTATTTCTAAATGCTTAAACAAGTTTAACGTGTGCGCTTTTATTTTGATGAAATCTTCAATGACAAACATTTGCATCGACCGGAAAAAGGTGGGCGGAGATCCACTGTTGGAGCAGGACGGACCGATGGGACTGGGTCACACTTCACTTTGGGCTTTGTGAACGAGACGAGTGAAAGGTTATGGCTGTGTTCCAATCCTGCCATTATAAAAGGCCTATATTATGGTTATACCCCTCGCAGGGCACTACACAGTGTATTCAGCCATTTAAGGGAGAGTCCAATGCATATCAGTAAATAAATATGTTAATTTCGAAGTGGCCTGCAACGTGGGTGTAACCGTAAGGAACAACAACAGGTGTACATTATACATTATGAATTTAACAACTTCTCTACATTAACCTCGTAACCCCCAAGCTATTGCGCACAGCGTAAACCTGGAATAACAACGACTCAAACCTGGGCTTAGTGGGAGTGCATTTACTGAGTTGAACTTGTCCGTTCGTATGTCACATACATTTATCTCTGATACCACTGGGACAAATAACATGTTAATGAAACTTAGCTGATTGATGCGTCTTGCCATACAAATGCGGAATGCGCTACAAATTACAATTAGCCTACTCTGATTGGTATGGTACCAATTTTGACAAAACGTATAGGTGAATTGTTGTCTTGTTATAGAGATTGTTAGGAGCTTCGAGGTGACGAGATTGTCCTTTATTTAACTTGTGATGGTGCAGTTAGTGATAGTTTGTTATAATTAAAAACGGAATAATAGGGTGCAAAGAGGAGAGCGCGCCTCAGAACGCACCTTTTGGGTAATAGACTGTTTTGAAGTAATACGGTCAAATCCTTGAAATGAATCAAATAAGCACTACAAGCTCCGGTAACTTTTCAGCCTACTCAACTCTTCAAATAAATGCAAAATGCTAAAAAGTAATTTTTAAAAAGTAAATGTTTAAATTGACATATTCGTCTATTACTTGTCATTTTATATAGGACACATATAATGGACTGTATACAAATATTGTGCCTTCATCATGGCTAAACTTGATGTTTAGTGTTACGATGGGGTAATGTGTTTGGACCCAGGCGCAGAGTAGAACAGAGTAGACGGAAGCAGGAGTATAATAAATAATAACGGTACTCTTTATTTTGAGTAAACGGAACAAATAATAACCGCACAGTAAGCGAATAAACAAAAGAGGAGAAAACAAGTCTCCGATAAACGTTTTAAATAATAACAGGGACAAGGCAGAGCAATGTACTTACAATCGTCAACTATACTTATTTCCTAATCCGGCGAGGAACAATAAGGCTAAGAAGAATCGTATACATATAACAAACGCAACATGAAGTGAACAACCGAAGTGACGAAGGGTTTCAGTAGGGACACATGAAAGGTCGGGTGAACCCGCATGGAAGGTGGGAGTAGTAGTCTATACGCCACCGGGTTCACCCGCCGCACCACTTTGAACGGACCCACGAACCGGGGCGCTAGCTTCCTGGACTCGACCCGGAGGGGAAGGTCCCGGGTCGAGAGCCACACCTTCTGCCCCGGGCGAAAGATCGGGGCCGGGCGACGCCTGCGGTTGGCCTGAAGCTGGGACCGAGCCGACGCCCGCTGAAGCGCCGCCCTCACCCGCCTCCAGGTCCGGCGACAGCGACCGACGTGGGCTTGGACGGAGGGCACCTCCGCCTCCTCCTCCTGCTCAGGGAATAGGGGGGGTTGATAGCCATATTGGCACTGAAAGGGGGATAGGCCAGTGGATGAGCAGAGGAGGGTGTTGTGGGCGTATTCCGCCCACGCCAGTCGCCGACTCCACGTCGCCGGATTGCCGGAGACGTAGCACCTCAGCACGCCTTCCAGGTCCTGGTTGACACGCTCCGTCTGCCCATTGGACTGTGGATGGAAACCGGAGGACAGGCTGACGGAGGCGCCGAGGCTGGTCGCGAACGCCTTCCAGAACCTGGAAGCGAACTGAGGACCCCGATCCGACACCATGTCCTGCGGGAGACCATGCACCCGGAAGATGTGCTGCACCACCAGGTCGGCCGTCTCTCGGGCCGAGGGGAGTTTGAGGAGGGGGATGAAGTGGGCCGCCTTGGAGAAACGGTCCACTACCACCAAGATGGTAGTGAACCCGTCAGAGGGAGGGAGACCTGAAATAAAGTCAAGGGAGATGTGGGACCAGGGGCGTTTGGGGATGGGGAGGGGTCGGAGTAGCCCCGCTGAAGGCTGGCGAGATGTCTTGCTGCGCGCACACACAGGACAGGCTGCCACAAAGGCGCGCGTATCCCTCTCCGCTGTGGGCCACCAGAACCTCCTGCGAATAAAGTCCAGGGTCCTGGCAGCCCCGGGGTGGCTAGTGAGGGGCGACGCATGCGCCCATTGCAGCAGCCGTGAGCGCGCAGTCTTGGGAACATACAGCCTCCCCGGGGGTCCTCCCCCCGGATCCGGCTCCCGCCTGAGCGCCGCTCTCACCACTTTAGCGATCCCCCACGACACAGGGGCAACAATAAGGGTCTCCGGAACAATGGGGTGGGGTTTTTCCTCCCGGTCCGCCGGATCGAACTGCCGGGAGAGGGCGTCCGGCTTGACGTTTTTGGACCCCGGCCTAAAGGAGATGGAAAATTGGAAGCGTGTAAAAAACAGCGCCCACCTGGCTTGACGCGAATTGAGGCGCTTAGCCCCCTGGATGTAGGCTAGGTTCTTGTGGTCCGTCCACACCACAAACGGCTGTGCGGCCCCCTCCAGCCACTGCCTCCACTCCTCCAAAGCCAATTTAATGGCCAGCAGCTCCCGGTTTCCTACGTCATAATTACACTCGGCCGGGGACAGCCGACGTGAGAAAAAAGCGCAGGGATGTACCTTCCCATCCTTCCTGCACCTCTGGGAGAGCACCGCCCCCACCGCGAGATCTGAGGCGTCCACCTCCACCAGGAATGGTACTTCCGAGTCCGGATGGGCTAGGACCGGAGCAGAGGTGAACCGTTGCTTGAGGTCCACGAAGGCGGCCTCCGCCTCCGAGGACCAGGCGAACGTACGGAGGGTAGACCTGGTGAGGGCAGTTAAAGGGGCAGCTAGGGCACTAAAATTGCGGATAAAGCGTCTATAAAAATTAGCAAACCCTAGGAACCGCTGTAACTGTTTCAAAGAGGAGGGGCGGGGCCAGTCTAACACCGCACTAACCTTGGCAGGGTCCATGCTTAAATCCCCCCGTGTTATAATGAACCCCAGGAATGACACTGTGTCGGCGTGAAAGACACATTTCTCTGCCTTGACAAATAACTGGTGGTGGAGGAGGCGCTGGAGGACTTGACGGACATGACGTTGATGTTGAGTAATGTCTTTGGAAAAAATGAGGATATCGTCAAGGTACACAAAAACCGAATGACCAATCAAATCCCGCAGTACGTCGTTGACTAGTGCTTGAAATACTGCGGGTGCATTAGCGAGCAGGGGAGGCTGGTTCATTAGGGGCAATTGGACAATGCCCCACCAAAGGGAGAAGAGAGAGATTTTTTTTCTATGACTTCTAGACAGTGTTGCTTCTGAATATCATAGTCCAATCAGCTAGTGTTCTGTGGAGTATATCATAGTCCAATCAGCTAGTGTTCTGTGGAGTATGTTCCAATCAGCTTCAAGTCCCGCCCCTTTCAGGGCAACTTTCAGTCTACTCGAAGTTGCACTAGGCTGTTCTCGTAGACTTGCATGTAAAATCTATTTTGGTAACTTCAGGCCATTCGGTCGTTTGTCTATGGGGTTTTGGGACATGCACAAAGAATCGTACGTGCTTACGTCATGTCCGGCGTAGCTTTAGACGATCTAGCCAATTCACCTTCATTTCAGATCACTATGGCGGCTAGTAATGTTACACCGTTCAGCAAACCGTTCAGCCGTCGTAGCAACCAGGAGAAATTAACAGTAAAGGAATTAGGACCACCCAGACCAAATTTAATTATAAAGCAAGTTTATACAAAGGCAGGGAAAATTGGAAAATCGTATAACCGAGGATTTACGAGGGGTTGACATTGACGCAGTCTTCATAAAACATGCCGTCCACAAGCAGCATGCAGGCCATAAGGTAAGATCAAAAAATATAGTTTGTACCTTCTCCGTAATATAGAACTTTGTAATAATCAAATGTATGCATGCTATGATGAATGGGAAAGGCACCGGTAAAACTAGTAGGCTTATATAACAATGAGTTGAATTAAAATTAGGGCTTGCCCGAGTAATTGGAGTAGGATATTCCACTATTCATTTGGTAGGTTGCTATGCGAAGCTTCTTTTTTGCAACAAAACTTTGCATTTAATGTATTATGTTACATTATATTAATATGTAGTTACTTAATGTAATGTAGTATATTACATGTATCAAACAATACATTTTGTCAGCGAATTACAACTAAGCATTTTTTTTTTATATATGTATTAGGCTAATATATAGAACATGTCTAAAAATGTCTGAGGTTTAATTTGTGAATAGATAGACCTACATATTTATATTCAAGAATAAGCATATCTACCTAAATAGCTCCAAGATATCTAAGTGGTCGGGAGTGACTCATGTGCACAGCCTGTTAAAGCTAAAGTCAACTGTTATACTTAAAACAGATCCCTCTCTCCTGGAGACCTTAAATCATCGTTAGACTACATTTCAGAAATTACTGTAGATACAATTACAACTACAAGACAGCAGATTGTTCAGCTACATTTTCTTATTTGAAATCTTAACACTGTTGGTCTGTCTGCCTTCAGGGACCAAAGCTCATCTCAAGAGCAGCAGCAAGAAGCCACAGGAACCAGAACATCAAGGAGGGTCTTGGGAGAAGAAGAGAAGCAGAGGCTGTCTAAAGAGGTAGGTCCAGGTTTTGAAACACAGTGTTGGAAAATCACCACCAATCAGAGTTACATTCAGGGATGGGATGGTAGCAGTCTTTATTCAGTGTTGTACTTCCAAAGTGCTTATTTCCACATTTTCTTTTACACCCCATACTTTTGACAGATCTGCGACACAATCCTGGCCCACTCCAAAGAAAGGTTTTCTTTCACCAACCACCTTGTGAGTGCCACGCTGCTCCAAGGAGAGATGTTCCAACAGCACTGCCATGCATTCCCTGTTGAGGCTCTGAACACCACTGTCAAGGCATACCCCATGCTGAACCAGGTGAAGCTCAAGACTGAGCTGTCCCTTGTCTATGAGAGTGCTGAGTTCAAGGGCTGCTCTGGTGCACTGGCACTGTACCAGGTTCTACACAGTTACAACCTCCAGGAGACTTTCTCTGAGACTGTAGCTCTGTTGAACATCCTAATTACTACTCCCATGACAACAGCTGAAGCTGAGAGGTGTTTCTCGACCCTTAAGAGAATCAAGAACTTCCTGCGAAACACAATGGGCCAGGAGCGCCTGAATGCACTGGCCATGCTTTCAATGGAGAGGGAACTAGTCAGGAAGATGCCTGATTTTAATGAGAGGGTCATTGATTGTTTTGCTGCTTTGAAAGAGAGACGAGCTAAATTTCAATACAAGTGAGCAGTATGTATGCCGTCCATATTTTGTATTTTGTAGTATGTAAATAGTTTTATCCATCCATTGCACATTATCAGCCCCTGTGCCACTGCTCTTTATCCTGGATTTGCTGCACCTAAAATAAAAGATGTGATAACTGAATACCAATGGCTGTGAGAGTCAATTTATTTAAGCCCGCTGATTTAGGTGAATTTACCCTTGAACGTGTCACCTTAACCATCAACGCAACAATTGCCCCCCCTGAGAGATTTGGCAGGAGCCGCCACTGTTAGCGAGACCAAAGGGCATGACTAAATACTCATAATGTCCGTTAGGCGTGTTAAAGGCCGTCTTCCACTCGTCCCCCTCCCTCATCCTCACCAGGTTGTATGCATTGCGTAAATCCAGTTTGGTAAACACCCTTGCTCCTTGCAGTGACTCAAAGGCGGTATCCATGAGGGGCAGGGGATAGCGATTCTTTATGGAAATGTCATTTAGACCGCGGTAATCGATGCAGGGACGCTGTCCCCCGTCTTTCTTTGCCACAAAGAAGAAGCCTGCGCCAGCGGGCGAGGTGGAAGGACGGATATGACCCACGGCCAGTGCTTCCTCTATGTATTTATTCATGGAGAGATTCTCCGGGCGAGAGAGGGAAAACAGGCGTCTCCGCGGCGGCACAGTACCCGGCAGCAGATTGATGGCACAGTCATAGGGTCTATGGGGGGGTAATTTCTCGGCCCGAGATTTACTGAACACTTCCCCCAGGTCCCAATATATCTGAGGCACCCCTGTCAGGTCGGGGCTGGAAGGGGAAGCAGGGCCAGGGGAATTAGGAAGAGGGGTGGAAAGGGGGAGAGGCGAGAACTGGGGCTGCAACGGGGATGCGAGAGTCGTGGGCGGAGACTCAGTACGCACTGTGACGGAGCCTGCTTCGAGGGAGAGTCGACCTGTGGACCAGTCAATGCGGGGGTTGAGAGAAGCTAACCAGGGGTGACCTAACACAATAGGGCAATCAGGAGAGGCCACAATAAAAAATCGTATGAGTTCCCAACGACCCCCTCCCACCTGGATATGTACCGGCATAGTGCGCTGGGTAATGATCCCCGACCCCAATGGCCGGCCGTCTAGGGCTCGAACAGGAACGGGTTCTTTCAATTCTTCCAAAGGAACCCCCCACCCCCAGGCCAGGCCTTCGTGCATTAAATTCCCCGCTGCCCCTGAGTCCACCAGAGCCCGAACTCGCTGGGTACGGTGTCCCCACCGCACCTTAACAGAAAAAAAGGTTCGTGGGTCATTGAAACCCGAGGGTATGTCCCTACCCGCTAATACCCCTCCCGATACTAGCGGGCTGCCCCGTTTCCCGAGGTCCCTGGACAGGCACTGTAGCGGTGACCCTTGCGACCGCAACGGAAGCAGCGCCGCTCGTCCAGCCGACGCCGCCTCTCTGTGCTGGAGAGGTGTGTTGCGCCCAGCTGCATGGCCTCCTCCTCCTCCGTGGTCTCCTCCGGGAACCGCCGAGTCGCCTCCCTAGCAGGAGGAGGTTGGAACGGAGCGCCCCTCGACGAGCCCCTCTCACGTGATCGCTCTCGGCGCCGATTGTCCACACGCACCGAGAGCTCCACTACGCCGTCTAGCCGCTCTGGGAGGTCCCGGAGGGCAAGTTGGTCTTTCATCGCCTCCGAGAGCCCCTGGGTATAGAGTACGGCCAGGGCCTTCTCCTCCCAACCCGCCTCCCTAGCTAGAGTGCGGAACTCGATGGAATAATCCACCACCGAGCGATCCCCCTGTCGACACGCCGTGAGCCGCCGACCGGCTTCGTGCCCCGGTATCACCCGGGAGGTGTCGAATATTTTGCGTAACTCCCGGGTGAATGCTGTAGCGTCGGAGCACGCCGGCGACTGACTCTCCCACTCGGCCGTGGCCCAGGACAGGGCACGGCCCGTCAACAGGGTGATGATGTAGGCCACTCGGGAGTGCTCGGTGGGGAAGGACAGGGGCTGCAGGCTGAAGATCAGTGAACACTGAGTCAGGAACTCTCTGCAGCCCTCTGGACGTCCATCATAGCGTTCGGGAGGAGGTAGTCGGGGTTCCCGCGTGGTCACCGGCGGTAGAGGAGGCATAGCTGCTGCTGCTGCTGCCGCTGGTGGAGTGGGGTTGGCCTGAGCGGCCACCAGGCTAGTCACGGCGATGGTCAGCTTTTCGATCTCCGCAAACATCGCCAGCTGGTTCCGCTCCTGCTGGGCTACCATAGCCCCCTGGGTATTCAGCACCGTGCGAATCTGCTCTACATCTGCTGGGTCCATAATGGTCGGTTGTTCTGTTACGATGGGGTAATGTGTTTGGACCCAGGCGCAGAGTAGAACAGAGTAGACGGAAGCAGGAGTATAATAAATAATAACGGTACTCTTTATTTTGAGTAAACGGAACAAATAATAACCGCACAGTAAGCGAATAAACAAAAGAGGAGAAAACAAGTCTCCGATAAACGTTTTAAATAATAACAGGAACAAGGCAGAGCAATGTACTTACAATCGTCAACTATACTTATTTCCTAATCCGGCGAGGAACAATAAGGCTAAGAAGAATCGTATACATATAACAAACGCAACATGAAGTGAACAACCGACAACCAGAGGGGAAACAGAGGGATCTAAATAGCCACAGCCAAACAACACACACCAGGTACAAATCAGTTAATTAGGACAGACAAATGCATACATAAAACACCAGAGGGCGCCAAAGGGTCGCTCCACAATAAGGTCGCTTCCCCAACCCTTACAGTTTAGTACCAATCTACTCAGCAACACTTCTGGAATATGGAGCAAGTGAGTTTCAACCATGAGCTGTGTCATACATGTTGATGCCCTGTAGGCCTACACAAATATTTTCCAAGGCTAAACTTAGGTTAGGTTATTTACTACCATTTCACTCAACATTTCAAGAATATGGATCAACTGAGTCTCAACCATAATGTGTGTACAGTCCTTTATACCCTCAGCTGCCTCCCTGTGGTTACAGGAGTAACGTTCAAATGGTATTTTCACTAACTCTTAGCAAGACTGCTTTTGAATAATAATCATTTAAATTAAAAGCATTGTGACTGCCAATGGCACCTGGGGGGTGTTCCATCAACGTCGCTAAAGGACAAAACATTTTTATAGATCCCGCGAGAAAAAAATATCCAGCCTTATTTTGATAAGTCTCGCGAGACGACCATAGATTTGTGCTTATGGTGACTGATGTGTGACTTACTTTAGACAAATGTACATGTTGTAAGTCGCTTTGGATGCGTCTGATAAATGTAAAAAAATATATATAGAGCGTGCATACTTTTGTTGCAAAACACAGCCATAATAGAAAGTCAGATAATTCCAACAGAGGGCGCTGTTTACTTATAGTAACGTGCCTCCCTCAGGCTAAACAGGGAGACATTAACCGTAATCTCATAAGAAGACAGCAGACACAACAGATAGGACTTGATGGCTCAGAGTTTTCTCTCAGTGAAAATGTATCAGTCAATAACTTTCCCCATTCCATCATAACGCTGGAGAGAACAAGTATCTCTTAAATACTGTCTTCAAAAGTCTCTCCACTAACTCAGCCAGCATGGTTTTTTTGATTGATTGAAAACTTTATTAGAAGGTTTGCAGAAGTAGGTACATGAAAGTACATATTACATACAAGGTCAACTAAAAGGATAAAAACCCAAGAAAGCCACTGGCTTATTTCAATTGGGGTCTTTGATTTTCAATTCATCGTTACATGTAAGACAGACATAAGAAAAAAACTAGTACTATCTACAAGATAATACAGACAAATAACTATTACTATCTACAAGATAAACGTACATCCATCATGGTGTTTCTGTTCAGAACAGGCCTTAGGATGAGAGTCTCCCTACGCTGGGGCGGCTGTGGACACCCGTCTGGTCATCCTGACCCAAGCAGCCATTGATCCAGTCCACACAGTAGCTGTGTCCACACAGTAGCTGTGTCCATAGTACACTAGTTGTGTCCATACAGTAGCTGTGTCCATACACTAGCTCTGTCCATACACTAGCTGTGTCCATACACTAGCTGGTCCATACACTAGCTGTGTCCATACAGTAGCTCTGTCCATACACTAGCTGTGTCCATACACTAGCTGTGTCCATACACTAGCTGTGTCCATACACTAGCTGTGTCCATACAGTAGCTGTGTCCAGACAGTAGCTGTGTCCATACAGTAGCTGGTCCATACACTAGCTGTGTCCATACACTAGCTGGTCCATACACTTGTTGTGTCCATACAGTAGCTGTGTCCATACACTAGTTGTGTCCATACAGTAACTCTGTCCATACACTAGCTGTGTCCATACACTAGTTGTGTCCATACAGTAGCTCTGTCCATACACTAGCTGTGTAGATACAGTAGCTGTGTCCATACACTAGTTGTGTCCATACACTAGCTGTGTCCATACAGTAGCTGTGTCCATACACTAGCTGTGTCCATACAGTAGCTGGTCCATACACTAGCTGTGTCCATACACTAGCTGGTCCATACACTAGTTGTGTCCATACACTAGCTGGTCCATACACTAACTGTGTCCATACACTAGCTGGTCCATACACTAGCTGTGTCCATACAGTAGCTGTGTCCATACACTAGTTGTGTCCATACACTAGCTGTGTCCATACACTAGCTGTGTTAATACACTAGTTGTGTCCATACACTAGCTGTGTCCATACAGTAGCTGTGTCCATACAGTAGCTCTGTCCATACACTAGCTGTGTCCATACACTAGCTGTGTACATACAGTAGCTGTGTCCATACAGTAGCTGTGTCCATACACTAGCTGTGTCCATACACTAGCTGTGTCCAAACGTTTGGTGTATTGAGCCAAGAGAAGGAAAAATGCTTCACTGTCCAAACACATATGCAGGGCACTGTAAGATATAATGAATAATACAATATTGGATCCAGTTTGTACGTTTTTCCTCAGAACCAACTTGCTGTCAATATCTTCTCCACTTCCTCCTCACAGTAGCCATCCAGCTGCTTCTTCAGTTCCGCCACCATCCTCCCCACAGCCTGGGTTAATGGTGGTACCAGGCAACTCCTCTGACACATCATAACCACAGAGGCCCTTGTAGTTCTGTAAACCAAGAGGAAATTATATCTGGACACAGTTATACAGGAGGAGCCTCCACCTCTGGTGAGATATTTTTTTAAATGTATAACCGATTCTCTGTACATGAGAGCTGCTCCATCTCAACATCTCTCCTCCTCAGCTCAGCGACCTCCTGCTCAGACCTCCTGCTCCAGACGCTCCAGGAGTCCTTCAGCCTGACTTACTTCAACCTTCTCCTGGACTCTGATCAGCTCTCTTTACTTCAGTGCCTCTTCTCTTAAGGGAGTGGATCACCGCAGCAGATATCCTATCACTGTCCTCCACTGCTGCCTTTGCAGAATGTTTCAGTGACATTATAGACTTGTTGAGCTGTTTTTTTATGTTGGAATATTTGACGTCTACTTGATACAACATTCTGCAAACAGACATAGCCCTGCCCTGAGTTAGAACAAACTGTAAAGAAAGTTAATACACTGAAAATAAAAATTAAACAAAGTTGCTGACTAAAGAAGAATTTCCAGTGATCATACTTTCTAGTGAAGAAGTAGACTTCATCTGTTTCTAGGCAACCAGCCATATACTGTAGCATAGAAGATAGGTAACCTGGGTCTCTACCTATTTCTCTGCTGCAGCTGAGACAGTACCATGGCCTTTATGAGCATCTACTGTACATAGATAACAGATACATTGATTATTAGTCCGGCAGTATATCTCCAGCAGTTTGTCATGAGGACAGCATATCCAAAGTTGTTCAGTTGTTCAGTTGTTCAGTGGCACCAATAACCTTGTTTTTCCCCGGGGTTTAGGTCATGGTGAAGTTTAAGTTGACTCTCACAATAAGTTGTGTATCATAGCCCACACCCTGTATTTTTGTATTTTTGTATACTATCACTATATACAACATATTTATCATATATGTATCATATGTATCATAGCCTGTAAAATTGCACATTGTATATAATCTCAATGTATATATACCACTGCACATATACATCCAGTCACCATTGTATGTCATTGCACATCACGCTACCATTTGCACTTTACTGTATAGATTGCTGTAAATACTGCTGTAAATACTGCTACTTATCACTGCAATATAATTGCTATTTGTTGCACTTCTGGTTAGATGCACAATAATTTCGTTGCATTTTCTTGTAGCCTACTATGTAATGACAATAAAGTGAATGTAATCTAATCTAATCTGTCTGCCCTGGGGGCAGCTGTACACATGCTTCTGATCATCTTGATCCCAGCAGTCCTTAATACAGCCCATACAGTAGCTGTGTCCACAGGCGGTGGTCACCGGATCCTTCTATAGATCCAGACAAATCGGGCAGCTGAATTGGTCCTTCTCTACAGACATGTTAGTTGGTAAACTGGACTGTACACAACATATTTGTACTACCATTGTACTAACACAACACTTCTAGTAATCAATTGAATTTCAACCATGAAACAAATAATTATTGACCCTTTACTGTGTCCTCCAGTCACAGTGGCAATAATTGTTCATATGACTGATCTTTGAAACTCAGTTGATTCTAGAAGTGTTGTCTAGTACAGTGGTAGTGGAAATCATGTTTAGCCTTGGAAATTATATTGAGTAGCCTACAGTCCATTATGTGTCCGCTATACAGTACAGCAAGGTTAATTTTGATATTACGAACCCTTAAAAACACATATTGTACATTGAGATGATTACATGTTTATATAGCCTCCCAGCAAGCACCGACATACCTGGACGAATTCGGACCAGCCCGATAACGGCCAGACCTAGTAATATCACAACTAGTTAGTAGCTGGCCCAGAATATCACCCTATTTCAACTCAAATATATATATATATATTTTTTTATTTGTCGGGAGAAAATACTCAAATGTGAAACCCCAGCAACAACCCGTCAACTCTGTTGTGACAGACATCAAAGTGGTTTTGATAAAACGGGCCGATTGCGTCACAGTGATGAGCGTGACGTCACGGGGCGAAAACGCCATAAATACCGGAGGTTCTCCGTTGTTCAGACACTCCCCTTACCACCATCATGCCCCGCAGACCAGCTCGCAGAACCTCCCGCCCCGTCCGTCGCCGCCGGCGCCCCAGGGTTAGCCGGAGGAGGAGGAGGGGAGGCCGGAGGAGGCGCTAGGACCGAGCCGGTAGGACCGAGCCGGTAGGGGAGGCGGTGTTACTTTAAATCATTCCCCATATGGAGGGGAGAGTGGACGGAGGGGGCCTTCCTCACCCTCCCTCCCCCCTCCCTAAGGGGAATGATTTTCTGTCATTTTGCGTGTCTGTCTGTACGCACAGAGCCACACAATAAAACCCGCTATCAATTGGAGATCACCTGCTCTTGTCTTCACTGGTAACATAAGCAGTTATGGAACTAAGTAGGAATTAGAAGGGTAAAAGAGAACTGACAAAATATGAATAAAACATTAATAGAATGTAATAAAGATAATTTAAAAATTTATATTATAATACAGTATGACATCACAAAGACACGTGACCGGTCTCTTGAGCTGAGGGGCATGATTTGTCCAAAACAAACCCAACCAATTATAATGTGTAGCTTTATCCATTTATTTGGTATTTCTAAATGCTTAAACAAGTTTAACGTGTGCGCTTTTATTTTGATGAAATCTTCACTGACAAACATTTGCATCGACCGGAAGAAGGTGGGCGGAGATCCACTGTTGGAGCAGGACGGACCGATGGGACTGGGTCACACTTCACTTTGGGCTTTGTGAACGAGACGAGTGAAAAGTTATGGCTGTGTTCCAATCCTGCCATTATAAAAGGCCTATATTATGGTTATACTCCTCGCAGGGCACTACACAGTGTATTCAGCCATTTAAGGGAGAGTCCAATGCATATCAGTAAATAAATATGTTAATTTCGAAGTGGCCTGCAACGTGGGTGTAACCGTAAGGAACAACAACAGGTGTACATTATACATTATGAATTTAACAACTTCTCTACATTAACCTCGTAACCCCCAAGCTATTGCGCACAGCGTAAACCTGGAATAACAACGACTCAAACCTGGGCTTAGTGGGAGTGCATTTACTGAGTTGAACTTGTCCGTTCGTATGTCACATACATTTATCTCTGATACCACTGGGACAAATAACATGTTAATGAAACTTAGCTGATTGATGCGTCTTGCCATACAAATGCGGAATGCGCTACAAATTACAATTAGCCTACTCTGATTGGTATGGTACCAATTTTGACAAAACGTAGGTGAATTGTTGTCTTGTTATAGAGATTGTTAGGAGCTTCGAGGTGACGAGATTGTCCTTTATTTAACTTGTGATGGTGCAGTTAGTGATAGTTTGTTATAATTAAAAACGGAATAATAGGGTGCAAAGATGAGAGCGCGCCTCAGAACGCCCCTTTTGGGTAAGAGACTGTTTTGAAGTAATACGGTCAAATCCTTGAAATGAATCAAATAAGCACTACAAGCTCCGGTTACTTTTCAGCCTATACTCAACTCTTCAAATAAATGCAAAATGCTAAAAAGCAATTTTTAAAAAGTAAATGTTTAAATTGACATATTCGTCTATTACGTGTCATTTTATATAGGACACATATAATGGACTGTATACAAATATTGTGCCTTCATTATGGCTAAACTTGATGTTTAGTACCAATCTACTCAGCAACACTTCTGGAATATGGAGCAAGTGAGTTTCAACCATGAGCTGTGTCATACATGTTGATGCCCTGTAGGCCTACACAAATATTTTCCAAGGCTAAACTTAGGTTAGGTTATTTACTACCATTTCACTCAACATTTCAAGAATATGGATCAACTGAGTCTCAACCATAATGTGTGTACAGTCCTTTATACCCTCAGCTGCCTCCCTGTGGTTACAGGAGTAACGTTCAAATTGTATTTTCACTAACTCTTAGCAAGACTGCTTTTGAATAATAATCATTTAAATTAAAAGCATTGTGACTGCCAATGGCACCTGGGGGGTGTTCCATCAACGTCGCTAAAGGACATTTTTTAAATATAGATCCCGCGAGAAAAAAATATCCAGCCTTATTTTGATAAGTCTCGCGAGACGACCATAGATTTGTGCTTTTGGTGACTGATGTGTGACTTACTTTAGACAAATGTACTTGTTGTAAGTCACTTTGGATGCGTCTGATAAATGTAAAAAAATTATATCGAGCGTGCATACTTTTGTTGCAAAACACAGCCATAATAGAAAGTCAGATAATTCCAACAGAGGGCGCTGATTACTTATAGTAACGTGCCTCCCTCAGGCTAAACAGGGAGACATTAACCGTAATCTCATAAGAAGACGGCAGACACACCAGATAGGACTTGATGGCTCAGAGTTTTCTCTCAGTGAAAATGTCACAGTCAATAACTTTCCCCATTCCATCATAACGCTGGAGAGAATAAGTATCTCTTAAATACTGTCTTCAAAAGTCTCTCCACTAACTCAGCCAGCATGGTGTTTCTGTTCAGAACAGGCCTTAGGATGAGAGTCTCCCTACGCTGGGGCGGCTGTGGACACCCGTCTGGTCATCCTGACCCCAGCAGCCATTGATCCAGTCCACACAGTAGCTGTGTCCACACAATAGCTGTGTCCATACACTAGCTGTGTCCATACACTAGCTGTGTCCATACAGTAGCTGTGTCCATACACTAGCTGTGTCCATACAGTAGCTGTGTCCATACAGTAGCTGTGTCCATACACTAGTTGTGTCCATACACTAGCTGTGTCCATACACTAGCTGTGTCCATACACTAGCTGTGTCCATACAGTAGCTGTGTCCATACACTAGCTGTGTCCATACAGTAGCTGTGTCCATACAGTAGCTGTGTCCATACACTAGTTGTGTCCATACAGTAGCTCTGTCCATACACTAGCTGTGTCCATACACTAGCTGTGTCCATACAGTAGCTGTGTCCATACACTAGCTGTGTCCATACACTAGTTGTGTTTATACAGTAGCTGTGTCCATACACTAGCTGTGTCCATACACTAGTTGTGTCCATACAGTAGCTGTGTCCATACACTAGCTGTGTCCATACACTAGCTGTGTCCATACAGTAGCTGTGTCCATACACTAGCTGTGTCAGTGGAGGCTCCTCCATAGAGGTGGAGGAGGCCTGGCCTCCCCAATAATGTTTGTCATGAGGACAGCATATCCCAGCCTGAAGTTGTTCAGTTGTTCAGTTGTTCAGTGGCACCAATAACCTTGTTTCTTCCCGGGGTTTAGGGCATGGTGAAGTTGAATGTGTCAATGCGTCGAAAGCTTCATTTCCCCCATCACTACTAGAATGTAGATCAGAGTTTAAAAGCCAGTCTAAAGCGGTGTCTTACCATGTGGCTGGCTTTTTACTGTGGTCTGCATAGGACATCTATATTGGACCATACAGAAATAACTTTCGATTATTTCATCTCATCTCATCTGGTCTACTCGGCAACACTTTTACAATGTAAAACAGGTGAGATTTAATGTTGATGATATTTAGAAGAAATGCTACTTTACATGACGGGATTGAACACCGGTTTTCTTTTTTGAGTTGGGTTTCAATTGAATTTGGGGTTTGGGCCTTTGGTGGAAGAAATTCAGATTGCCAAAATAATTGTAGGTCTTTACACTTGTTTTTCTTCATTTTCTTTATTTTAGAGAGGGCATCGTCACATTTTTGTCTGAGGCTGTTTGAGCGTCCATATTTATTAGGAACCAATTAAATTATTTCTTCAGTTAATTCTGCTGCAGTCATCCCCTTTAAACTCTGCTCATAGAGCCAGCCGTTTGTAACGATAGGTGTCACTTGAGGTAAAATTTGAGGAGGTGACACTTGAGGTGCGTTTGTGGCCATAGCTACTCTGTAAAAATCTAATATGTAACTTATCAAAACAAAGAACCGAAATTAGGCTAGTCAGTACTGTGTGTAACATGGATTACATTTTATGTGGACATAAAACAACATATACACTTATCTAGCGATCTACCTATATATTCCAGCTGATTATTTACTATTTACTATTAACCCTTCGAAACCGGAGGGACCATTCACACAAACAGCGTCTAGCGGGCTAGAGTAGGCTCTCGAAGTTACAACCGGAGCAGAGTAGACTATATTTCTAATCAAAAGCCGCTGGATACAAGACAAACATGTAGCTATATGTATATATTTTTAGATAGAAAACAAGTTGAATTGAACAGAAAACGTACCGCAAGACGATCAGATGTCAATAATGATGAAGATCTTTCAAGTGTCTCCTTAAATTTACCACAGGAAAAAATCCTCCAATGAGTGGAGACTTGCGGGTAGACCAATAGGAAGTCAGGATACTTTAGATACAGGTGACATGTCCATTAAAGGGATTACTATTGGTCAGAGCCGCGGAAATGGCAAGAAAGAGAGCTTGTAAATTTCCGAAAATCACCGGAGATAGGGATTAGAACGGCGCCGCTGAAAGCGCTAGTGAGTAGCAACGGTAACATTGAAATTACAGTCTTAAAACAATAAGTACATCGAAAACGAAGTACACAGAGCTAAAACTATAATACATATATGGACATGTATGTTGACACATGTAAGACAATATCTTCCAAAAATGTATTTTTAATGGTGATTACATGCCGAGGAAAAAGTATACGATAGCTTCAAGTTCCTCCATGTTGCTATTGTTGTGGCTGTGTTGTGTCTCGTGAAAATATACGTCACCACCATGGCGCGCTGTTATGACGCGTAACTCTGTCTACTATCTCCTACTCCTCCTACTCGTTCCTGGTCTCTTGTGTATAGTGGAAAAAGGCTCATACCCAGAACTGTTCAAAAGCGTGCCGAAGCGAGCCGTGCTGACCCGAGCCGGGCCCTGTAGTGGAAAAGCACCATAAACCCCGTGTTCGCACGTTCTACGACCAGTGGGTGGACTCCCAGACTGTTGGGCGGAGCTTCACTAGTAATGTCGCCGGCGAGGAGAGCAGCTGTCGTTAGCCGACCGGAACCTTGTCAGCAGCACAACGCGATTGAACCACATTTCATTCGTATTTTGCTTCACTGATGCTTAGTGGCCGAGATTAGAAGCGAGCTGCTAAATGTAACGTTAGATAGCTAGCCCATTCGACTGTGTAACCAGCTAGTTAAAGAGCAAGCTAATTCGACATTATCACGCTGCCTGCCTCTACATAGCTACTTGAGCAAACTATCCAAGCAAACTGCAGCAGTCATGGCTAAATGGGGTGAAGGAGATCCCCGTTGGATTGTAGAGGAAAGAGCCGATGCAACTAACGTCAACAACTGGCACTGGTGAGTAAGATCTAACGACAGGAGACACATGGCTTCAGTGTGTTGTAGCTAGCTTAGCTAGGCTAAGCGATCTGGTCAGAATAGAGGGTGCGAAACTGTCTAGTACCTCGTTCTAGAACTCTCTATCTTGACTTCAACATTCAAGTCAGAGAGACGTCTGCCTCAGAGACAGAAAGAGATGTCACAGTCTTTTTCTTAGCAATGCTACAGGTACAGTATCGTATTGACCACGCCGTCCATTGCATAAGCTGCATCATTTTTTTCTTTTCCTCAAGTACTTGTGAATGGGGGTTTCGGGCAGGTCGTTATGTATTGAAGCAGGTTCAGATTACACAGCTGTGGCTAGAGATGGGATGGAGCAGCTGAGCAGAGTGCCACTGTCCCTCTCTACAATGACATTTCTCATCATTTTTGACATATTTTCTCAATCAACTTTGCAGGTACTTGATTCTCATAGGGGTCCTCGATTCGTTAGAGGAGTGTCCAGCCAGTGTGCACAGTAATTTGGTTAACTTAAATGATAAATATTAGATTCGATTTATCTCCCAAATCACCTCTGTATATTTAATGAATTGATGTGCCTTCCAAAACATGTCCTCTTTTGGAACTTGTGTGTGTGTGTGTGTGTGTGTGTGTGTGTGTGTGTGGGGGGGGGGGGGGGTGGGGGGGTAAACCAGGCTATTTTAGGAGTAACTGGCTATTAGGAGCAACAGGCTATTTTAGGAGATGTGTTGTCTAAGGTAGGTAAGGCCTACTATTTAGCCTAAAAAGTAGGTGTTTCAAACATGTCTTATATGCCAGCCAGCAGCATAAACCGTATGTTGTCATTGTATTGGATTGGAACTGTCACTGCCATGTTACTTCCTTTGGCAGTCACTACTTAAAGATGTAAGCTTTGGTATTAGTGTGGAAAATGTACTTTTTCATCAACACTTGGTAAACGGTTTGGTAATCTATACCTGGAGCAGCGAGGCTCCACTGTCACTCAACATATCAATGAGCACATATCAGTGAGGACACTCAACATATCAATGAGGGGCAGTCTGGGTTTCAAACCACAACAAAGTGGTCACTGTTTTTGGTAAACAGCTGAGGGATGGGGCTGGAGAAATGCAACCACGCTCACATTTCTAGACAGAGCTATGGATGCATGATGTAGGCTATATGATTGTTTTAACCATGTTCTAACAGTTTCTGTTTATAATTGAATTGTTTACAAAGAATAGTGCCGAGAGGTTTCAAGACAGACTGATTAGTAAACTGGTTTGAAATTATGATGACAGTCGTTGGTAACAATCGTGACCACTTATTATGTTTACATGTGTTTACACGTGAATCACACTGTTTGTGAGCCAAAGGAATTGCCTGAATCAACTGAGACCACTTTACAAGTGTTTCAGGTAGGCAGGCTGCATTGTGTCACAGATGAATGGGCACATCTAGAAAACATCCTGTCTGCGATCAAATCGACACACCCTTTTTTGGGGTGTATAGTCATGTTTGATCATATTTTAAGGTGTGTTGAGTCTTATGGTTCATTTTATACAGAACCCTGTTGTCTGCCCTACTGGATGTTGTTGATCCATCCAGATGGTCTTTGGGTGCATTTAAAAAAATGTATTTAGCTATGTCTTACAGTAGGGATGTCCCGATCCCACTTTTTCACTACCGATACCGATACCGATACCTGGGCTTCGGGTATCGGCGATACCGATACCGATCCGATATTTGTATAATTTTTTTGACCCCTGAATATTTTTTTTTTTTTTTTTTTTTTTTTTCCTAACACCAGGGGAGCCACCCCTCCTAAATTTCGTTGTTTGGTACCTGTACTGTAGCAATGACAATAAAGACCATTCATTCATTCATTCATTCATTCAAATACCTCCCCAGTATATAGTCCACACCAACAACAGTTAAATTAAAGACTGCCAGCCTTTATTAAAGCAACAAATGCGACGTGTTGTGGATTGGAACTACGGATCATAAGCTTTCAAATGATGTGTCATACATTGAAATCCGAAAAAATATGAAGTTAGAGTCATTTGAATGTTGTTAGACGTCAGGCACATATAGGGTTAACCTCTTTGTAATGAAACCGGAAGCACACAGCGCAGCGCTATGCGCATTTTAAGCGCATATAGGACTCGCGTGAAGCGCTATGCGCATTTTAAGCGCATATAGGACTCGCGTGAAGCATTTCTGCGACACGCGTTTTTGTTCACTGTTTTTATTCACTCATCGCTTATACACATAAGTTTGACTGCGGATGACAGTAGGATCGGATCGGAGCCTTTTTTTTCTTCTGGTCCGATCTCCGATCCAGCATTCAGGACCAATATCGGGTCGATATCCGATCTCAGTATCGGATCGGGACATCCCTATCTTACAGTGCACAAGTTCAACTCGTGTGTGTATCTGTCTGTCTGTGTCTGTGTGTGTGTGTGTGTGTGTGTGTGTGTATGTAGTAGAAGCTACTATTCTAAAGAGGCTCGAGCATCCTTTTAGAAACTCAAAAGCGTATTAGTGTAAATGTTATGTCTCCTGATGTTACACACACACAAACCAACGTACCTGTAGTGTTTTCTCACTATTCTCTTATTGACAGTGTTTGACAACTCAAGTCTTAACTGGGACCCTTTCTGTACATCAGTAAATAACTGTATCATGACTGAATCCGAAATTCCCCAAATATGTAGGAAAACTGTCTAGACTATGAGTACACCTAACGTACTCCCTGTGTTTCTCCATCGCAGGACTGAGCGTGACGTCACAGACTGGTCGACGGACAAGCTGAAGGAGCTGCTCCTGGGGCTGCGTGTGGTGGGGGCTGAAGGCAGCTGTGAGGTCACCGACGTCCCCAAGCTGGAGGGAGAGGCGTCCATCAACAACCGCAAGGGGAAGCTCATCTACTTCTACGAATGGGTTGTCCATGCCACGTGGACTGGTTAGTGGATCAGATCTCACAAGCTAGGTTCTTTGTCACTACAATGAAATTCCATCATATTGATTCCTGAGAGGTTCTATAGTAATAATAATAATAACAGTGACAATAGTAGTGCATAAGGGTGTAGTGTAAGTAGCAGCAGTAATGACTGTAATAATAACTTTAGTAATACTATGTCAAGTGTAAGAAACATAAATCAATTACAGTAATAGTGCAAATGGGAGAGGGGGAGGGGGGGGGGGGGGTTAGAGGTAGTGACGTTTGAGCACTTCTTGAGATCATTAGAGAACATTTATTGAGGGAGCCCTGCACAGCACAAGTGTGCGACAACATCGTAACAACATCGTAAAAATCCATGTCAACGTCAGTTCAGCAACCACCATCAGAAATTTTCTCTCTGAAGGAGCGCCCTATTGCTGCTCCGCACCTGTCCCCCGAGAAACACAGCAAGCCGACAGGCAACAGGAGCATCATAAGAAACAGTGCAGCAGCCAGCTGCATTTATTAGCTAAAGAAAGAAACCAAGATTAATTATTTAAAATAATTATTTCATAATTTTTCAGTGAAAGAGAACTACTCTGGACAAAATAATGCATTTACTGACAAAATACACAACTGCATTACCAATGGCTCTTTCAGGACACGCATTATTCATGAAACGACCACAACATACAAGTTTACAATATAGCAGGGAGCCCACCACTTAACCACACCCCTGTGGGAAGGCTGCTTACATAGCGACCATGCAGGGGGGGACGGAGGCTAGGGGCGGTGGGTGGGACGGAGGCTGTGCCTGTCTCGTTCGAATTCACGTCTACTATGGTCCAGTTCTGCATCTAGTTGAATGCGTGATTCAAGTAGCTTGTGCAAACCCGGGACGTGTGAAAATATGCAACCCGGCAATCTTCCGGCATTTAGCTCATGTGTGAGCGGCGAAAATCACTGGCGGACCCGAGTTGGGATTCCATGTATGTTTGTAGGCCTAGATTTTTTGGCTTTCGATTGACTAATCTAACCCATACATCCTCTCTCCCTCTCTGTCTCCGTCTCTCTCTCCCCCTCTCCCCTTTCTCAGGAACAACAAAAACCGGAATCAAATACAAAGGGAGCATAGACGTTCCCAACCTCTCTGATGAAAACGACATGGACGACCTTGATGTAAGCCATAGCAGGGAATATTGCTGTGTCCTAATTCTCTGCCCTTTTCCTTTGTGCTCTCTTAGGCACAAGTGTTTAAATGGTTGATACTAGAGCAAGAACCGATACTGGAGTTTTGAGTCCAATACTGATACCGATTTATGCGGGGTAAAATTCACAGATAACCGATATAGAATAGAATCCTTTTTTAAATTGATTTTTTACACAGAATGACTTCTTTTTTCTTCTTTTTTTGCTCAGTTTTCATAGTGTTGTGTGCGTGCGTATGCAAATGCCTTATGTTTATGTCGGCATGCATCTGTGTGCACGAGCGTACAAAAGTATCTGTGCAATGGAGAAAGAGAGGATCTGCTCTACCAGAAGTTTATTTTGTGCAAGAATACAACAAACCCCTATTCGCTCTAGTCAAATTGACCCAGAAGATCACCTATGTATCCTAAGTATGTCATTTCTGTCTCTTTTTATTAACATTTAATTTATTTTCTTTTGATAAGTTCATTACCCCTACCTAAAGAATAAGATGAAGGCTCATAGCTCAATAGCATTTCAAACTCAACTGACCCCTCAATGGGTCAGTTTGTCCGGCAGCATAAGAGGAGGTTTAAGACATGTGTAAGCAGGGGCTTGAGTGAGCAAACACCACATCTGTTACACAAGCCCTTCTTGTGGAAGACACTTCAGAACGGTGGGAAATTAGGATGCAGCACATTGTTGAACAATCTGTTTTTGGTGCAGAAATAACTAGACCACATAAAATTATGGTTTTTCTATTTTGTTGGGTTGCAGGTCAGTGTGACCCTCTGCAAGGATCAGCCCAACACTCCCCTTGTGGACCTCATGAAAAAGGAAGGAGCCAAAAAAGTCAGAGCCGCTTTGGGAAGCTATGTGGACAACCTCAAAACAGGTCAGGCCTTTTTACGCATTGTGTGTATTGTCTATAAATGATAGTTCAGTTTGACATGGACTGACGTTGACCCTACCTGGTTAGTTGACTATTTCCTATGTTTCCTGGTTGCAGAGTTCACTCAGGGTATGATCCTGCCCTCGGTCAACGGCGTGAGCAAACCTCAGCCATCACAGTCGCAGACCAAGGTGAAGCTGGACAAGACACAGGTGGGTAGTTACTCCAAAAAGCCTAACATAGTACTTACCATAATCGATACTACACCATTAGCTAACCTAGTAGAAAATGTTTCTGACACAGTGCCCTTAATTGAACAGTGAACAATTTCTTATTTTGGCCAAAAATCTGGATTTGAAATCAAACAATTACTATGAGGATAAAGTAGAGATTCTCAGCTTTTGTTTTGGACATATTGGTTCACCATTCAGAAAATTACAACACTTTTTATGCAGTCATGAGAGAGCTTTCATTGTCTAGGATTTACATTTGACATTTTTGGCATTTAGCAGACATGCTACATTTAGAGGAGGGAACTCAGGTTTCTTATCTCTCCAAGAAGCATCATTTAATGAAGCATGTGGAGTGGAGTTACATGACACCAGAGTAGTCTACGGCAATGAATTCTAAACTAGATGAAGTGATCGAATCCAGCAAATGATTGAGAAACTGATTCTGTTAAACCATTAAGTCAGTCAATTAGTGCTGTCCCAAACGACTATTTTTCTAACGATTAATCTAGCGATTATTTTATCGATTATTCGATTAGTCTAACGACTAATTTATCGATAAGTCTAACGATAATTTTTGTACTGTAAAAAACAAAACAAAAAAAAAACGTATTTGTCTCCACCTCACTGCTATGTTTAGCCAACTTGAATGCCAACATGGCCATTTAGAAGTCTATCCATCACCACAACACATAGCTAGCTAACGTTACTCTCGCTGCTATGTTATGATTAGCTAAATTGATGCTAACGTAGCATGCGAGCTACGAGCTAGATAACGTACAGTAGGTGCTCGCACCACAATGACAATAGGCTACCGTAGCTAGCCAGCTACATAGCTAACGTTACTAACACCAGAAGACAAGACATACGAACTGTGGTGAGCTACATTGCTTGTGTAACATTAGCTAGTAGCTATCCCTTTTTCACTCATACACTTAATTGTCTCGCCTGGTAAAATAAAGGTTTAAAAAAAAAAAACAAAAAAAAAAACGCCATTTTGTTTATTTACGACTAACCGACGCATATTACGCTAACCGACGTATTGACGTAGTCGATGACGTCGACGACGTCGAATAATCGTAACAGCCCTACAGTCAATGCTTTTGCTCTAGAAATAGAAGCCCTAGGCCCTCATTACCAACCACAGTATGAGACGTCCATTTGTTGATGTTAGTGTAAGTGTCATCAGTTGAAGAGAATACCATACAAAACACACCAATCTAAAGCAATTTAATTAAATATAACTGCATATATGCAAAAAGGTCCTATACACCAGTAATTTGCTACTGTTAGAAACATTAAAGTGAAGTCCATAGACATCTGTTGGCTCCACCATGCAAACCACCCAATTTGTCCGTCTCCCTGTGTAAGGTCTACTGTAGTCTACATACACACACAGTTCTGGAGTGAAGGTGGAGAAAAATAAAGTCTAATAGACTGAGAGTCAAAAGTGTGTTGTGTCTTGAGTAAAACAAATGTAATAAGCCTGCATTTCGACATACAGATCAGTGTTTCCTCCAGGATTTTTTTTTCCTGCGTGCACGCGCATAAAACGCGCACTGGCGCTCAAAACAAAGACGTAATTTCACCAAAAACTAGAGGGTGGTGTGCCCCGCGGTGGCGTAGCGGTCTAAGCACTAGTCACTAGTGCAAGCTGCCCACCGGGGACTGGATCGAATCCCGGTCTCGCCAGACCCGGATATGGCCGAGGCACACAGGGAGCGGCATATTGAGCGGCCGCTCCAGAGGGCGGTATAGGACTATTTCCGGACAAGGATCCGTCGCGCAACAGCGCCCCCGGGGTGCCGGAATAACGGTGCTGGGCTCGAGGAGCCAGTCAGCTAGTCTGCCTGGCGATCTCCTCTGGGGCTGCCGGCCACGGGGTCGTGCGGCGGATCCTACGCAATAGGCAGGGGATAATTGGATGCTAGGTTGGTTCAATTGGATACCAAATTGGGTGAAAAAGGGATAAAATCTGGAACAAAAAACTAGAGGGTGGCAACAATTATAATTTTGTTAAATAGCGGTTAAGTCATTAAAGCCGAGCAGGTGATTTTATATAGAAGGTGATCAAATACCAATATATCCTACAGCTGCAGCGGAACATGCGGAACGCGCATTACACACACACACACACACACACAGAAAGATCAATACGAAGTAGGCCAGTGGTGTAGTCTAGGTGACACGCAGGACTACGCCGTATACCCACTAGGAAAGGCCAAGGATTTCCGTATACCCACTTAAAAATGTGTGAGGATACGTAACAGCGTTTTGTGACAGAACTTTCACTTTCATTCATGAAATTCACCCCGTCTGTGTTACGAAGCACTTGACTTTGGACCACTGCGACTGACTATAGCGTCATATACCATCAACGGGGGGAAATGCGACAGAAATATGACAAAATGCAGCATTATCATGCACAGATCAGCCTTATAACATGTAATGTTATATATAACGTTAGACAGGGAGCGCAGATGTATTTTTATGAACGATATGAGGCTGGGAGGGGGAAATCACAGTATACCCACTAGAAAAAACTAGACTACACCACTGAAGTAGGCCTATGAGAGTACACGCACAAAACCGGCTAACGTTACTCATTAACTGTTTACACAAGTAAAATCACAGTGTGACAGTCAGATGGAGCATTCGGTAAACAACAACAGCAAGGTAATGCTATCAGTTGAGTTAAAGAAAACCAACCCTTACCTTTGAGGACACCAACATGAGCCCTGCTTACCCGTACCTCCGCCGTTCTGTTCGTGGTGATTTTAGAGGCAATAGGTTATTTTTGCCCCGCGCATATTGCTATGAATAGTTCGAAGCTAGCGTTAGGTGCGAGGCTGCTCGGTTAGCCCATTAGCGGGAACATTATTTGTTTCACAAAATAGGCTGATTTAATTGACCATGAACATCAGAGACATACATTACGAATGTTCATTTAAAATACTCTATACTGAGCACTGGTATAAGAACATGAACCAGAGAACAGCAGTAAATGCAATAATCCACAGTCGTCGCTGGTGTTGCATTTTCGATTAGGATACGTATGGGATTAAAGGCACCGGCGATGGGCTAAGAGAGAGAGAGTGAGGAGAGGGATTTCCTGAAATCCAAATGTCCCGCTAAATTCGGACCAATCACAAAACTGTTATGAAAGCGCGTCGCCTCGTGCCGCGCACCTGTTGAGCGATTCAGTTTCGATTGCAGTGCGAACACAAACGACGAGGTTAATTGCAACATTGTAACATATTGTAAATAACTACGCCCTAAATCGTAACGAAATGTTGGTCTGGAAGCGGCCTAAATCTAGCTTCAATCTGCTTTTTTTCTGTTCTCCGGTCATAATAACTCGCTGCCTGAATCAAAGCAGCCTGAATCAAAGTGGACTGTCTGAATCAATTAGTAGCGGAGGAAATTCATTCGTGGCGGCCCGCCACTAATAAATGCATATAGAGGAAACACTGCAGATGACGAAGGGTACTGTTCTTCGCTGGCTGGTTGCACACTGCGCAGCCTTCTACTCACTTTGATCATGCAAAAACTGTTATTGTCTCTCCTTTTTCTGGCATCCTGCCTCACTTTGGCTCTTATCAGATTTAATGGGGAGCAGGATGTAAAAAAACAAACCTTATTGTCATAATAGTAATGTCTTTATTGTTATCCACCAGTCCATTGTTTTATTGCTCAGCCCTAATGTATGTATACAGTCCACTGTATCAGCATTTAAAAAAAAAAGCATTTACATCATCATCGTCGTCATCGTCAGCTTCATCCATGTAAATAAAGTGATGTCTGAGTCACAAAGTGAATCATATGCTTGTCTGTTTTTTTAGATTAGCTCTTCTGTTTTGGCGCCGGCCCCGGCCCCTGCCCCGACTCCCAGCAAAGGGGTCAAGATCCCAACCTGCAAGTTCACGATGACGGAGATCTTCCTCACTTCCCCTGACGAATTGTACAGAACCTTCATAAACCAGGATGTGAGTGTCTCTATCTAATCACGCACACACAGACAGACACGCACACACATAGCACACACAGCACACGATATCAAATATACACACACACACATGACAATCGCACACTGTCACGGTCAAAATGGAGGGTTAACACAACAATACAGACAGCGGACAGACACTAAACCCAGTTGTAATGTAGGAGTGGTAGAAGTCGTACCATGTTATAGTACACATAGGCTGAAGGCTTGTAGGGATCACTGCTGATTGAGCTCTTCCTCTCTGTGCGTACAGATGGTCACATAGGCTGAAGGCTTGTAGGGATCACTGCTGATTGAGCTCTTCCTCTCTGTGCGTACAGATGGTCCCATAGGCTGAAGGCTTGTAGGGATCTCTGCTGATTGAGCTCTTCCTCTCTGTGCGTACAGATGGTCCTACACATGTTATAGTACACATAGGCTGAAGGCTTGTAGGGATCACTGCTGATTGAGCTCTTCCTCTCTGTGCGTACAGATGGTCCTACACATGTTATAGTACACATAGGCTGAAGGCTTGTAGGGATCCCTGCTGATTGAGCTCTTCCTCTCTGTGCGTACAGATGGTCCGGGCCTTCAGTACATATAGGCTGAAGGCTTGTAGGGATCACTGCTGATTGAGCTCTTCCTCTCTGTGCGTACAGATGGTCCCATAGGCTGAAGGCTTGTAGGGATCTCTGCTGATTGAGCTCTTCCTCTCTGTGCGTACAGATGGTCCTACACATGTTATAGTACACATAGGCTGAAGGCTTGTAGGGATCACTGCTGATTGAGCTCTTCCTCTCTGTGCGTACAGATGGTCCTACACATGTTATAGTACACATAGGCTGAAGGCTTGTAGGGATCCCTGCTGATTGAGCTCTTCCTCTCTGTGCGTACAGATGGTCCGGGCCTTCAGTACACATAGGCTGAAGGCTTGTAGGGATCACTGCTGATTGAGCTCTTCCTCTCTGTGCGTACAGATGGTCCACATAGGCTGAAGGCGTGTAGGGATCACTGCTGATTGAGCTCTTCCTCTCTGTGCGTACAGATGGTCCTACACATGTTATAGTACACATAGGCTGAAGGCTTGTAGGGATCCCTGCTGATTGAGCTCTTCCTCTCTGTGCGTACAGATGGTCCGGGCCTTAGTACACATAGGCTGAAGGCTTGTAGGGATCACTGCTGATTGAGCTCTTCCTCTCTGTGCGTACAGATGGTCCTACACATGTTATTAGGGATGGACGGTTTTTCGGTTAAACCGAAAACCGGGGTTTATAAAAATAGAAACGGTTTTTTATCAAAACCGTCTGAAACCGTTTTTTTTTTTTTTTTTTTTTTTTTTTTTTTTTGGAAGAATAAAATAGAATAAGAATAAAACTGGAACATGTCACATGTTTGTCGTGTGTGAAAATAACAATGATACAGTCTGAATCTGCCGCGCAATGAGTGAGAGGTTTGGTCAGTTGTGAAGAATAACTGAGGATTAATATCTAATTGGGATTATATTTAAGGGTAACGAATCACTCTATGGGAAAGATAGTTGCCTTCAGTTATTGGTAGATAGGAAAGGTTTTTTACAATTACTCGCTTACATTTAATAAGATCATTTTCGCTGCTCTCTGTAAAGCGCATTGGGTCACTTTTGTGAGAAATGCGCTATAGAAATAAAATGTGATTTGATTTGATATCAATCAATCAATCAAACTTTATTTATGTTCTATAGCACAAATCATGCATTGAATGTAACTCCAAGTGCAGTATTTACTAAACCACAATATAATAAAACAAGAGCTATACGGATCAAGAGTGTTTGTGCACAGCGCCACTGTGTGTGAAGGCGCTACTGAAAGTGATGACAGAACGCATGTCTAAGAAGATACGCGGTCACTTAGTGACGCAAAGGTAGTTCTGTATTTATCTCTATCTGTATTAGTACATTTATTTTGAAAGCTCTATTTTGACAGCTCTACCATGGGCACTTTTATTTTGATGGGGCATTCTTTGTTGATTGACTTACGACAGTTCAGGACGAGTCAGTCTCGCGGCATGTGGTTTTTATGAAAAGCTTTAAGTATGTTCACTGCATAATTCTAAGTCTAATATTTCAGTGATTATTGAGCAGTATTCAAATATTTAAATACATTGAGCAGCAGCTGAAACTTTGTCTAAGAACCAAGATATTGAGAAAGCAGTTCATTCAATGAAGACGCTGTTCCAAGAGATGATCTTCCGTGCAGGCGTGCACCCTGGATCAGCGGAGCTGGTGTGTTAAGTGTTCATGTGTTTTCATGTATGGTGTAGCTTACAAAAGTCTGCCTTTCCACTTATATTTGTGAAACTAAGTAGCCTAAATGTGTTGCGACTGTGCTTACGGTGTTTTAATGGTGTTCAACATGAGTGTATTGTAGCAGTAGGGCTCAATTATTTGAAATTGGCGCTCTTTAAAAAAAAAAAAAATTTGCACTTTTTTTTTTTTTTTTTACTGTATTTTTCGGTTAACCGGAAAACCGCGGTTTTACTCTCTGACGGTTTTTCGGTTTCAATAATTGGAAACCGTCCATCCCTACATGTTATAGTACACATAGGCTGAAGGCTTGTAGGGATCCCTGCTGATTGAGCTCTTCCTCTCTGTGCGTACAGATGGTCCGGGCCTTAGTACACATAGGCTGAAGGCTTGTAGGGATCGCTGCTGATTGAGCTCTTCCTCTCTGTGCGTACAGATGGTCCGGGCCTTCAGTCATTCTGCAGCTGTTGTGGACGGAGGCAAAGGGGGGAAGTTTCAGCTGTTGGACGGAAATGTCAACGGAGAGTTCCTGGACCTGGTGAGAACAAGCATCCAGATTGTCTATAATATGCCTTTTTCCTGGGACATTAGCATTGCTGTTCTGTTGTGTTCCAGACAAAGCATGTGGCAAATGTGTGACATAATCGGGAACACTTCCCAATTTGAAGGTAGGGTCAAAGCTGATAATTTTTTAAACATGTAGTTGGTTCAAATATTTTAATGTACGTAATAATGCCTACAAACTGTCATGGATGGAAGCTAATCCATCTATCTCACAGCCTACAGATGGTCAGTTACGATTAGATTAGCCAAATTGTGGCTTCTCTCTCTCTCTCTTCCACTCCTCCACTTTTCTCTCTCCTCCGCTTGTTGCTGTTGTGGATGCAGCAAATAGTGTTATGAAAACACTGAGCTCTCATAGAGTATAGGGCAGGATATCGAAACTGGGTCTTTTTTTTTTTTTGGGGCACTATATATTGAAGTTACTGCCATGTCGCTGTAAGATTAATAATTTCTTAATTTTCATTGGATGTTTTTTTGCTAAACCATTTGTGTTCAATCCTAAATGTTTAACAACCCTAGAAAGTAGTATTAATACCTAACATGACCCTTTTATAACACCTTTATGAGTTTTGCTGCAGCGTTCATAACCTTTGTAGCACATTTGTTCCACATCAATGTCGCCTCTGACATTGCACATTTGTACAAAAGTCCCCTTTTGTAATAGTTGACCACAGCAATTCATAACTAAAATATTAATAAATGTATGTATGCTAACTTCAAATAGTGTCAAATAAAGTGTCTAACCAAATGGTTAGCTGAGCTGTTGTATGTGTGGTGTACTGAACTGTATTTTTCTATTCCACTGACTAGGTCCCAGATGAAAAGATTGTTATGAAATGGAGGTTCAAGACCTGGCCGTCCGGTAGGTTTTTCCACCATGCTTGCCTGTTGTGATTAGTGTCAGCTCCTTTTCACCCCAGTAGTATTCAGTGTCAATTTTTCCTCACAGGTACTTTCTCAGTAAAAACAATCCCCAGGATATTGATCAGTCAGCTTATTCATCGCAAGTAGTCTGCCACTCGTACAATTCACAGACACAGGAGGCTTTGAATAAAACATTTTAACCAGAAGATGTTTACCTCCACCACAATTAAAATGTCCAAATGAGCAAATCTCACCCAAAGGCAGTTGCTGCCCATGTCAACCCCATGTAGCTCTGCACTCCATTCAGTCTGATGCCAAACTGTGGTGTACAGCTATAGGCTGGTCCAGCAAGCCAAACACGCATATCATCAGCATCCTGGAAAATACTTTTTCCCTAAAAAGAATATTTGTTAACTTTTCAGGAATTTGGAAGAAACATTTTATAGCATGTATACCAAGCATCTGGTGGGGTCAACAGGTTGCAGACTTGAGGCAGATATTGCGTGCAAAGGATTGTCGACCAAATACTGCAATAAAAAAATAAAATGAGTGCTTAATTTGGACATTATATGAATCTGTCCCATTACTTTTGGTGCTCTGAAATCTACAGAAATGATCTACTTTAACCTCATAGTAATTGTAAACATTTGGAGTGTATAGTGTATATGGAGTGTAGTTGTTTTCAGGAAATTATTATAAAATGGTCTTTAATTTTTCCCTGCCAGCGCACTATGCAACCATCACCCTGAACATGAAGGATCGAGGCGATGAAACGGAGCTGAAGATGGAATGTAAAGGAGTCCCGTCAGCCGAGGAGGAGAGGACAAAGGAGGGGTGGAAGAGATACTACTTTGAAGCCATCAAACAGACTTTTGGA
This sequence comes from Nansenia antarctica, assembly GCF_963989245.1. Lineage (NCBI taxonomy): Eukaryota > Metazoa > Chordata > Actinopteri > Argentiniformes > Microstomatidae > Nansenia > Nansenia antarctica. The sequence continues at coordinate 55,929,082 of NC_137674.1, read as the reverse complement.
TATGGGGCCCGGCTCTACTGAGATTTTAACTCTTTTTTTAATGCGTGTATGAAAAAAGAAAAAGAGAAAAATATAACCTGATTACTTAATGTGGATAAGATAATCTCTTTGGCACAGTAGCTCTCTTAGCACCAGCCCTACACAGTGCGCATAAACAACGGTGACTTTTCCAGATGGTAGACTGCTGTCCATATCAGGATCTTGGGGGTCAAAGCTTCTTTTGATGTCTGTGCTTACCTCACTAAGTGTATGCAGGAAAAGCAATGTAGAAAATATTAACTTGAACTGTAATGACAATATTTTAAATTACACAATAGGACTTGCATTGTCAATCTCCAAGTCTTCACATTTTAAGTGTCATACAATGAAATAAATTAAATTTTTACCAAATTAATGTTGGGTCTGAATAATGCTTGCACGGATATTGTGGCAGGATCGCTACCCTTGCTGTGCTTTCTGTCTGGACAAAATGGTTCTTGGTAGTGGTTTGCATATTTAGACATAAACATGTTGAGACAGATCTGGAGGGTAGAGACACGGACGATTGACTGCAAGAGAAGCATATACATTTTATTACTGGAGGGATGGATACTGACATTTTGAAGTATACATTAATTGGTGAATAAAGGTTGAATTGGTGGATATATGTATAACTGGATAACATAATTCAAACAAAGCAGTTTTTCTTTACATTTTCTGCTAAAATCTTATTATAAGCATACTATAAATAAAAAATGTTTTAAATGCCCTGCAATAACACCTGTTTGACAGCACTACTACCTAATAAGCAAGTAGCACAACATTGTTATTTGTTAAGGGTTAGTGACAATCTTGACAGTCTGAAGGTGTTTCTCATGTCTGTCAGCGTTTCTCGGTCGTTGACTCGAAACTATTGTGTGTGTGCACACCTGATTGGATGACATGTCGTGTACCATCAACGATTGGCCAATGTCAGTCACCGCCTGCTACCATTGGTCTATCGGAGGGATCAGGAAGTGGAGTTCCAGGGTCAGAGGTCGTGTTCTGTGTTGTCTGATGAAACCAAATTACAGCTCATTCGGTTTGGTGTTGAGTTGAACAACACACTTTAAAGACAGAGGGGACATCTAGCTGGTATATCGAAGCATCATCAAACTCTAATTCGGGCATATTTTGTTTAGCTAACATGTTAGCAAGCGTTCTTGCTTGCATTGCCAGTCAGCTGTGAGGGTAACGTTGGCTAGGTAACTGCACCTCCCTGTCATTGGTATTTACTGTAACATATGTTGCCGTTGTATTAATCTCGTGGGTTTTGGCATATACGTGAGTTAGCTGTCATATGCAAGAAGAAGATTACTTTCAACCATCAAACTGGCAAGACATCTTTAACTGGATGTTTAGCCACAGAGTTAACTTTACTAGCTACCTATCGTTAGCTTGTCATCTAAAATGAATTTGAAAGGGTCATGTAATACGGCCAGGATGTTTTGGCCTCTGTTCATTGTTCTATTCCTTATCTCACACGGAACAACAGCTGGTAAGTGACAACCTACTTATTTAGCTGCTTACTAACCTTGTTTACATGCATGTGAGAACTAGGCTAGTCAGGCACACTAGCTAGCTTGAGACATGTTATAGGCTTGATAGCGTTAATGCATAATCAGCTGATGCATAGTAATGCCATGTTGCCTTCCTAATAACTGCATTGTTCCCTATGTAGATGAAGAGCCAGAGGGAAATGAAGCCCCAGAGTTACAGGTACGTCTACTGTAGTATTTGTAGAAGCATAGGTGAACACAGCTAGAGAGCTGGCAATAGCTTGATCAGCATAATTATGGCTATGGGGCTGCAATATCTTTTGCATACAGTACCAAGGGTTCTAACCTTTGGTAGCAACCTCATTATAACTTTGTTTATTGTTAACTTTGTTTAATTGTTTTGGTTTACTGGTTTACTCTCCACCTAGTTTGCTTGGGTGTTCTTTACCAACATGACCCAGTGTTTAGTAGTGAGGCCTGCCACTGTTATGTCAACAGCAGGACAGGGTGCAGAAAGTTAAAGCCTCCAAATACATAGAATTTCTTCAAATGGAATGTTTTTAATTCTAAATGGTGAAATAGGTTAGTATGAAAGTAAAAAAGTAAGTAGCCTTGGGAAGGCTATTCTCTAGTCTAGCCTAATGGCTAGAGGCAATCAGGTGCCTGTCTCCTGTTTCCATTTCGTTGTACTCTGTGCAATGACAAAAAGGTTCAATCTAATCTAACAAGATTGTAGGGAATGTAAGCACCTGGCGCCTGCAATATGTTTTGTGTTGTGTTTATGTTGCTGGTGGTCTTGTGTTGAATTTGTAATCTTTTTTTTCCGTAAGTCTTACCATGACCAGAACTCTGAAGAGGACGAAGTCCCGGTGGGGTCAAGGATCATAGCGGGTGTTGTGACCGGCCCCCGCGTACCCTCACAGCCCGAGGTGGACAGTAGGCCTGACAGTGGGGCCCAGGATGGTGGGCTGGAGGGAGAAGAGAAAGAGGACTTGCCCACCCAGCCTCCTCCTGTCATGGAGAGGCCTAAAGAGGGTAAGAACCAGGTGAAGCAGGCACCACGGTCCACTATGGGCCTGATTAGCAGGAGGGGGAATGCACAATTTTCTCTCATGTGGAATGGAGAAGTGCGTCAGTTCCATGGCCTTCATTTCTATCTGCAATGCTCTGAAATGTCCGGTCCTTTGAATAGACATAGATCTCAGATTTCACTCCTTTTTAAAAAAAAAGGAGCTATATAGCTAGCTATTCCTGACACGTGAGGAGCTATATAGCTAGCTATTCCTGACACGTGTCCTTGAGCATGGCAACTCTAGAGAAACGGTTTGCCCTCTTGGGAAATTACAACACTCTTGCACCTGTTGTGTCTGAAAGAAGCAATACACAAGGGTATGAACCACGAGTCCACTGTGAGGTTTCACTGACTGATTTCATGGCCTTCCTGTATCCCCCCTCTAGCATTATGCAGCTAGCCTATATCATAGCACATGTTGCTGATACATTTCTATTCTATTTAGTTTTTTGAAGCCACACCTTCAAAATATATTTTGTCCAGGCAATGTTTATCACCGTCCACCTGCTTACTGTCTCTGTGTCTTTGACGAACGCTGTGATGTTTGGTTTCTGCAGTTCCCGTGGTGAACGGGGGAACGTCCGATGGGGAGCCTTGCCTCTTCCCCTACCGCTTCCTGGGGAAGGAATACTCAGACTGCATCACCGAGGGGCGGGGGGACGGCCGGCTGTGGTGCGCCACCTCCTACGACTACGACCGGGACAAGAGATGGGGCTTCTGTGAGAGTAAGTTGGCATGGCAATGGCATAATCACGACTAGGTAGGCAAATTGGTAGTAACGGCTGTAAAGTTGATTGGCAAATTTCAGTCATCCAACTTGGATACATGCCATGTCAATATTGACGCTTCTGAGCCGAGGAAAATGTAGAAATGCCTTTCGGTGATCCTTCTCCAACACCTTTCACAGGAGCGCGAGCAGTGCTGAAAGATGTACAAATTAGACTATGGCCCCAGTCTTATCAATGTATGGGAAACACTGTGGTACATGATAATGTTCATCTAATCTGTCTACACCGTGATTGCAAGTAAGTTGCACACTTCATCTGTGAAACGTGATTTGGGCATGTATCGCTACTGCTAGAAGGGACTAATTTAGCTCTAGAATGATGATGTAACTGCTGACAGCAGTGGCAGAATGTATTCTGATGTGTACAGAAACTTGTCTGCTCAAGTACAAGCCAATGCCTCCAAATTCATTGGCACAGTAAGACCATGACCCCAAACATACTGCCACACAACAAGGTTTTCAATCTCCTTAAGGCCTGTTGAATGTACGTTTAATCTTCTGATGATACGATTTTATGCCAAAAGACCTCAAAACAAACAACAACCGAAGATGGAGCCTCAATTGGTGGCAGACTTCAGGCAGTCATTGCATGCAAAGCATTGTTGACCAAATACTAAACATTAATGCTTGATTTGGACATGATATCATTCTGTTCCATTACTTTCAGTGCCCTGAAATATAAAAAGTGTTGTAATTTCTGAATGGTGAAACCAACATGTACAGACATAAATGAAAGCTGACAATCTATATGACCTCACATTCATTGTTTGATTTAAAATACAAACTTTTGAAGTATAGAGCCAGAAGAAAAAAGCATGTTTCACTGTTCCATGACTGACGCAGGGTGTATGTCACTGTGTTGCAGCTGAGGAGCAGGCAGAGCACAGGCACCAGGCGGAGGAGGCTGAGGAACAGTACCAGGCGGCTGTCCGCATGATCAACGGAACCAACAGGAAGAGCCAGAAGAAAGAGTGAGTGGCATCTGTGTGCGTGCGTGTCTGCGTGCATGCAGGCATAATCTGTGTGTATCTGTCTGTGTGGCTGGTGACTGGAGGGTTGCCGGCATCATATCTAAGGTGCCTACAGCGCCGTTGAGCAAGGCTAACTGATCGTGGGCAGCCTTCTCCCTGGGGGAGTGCACGTGTGTCGTCATGTGTGCAACAAATAAATAACAAAGTAGCCATGTTCTCCCTCTCCCCTGTCCTCCAAGTTTGTATGACAAGCTGCTGAAGGTAGCAGGGAAGGGCCACCACAAGGCCATGGAGAAGGTGGCGTACGCCATGCTGTTTGGGGACTACATGGTCCAGGACGTCCCCAAGGCCAAAGAGCTGTTTGAGAAGCTGGCTCTGGAGGGCTCCCCCAAAGCTCAGACGGTATGGAACACATTATGGAACACATTACAACGTTTGTCCTATTGTAAATATCATGAGATGGAGACACTTAAGATCTTATCTTAAATATATATCTTAAAATATAGTATATATTAAATAGAGCTGTTGTACAGCCCCTTAAAGGGCGGCTGTGGCTCAGGAGGTAGAGCCGGCGAACGATCGCAAGGTCAGCGGTTCGATCCCAGCCTCCTCCTGTCCACGCGTCGAGGTGTCCTTGGGCTAGACACTGAACTCCAAATTTGCTCCCAATGAGTGGGCCTGCACCTTGCATGGTTGCTTGCCGCCATTGGTGTGTGTATGTGAATGCAGGGCCGGCCCTAGGACTTTTGTGGCTATAAGAGGGAATTTGAATGTGCCCCCCCCCCCCCCCCCACACACGTTTTGTCGGGGATTTGAGTTTTCGATAGACGGGTGTTTAAATGGGGGGGGGGGGGGGGGTAGATGAACATACACCAAAGTGAAAACTAGTTATTTATTTTTTTTGCTGCAAATCTATTACAATTGAAACACAGAAATACCTCATGTGCAGAAGTCTTCACACCCTTTGGTGTGGAAAAGAAATTCCACAAATATGTATTTCAGTGGAGATAGCCAACTATACTAAAGCCATGCATTTGTGGATAATTTTTGCACGTACAAAAGGAACGTAACATTTAAATGTTTAAGTAAATTATATTTGTGCTTTGTGTTTATGGATCATAGTACACATTTGTGAGCTATACTCCTTTTATTTACAATAATATTGTCAGTTATATATCTCTATGCTATCTCTATGCGTCTATAATATATCTCAAGACCATCCACCCATAATCTCGTTCTAGGCTCTTGGTTTCCTGTATGCGGCTGGGTTAGGAGTGAATTCCAGCCAAGCCAAGGTACTTCCTCCATCCTTTCCTCATGTACCATACCCATCAGAATGTCTACTTGTACTGAGGTAGAATGTGTATAAGTTATACTACAGCAATTGGACTCCTAAGCTTCTGGTGCCTGTATATTTCTTTATGTACTCCTCTTATTTATTTTTTTGCAGGCATTGGTTTACTACACTTTCGGGGCTTTGGGTGGAAACCTGGTGGCTCATATGATTCTGGTGAGCTATCTGTTCTGTTGTCGCTTAGGATAACGGAGCCGTGTTGCCTGTATGTTCAGAATCTGCTCAGATGCTCCCTTGAAAACATGGTTACCCCCAGGTCATGTTGGTTTACCCTAAGCATGAATATGGTCACAGAACGAAGCATCTAAAACTATTGAAGTGTAGAGCCAAAAGAAGACTAAATGCTTTACCATCCCATTACTTACGCAGGACACTCCTCAAGACAAAGTGTAGTTTTTCCAGTGTAACTAACTGGTAACAACACCATTAACTAGACTGCAGATCTGCCTAGACAATAAGGCATGAACCTGAAGTGAACAGTCACCTGATTTCTATGATCTGACGTGAATGATTGACATTTCTTCCTTTGGTCTCTCTCTCTCTTTAGGGATATAGATACTGGGGAGGTGTGGGCGTACCCCAAAGCTGCGAATCAGCACTGACGCACTACAGACTGGTGGCAAATCTTGGTAGGAAGCCATCCCTTTGTAATTCAACAGTCTTATTTCACTGTCTTATAATACGATCTGGGAACATCAGTGCTTGCTTTTTCGAAGACAACAATGACTGTCCCGTTCAACAGACCTGCCTGGCACCTGTTATTAAGCAAATAACATGTTAGCTTTGTTTTCATCTAAAGCAAACAACAAGCAATCAAAAAGTCTTTGAACTCTGTGGCAACCACCACCCAAAACAACTAAGATGAGTGCTTATGTTTCATAGCCTACCTGTTAGTTGTATCACTGTACACCGTCAATGTCCTAGGCTTTGATTGATTGATTGAAAACTTTATTAGAAGATTTGCAGAAGTAGGTACAAGAAAGTACATATTACATACAAGGTCAACTAACAGGATAAAAACCCAAGAAAGCCACTGGCTTATTTCAATTGGGGTCCTTGAGGCCCAAGGATACAGTCCAAAATACAGTCCTTGAGGCAGCATTAGGCATGTCATCATGCCATGTAAAATCACTAGAGTGGCTAGATGGAACATTTATTTTTTTATTTTTTTACATTTTTGGACTACCTAAACCAGGGGTGCCCCACTTTTTTGAACCAAGATCTACTTTTCAAGTAGCCAGTCTGCCAAGATCTACCAGTCTAGTTTCAACATCACAAACGTACACGCACATACTACAAACAAACACACACACACACACACACACACACACACACACACACACACACACACACACACACACACACACACACAGTTCCTGCATAGTAAACTCACAATACACTTTCTCTCTCTCTGTCACACAGCCACACAGGAGAAGACCATCACAAACCCTCCCTCTTTGCTATTCACACACACACACACACACACACACACACACACACACACACACACACACACACACACACACACACACACACACACACACACACAGACACACAGACACACAGACACACAGACACACAGACACACATTCACACACACACACACACACACACACACACACACACACACACACACACACACACACACATTTGCCAGTCTGCATAGGGAGCCATAGCACAAACCCTCCCTCTCTCCCCTCCCCCCCCCCCCCCCCCCCCCCCCCCCTCTCTCTCTCTCTTACACACACACACACACACACACACACACACACACACACCTCAATTTCTCTCACTCACACACTGACAGCCAGTCTGCAGTACCATAGCCAACTACTGATCCAACAAACAGAAAAGTAAACCAGATACAAAACAGGTAATTCCCTAGTTTGAAAGGAGGAAATAAATGCATTTCTCTACCTTAGTGGGAGACCTGGCACTGGGAGGAGGCAGCTAGTTTCTAGTAGTCAGGGCTGTAGGAGCTGGTTGCAAGGTGTAGGCAGGCTTGCAAGGTGTCATCAGCCATTGTGGATCTGTCATCGAAAAGGCAATCTGCAGCCTCGAGAAACGCTTTTTTCACAATTTCGCCGTCTTTGAATGACTTCTTGTGTTTAACAAGAACGTGACTGACGCGATAAGAAGCTATCGTTACAGCCGTACGTTTTCGCTCTTTTGCCACATTTCCCTTCTTCGAAATAGCCATCATCATAGATTTGCAGATCAGACAGACGCACTTCCAATATCACATCGTGTAAAAAGAAGTCCTCCTCCAATTCTGGATGGAAGTTGTACGTTATTGGTTTCTTACTTGGTCCAGCTTCCCCACTCATTTGTATACCCTTTCTTTAGTACTAAATAGTAAATAGTAGAAATTGGAAGGCTAACTAGGTAATTAGTCTCGCCTGTATTTTGTAGTTGGCGCTGTTGACTGCGCATGCGTGGTGAACCGTGTGTTAGGTGAAACAGGCTTACCTGTACGTCAATCAAGTGGCAAAAGCCATAGTGAGGATGGATGATAGGCGACATTTTTTTTTTTGGGGGGGGGGGGGGGGGTTGTTCAATGCCATGCGATCTACCTTTGCGATGACCTAAACCATAAGCTCACAGCCACTTTACTACTTGAACTATCATTATTATTTGTCATTTATGTCCTGTACTATTGGCACTTTTTTATATTGAATGAATGGACTTTATTGTCATTGCTACAGTACAGGTACCAAACAACGAAATTTATATTGAATTATGCCTATTGCCTTATTGTCTTGTGCTGCAATGTCAGGAACCAAAGCCTAAGAATTTTACTCTCTTACACTTGTGTAATCTGACATAATAATACAATTTGAAACTAACATCTCACACACACCAGTGGCCAGTGACGTGTCGCTGACCGGGGGCAGCGCGGTGCAGAGGGTCCGCCTGCTGGACGAGGTGGAGAACCCTGGCTCTACCAGTGGCATGCTGGAGGAGGACCTGATCCAGTACTACCAGTTCCTGGCTGAGAAGGGGGACGTCCAGGCCCAGGTATGCTAGTCTGCTACATGGCCATCTCAATAGGCCCCTCCACTGTGTTAACATGGGGTTGTACCAGCCACATTCGGCTGCTATGTTGTGATTTCACTGGGTCAACATGGGGTCGTACCTGCCCCATTCTTCTGCTATATTGTGATCTCAATGGCCTAACGTAGGGCCTTACCGACTTGTTATTCTGCTTTATTATCTCAATAGTCAAATCCAAAGCGTGGAGTGTAGAACCAAAATGATAAAAAAATAAAAATCACTGTCCCATTACTTACTTAGGGAAGTGTAAATGATGATCCCTATAGTCTATGGTCTACTGTTACGCTTGCTGATGACAGTGTAAAGACAACTCTGTCATCCAAACTCAGTTCAGCCTTTTTGAGCTTTTTGTCTCCATTACGATTGGGGTGTACTGATTTGAGGTGTTTGCACAGAGGCAGCTTTCACCCTGAGTGTCCTTATGTCTCGTACTGTCAATGTGTTCTGGTAAGAGGAGATCCAGACGGACAAGATGGAGTTTAGTGTCATGAGCCCCATGCTGTGTCTCCCCACAGGTGGGACTGGGCCAGCTGCACCTGCACGGAGGCCGAGGGGTGGAGCAGAACCACCAGGTAACCTCGAACACCCACACTTATTATTATTATTATTATATTTTTGGGGGCATTTAGCAGACTCCTTTATCCAAAGCGACTTACAATCAATACGTTTGTCTGTGAATCATCTATCCATCAGTCATTGCAAGAAAAAGTAATCCATCCTTGGGCCGGAGGCCATTGGCAGTCAAAAATGCTAGAGGAAGGAATAATTATTATGTATATATATTTTTTTACATTTAGACTTTACATTACATACAGAAACTGTACTGGGGGGTAGGAGGGACCATCAAGGTGTAGCCTGAAGAGATGGTTCTTCAGTCTACGGCAGAAGATAGGGAGTGACTGTGCAGTCCTATAACCATATTTGTGTGTCAAACTGATGTTTTGGATGTTGTTATCTCACGTGTTTCTTTTGTCCACAGAGAGCTTACGATTACTTCAACCAGGCAGCCAACGCAGGGAACACGCATGCCATGGCCTTCCTGGGGAAGGTACAACGATTTACTTGTACTGTATGTTCTCTTAGGCACAAGCCAGAGAGAGTCGTTTGTACTCCTATTTTAGCTTCTTCTTTCTCACATCTCATCCTCTGCCTCCCTCCCTCTCTGTCAGATGTACTCGGAGGGCAGTGAGTTTGTGCCACAGAACAACGAGACAGCGCTGCAGTACTTCAAGAAGGCCTCGGACCTGGTGAGTGCTAGACTCTGTGTGGATCTGTGGGCGGTGGTAGCCTAGAGGTTAGAGAGGCAGGTAGCCTAGAGGTTGGAGAGGCAGGTAGCCTAGAGGTTAGAGAGGCATGTAGCCTACAGGTTAGAGAGGCAGGTAGCCTACAGGTTAGAGAGGCAGGTAGCCTACAGGTTAGAGAGGCACTATTCGACTCTATAAACTCATTCAAAACTCAACTCAAAACCCAACTGCCATACTCACTGTAATTGTGCGCTGTGTCTTTGTATTACACCTCTTGTTGTTCTTTTGTTTTGTTTTTTGTTTTGTTTTCTGTTGTTTCTTTTCTCTCTGTTTTGTTTTAACTGTGTTCGACACTTCGTCATCTCCACATTCTTTTAACCTGACTGTATTTTGCTGTGTTTTTTGCTCTGTGAGGTGTCCTTGGGTGTCATAAAAGGCGCCATACAAATAAAATGTATTATTATTATTATTACTTACACTACACCCTTATGCACTACTAGTGTCACTGTTTTATTATCACTATTGTGTTGTTGATCGAGGAGCAAGATCCCAAAATATTTCACTATATCGATTACGGCTGTACTGTATGTGATGTACGACAACTGACAAATACAATTTGATTTAGATTTTGATACTTTGTACCAACATGATCTCAGGTTGTATGTTCTTCTCTCGTCTCTTGTGCTCCAGGGGAACCCTGTGGGGCAGAGTGGCCTGGGTATGGCCTACCTGTACGGGAGAGGAGTTCCTGTGGTGAGTGACCTCAGACCTGGAGTTTGGCTTGAGACCTCTGGCTGGTTTGGTGACCAACCAGTTAGCGGGAATGCAGTTAGCTTGTAAAAAAAAAGACATTTCGTTTTCTCTGTATGTTGACTGGAAATTGGCATATGATGTGTCTGTGACAGAATTACGAGCTGGCACTGAAGTATTTCCAGAAGGCAGCAGAACAGGGCTGGGTGGATGGACAACTTCAGCTTGGCACCATGTACTACAGTAAGTTTCTCTTTTCTCTACTTTTGGTTTGTTTCCTGTTGATGTGTGAAACGCAATGTAGTCGCCCACCGTCATTCTGCTGCTACCTCCCCCTCAGTCTCAGCAGCACTCTCTGCTCCCATACCTCTCTTTTTCCCCTATTTCTTCTAGTCCTACCAGACAGCCTCTCTCTCTTTCTCTCTCTCTACACCCTATCATTCTGCCAAACATCCTTCCTCCATCTCTCTTATCCTCTTTCTCGCCACTCAGTCCTTTTCTCTTCCTTTTTCTATACACCCCTATGCCAGATGTCCTGTCCATGCTATCTTTCCCTTTCTATTTCTTTCTCTATCACCCGTTTCTCTACACCCACTCTCTGCCAGGCTGCCTCTCTTCCTCTCCCTCTCAATCGCTTTCTGTCGGCAGTACATGACTTAGTCTCTCCTCCCTCAGATGGCATCGGGGTGAAGCGTGACTACAAGCAGGCACTCAAGTTCTTCAACCTGGCGTCTCAGGCGGGTCACATCCTGGCCTTCTACAACCTGGCCCAGATGCATGCCACGGGCACAGGCGTCATGCGCTCCTGCCACACTGCCGTGGAGGTGAGCTAGCGCCGCGGCTAGCATGCTAATACGTTGGCCAGTGTTACAGTTCATTAGCCTGTGATTATCCAGCAAGATTATCCTTCAACATAGTTCATTAGCCTCTTTGAGCAACTGATAGATAGCAGTCTTCCACCAAGTTCGTTAGCCTGTGATTCATTGTCAAGTGCCGCTGCTACACTAGCCACCTTGGAGCTAGCCACCTTAGAGCTAGCCACCGGTTTGATTAAAAAAAAAAAAATTAAAAAAAAAAATGCTAGGTATTAACCATCTATTTGTAATCTCATGGCTGTTAATTAGTTGGTCAATCACCTCAGTTAAATTTCTGTCCGTAACAACACAAATTCAAATCTGAAATACTTTGCCACCTGTAATGTAAGCTTTATCTGTTTTGGATTCAAAATCAAATGTTCTGTTCTGTTTTAAATAGACTAGAGGTCCTGTCAGAGTTGTGTTGTGTCAACAAGTGCCATATGCAACAGAAAAACAGGAAAACCTGTTGGGTTTGTCATAATGTGGTTTTAATGTGCCAAACGAGCTGACAAAGGCTGCATCGACAGACTTGATCAAATCCAAGTGCAGAACCACTGTAAGATGTTCATAAAGAGGAACAGAACCTCAGATACCGTTGTAGATTACAGTTCCAGTTACCGCCAGTACAAGGTCATTGGTGGCCTTAAGTAAACTCAGCCTTCTCTCCACAGCTATTCAAGAATGTGTGTGAGCGCGGCCGCTGGTCAGAGAGGCTGATGGCGGCCTACGGAAGCTTCAAGGAGGGGGACATGGACGCGTCGCTGGTGCAGTACCTCCTATTGGCTGAGCAGGGCTACGAGGTGGCCCAGAGCAACGTAGCCTTCATCCTAGACCAGAGTAAGACCTAGAAACTGGACACATGAAAATACAAACATGATTACAAAAGTAGTTTCCTGTTGAACCAACCTACTTCCACGCTGTAATGACACATGTCGCACACAAACACACACACACACACACACTCACCCACTCTCTCTCGGTCGCACACTGTGCACACACACACACAAACGAAATGCTACAATGTAGAGGCTACATTATGACTAAAAATGCACAATACAAAAATTGAGAATTCCGCTCTCAATGGAGAATTAATCAGGCAAAACAGGAACGAACTCGGTTGAAAATATAATGAACTTGTTGTGCCACATATACACTCCCCGCATCACTCCACTCTACGCATGAACGCTTCCTTTCTGAGTGCTTATGCATTCTCTTCACAAGAGGAGCAACTTATCACAAAAAAGCGTATATTTTAGTTTGTAAATGTTAAGATGAACACATCGCAATGCTAACCTCAGAATGGCACTAGTAGGCGATAACATCCACAACAGCACTTAAATACGTAATAGTTTACCGTAATACATTTATGTAATATACTGTGATGTACCTGCGAGGGGCGGGGACATTCGTGGCTGATTTCTCTAGGTTAGATTCTTGGTAAACAGAGCCCTTTCCGGACTGGTTTATTACAAAACGATCGCGTATTGTGATGTTCTGGTATGATGGTATGGTATAAGCACTAATTTTAAGTAAATTAAATAAGCTGTATTGAAAGGAAGTGAACGCAGCGTAGAGAGGAGTGAGTATATGCAGGGAGTGAGTATTTGGCACAACAGGCTTACATCACTGCCGGGGACATGGACTAAGTATCAAAACTAAAATAAGAAATGTTCTCTCTTGCTTATAGCCAACTATAGCCATTTCAGTAAGCCCACAAACTGAAACATATGTCACTCAAGCAGAGCCTACATGGAAAACAATAAGTCACAGGCAAAACTATTTACAGTTATATAGGCTATTCCACTCTGTGTTCATTTGCGGGCGCTATGCAAGAAAAGGATGGCATGCACTGTTGATGTGTTGCTCCCATGTTAATTAGGTCCCGTGCTAACTTAGTGAATCCTGGTCCAGCCATTGTTAGAAATGGTCCGATGTCCTTGCAACAGAAATACACACACTTTTCAGTGACTTGCAATTTAACCTTAGCTGGCAATGGTTTGGAGAAGAAGTTGGGCATTGAAAGTTGGCTTGTGCTAGCATTAGCTATGGTGCATCAACATGACGTTGCAGATGGGATGAACCTGCTTTCGTTCTATCGTAGACTAGGATAGTATTGCAATTTCTGCACTGTACATGAACTGTCAACATTCTTCCACAATGCAGCTTTCCCTGAGCCATTGGAAACCATCAAAAGCTCTGCCTTTGCTAGCTGAGATTTTAGTTGCTCTATCTTGATTCTTGATGACACGCCGAGCGCTACGCTACGTGGGTCTGCGTCACAGAGCCCGGCCCGAACCGAACCCTATCTATGCCAAATAAAATCAGCTCGAGCCCGGCCCTAATCTGGTCATGCCGTCGGGTCCCGTCGGGCTTGCAGACCTCTAACTTGGTGCCAGTTGTATTTGAAAAGGCTACTTCTAAACGTGTGTGTGTGTGTGTGTGTGTGTGTGTGTGTGTGTGTGTGTGTGTGTGTGTGTGTGTGTGTGTGTGTGTGTGTGTGTGTGTGTGTGTGTACACGTGTCTCGTTTTAAGCAGAGGAGGCGCAGATCTTCAGTGAAAATGAGACCTATCCTCGAGCCCTGCTTCACTGGACCAGAGCAGCCGCACAGGGTCAGTCCTCTCTCTCTCTCTCTCTCTCTCCCTCTCCCTCTTTCTCTTTCTCTCTTTCTCTCTTTCCATCCTCAGTGTCCCTACAGCTAGGCTGTAGCCATGGAGTCAACATTGGGGGAGACCAAATCTGCCTCCCCTGCCCCTGAAAAAAAAAATCTAAATTTGAAAGTACAATATATAAAATAAAAATTCACTAACACATGGGATATATATATATATATATATATATATATTTTTTTTTTTACAATAATGTCTAATAGTGCATTGCTGCGTTTGGATCCATAGAAAGGTCTGGGCCATGCAATTTCAGTAGAAACAGGAAAGCTTTATTGTCCTTTTGTTTTACTTTCAGGACTTGCAATTGTTGTTTCTTATTGTGGCCAAGGTTTAGCAAATTGTTGTTTTTGTTGACATACTTGCTGTGATGTCATTATTCGGTCTTAACCATCAATATTTGCTCCTTTCTCACACTCTTTGCCACCTGTAATGTAAGCTTTATCTGTTTTGGATTCTCACACTCTCTCTGTCCTGTCGCCGTCCTCATGTTCTCTCTCTTTACTCTGAACACACCAGTGAGTGAACATGAAAGAAATATCAGTAAACAAGTGGTGTTTCTTGCCATGTTCAGGAATGGCTTACTCAACATTTCTGATCTGAATGGCAATGATTATTATATCAAGAAACATTGACTCATCTTGTGTACTACCGTATACTTCTATCATCTGACTGATAACATTACGGTACACATTTTCTCAGTTCTCTCAACCTACTTTTCTTGTTTTCTGAGGCGGCCCAAAAACTGTTGAAAATCACTGCCACCTTCCTCTTGCTCATCATGACTCACTGTGAAATGACACATGCAGCGTTACATAAATGGTTGACACTGTCCTCAAACTTCATGTGGGATTCTGACAAATAATATGCAATAAAGACATTAACGTTAGTGGAATACGCCCGTGAGCACTGTTGTTCGCTGGGTGAATATGTAGCTAGCAAATTAACTTTCCAATGATGTTCCTAACTTCACGCAAACAGATTGTACGGAATGTATGCTAGCTGGCTAACGTTCTGACAGGAATTTCACAGCGAAAGCCAGCTAGCTATACATTCCGTTGCAAGACGATAACTGTTATGTTCTAGGCTCCTTTAAGAGCCTACATCATTGTGTGCGCCAGGTCGCACGTTCTTGTTATATTACCGAGTTCTAACCACTAAAGTTGTAAACCAAATGTAGCACCTCTCTGTCGTTATTCTACAGTATATTATAGAAGCTAAGACACTACAATAACCATTCATGAAATTACATTTTCATAACACTTTACAAAATCACTATCAACAGTTATACTATAGCCTATGTAGCACTCGTATTATATTCTAGTTTTCCACTTTTTAATGTTTGAAAGTAATGAAAAAGACAGTGTTTGACACTGCCTACCCACATTTTTTTTTCTTTTTTTTTCCGTTTGTTGGTTCACTTCCATTCTACAGCTTGTACAGAGCCTATGGACATGAACGTATTAGCAAAGTTGCTAGCG
This sequence comes from Nansenia antarctica, assembly GCF_963989245.1. NCBI lineage: Eukaryota > Metazoa > Chordata > Actinopteri > Argentiniformes > Microstomatidae > Nansenia > Nansenia antarctica. The sequence goes on along the minus strand of NC_137674.1, from coordinate 55,913,331 downwards.
ACTGAGTCAGCAAACTGACAGTTGGTTATTCAGTGAATACTTGTAGCTGGTATTCCGTGTGACATGTTCCAAAAGTCACCGTTTTGAGATGGTGGGGGGGGGGGGGGCACTGGGGGAAGTTTCTAGATCACACACATACACACACACAGTGAGATCAGGGGAGGGCGGGTGGCGGGGACGAAGTTATAACTCCCCCCTGGTTATAACTCCCCCCCCCCTGGTTATAACTCCCCCCCCTGGTTATAACTCCCCCCCCTGGTTATAACTCCCCCCCCCCTGGTTATAACTCCCCCCCCCTGGTTATAACTCCCCCCCCTGGTTATAACTCCCCCCCCCTGGTTATAACTCTCCCCCCTGGTTATAACTCCCCCCCCTGGTTATAACTCCCCCCCAACCCCCTCAAAATCTATCACCTACAGGGTCAGTCTCTCTCTCTCTCTCTCTCTCTCTCTCTCTCTCTCCCTCTCTCTCTCTCTCCCTCTCTCTCTCCCTCTCCCTCTCCCTCTCCCTCTCCCTCTCCCTCTCCCTCTCCCTCTCCCTCTCTCTCTCTCTCTCTCTCTCTCTCTCTCTCCCTCTCTCCCCACACTCCACACTTTGCACTCTGCTTAACCCTGCACTTTACTGCAATCTTTTCACTCAGTTTTTTTCATTTGTATACGTCTTTTTTTTTTAAATGTGCCTTTATGTGCCTTGTCTATTAGTGACAACATTTCTGATCAGATCATCAAGTTGAAACATGAACACTAAATCAGGAAACATCCTGAGAATGTAATGTCAAGTCAATGTGTAGTCCTAGCCTGCCAGTCGCACTGCAGAGGACAACATGGTGCTGGAATGGTGCACATTTGGACACTTTCTGCCTTCTTTTCTCTTTCTCTTGTACCATAGTATCCAGTATCTGTGCCAACAGATTGAATGGGGTATATTGATGTTTTTTTCCACAGGTTATACAGTGGCTAGGATAAAGCTCGGGGATTACCACTTCTACGGGTATGGTACCGATGTGGACTACGAGACGGCAGTCATCCACTACAGACTGGCTTCTGAGCAGCAGCACAGTGCCCAGGCCATGTTCAACCTGGGCTACATGCACGAGAAAGGCTTGGGCATCAAACAGGTGGGCTCAGAGACACACACACACACACACACACACACACACACACCGTACACATGCATACATGTTTTTGTGAAAGTACATGCGCAAACATACACAAAAAGTAGTTGTCACATGCACAGACCTATGACACACACACATTCTTGGGCACACTCACAAGACCATTCTCCTCTTTGTAGGACATCCACTTAGCCAAGCGCTTCTACGACATGGCCGCAGAGGCCAGTCCAGACGCCCAGGTTCCCGTCTTCCTCGCCCTGTGCAAGCTGGGCCTGGTCTATACTCTCCAGTATCTGCAGGACTTCAATGTGAGTATTCTACAAGCCTGGGACCCTGGGGGCTTCTGGGAGTTTGAGTTCATTTTCATTTGTCCTGTGCCAACTTACTTTACTAATCTAAGATCTTTTTCCCCCTTCCTCTCTCTCTCTCCCCCCCAGGTGAAGGAGGTGTTCACCCAGGTGGACCTGGACCAGATCCTGGGGCCAGAGTGGGACCTCTATCTCATGACGGTCATCGCCCTCCTGCTGGGCACGGTCATCGCCTACCGCCAGAGGCAGCACCAGGCCATGCCCCCCAGACCCCCTCCCCCTCCCGCCGCGCAAGCCAGGCCTGCCCAGGAGCAGCCTCAGCCCCAACCTGAGCCCCAGGCTCAACCCGAGGCCCAGGCCCAGGCTGAACCGGAACACTGAGAGGGAAAGAAAGAGAGAAAGAGTGTGTGTGTGGGGGGGTGCTATGGAGGCCCCTACCCATTACTTCCAGCTATAGGAGGCAGCAAAAAGTACAGTCCCTAACTTCCACCCAGTGTGGGCACCACTACTTCTCTCCCCCCACCTGCATGCGGAACAGTAGGCTACTGAACAGTCAAGACTCGCTCATATTATCCAACACCCACTGACCCCCCCCCTAAATCATAGGAATTGGGGGTGGTGGCGGTTGTAATGGGAAAAAGGCAGTGGAAAAGACAATACAGACTTGTAAACTGTTAGTGTGTGACTCAGGGTGTTGTCTGCAGAAACTTGCTCCTGCTCTTGGAACTAGCCACGGGTAGCTGGGGCTGAAACGTCCTATCTACTTTGTTTGATCCAGTAGTTGGGACTCATAGAAATGAATGCGTTTTTATTTTATTTTTTTTCTTCTCTGATTCGACTTGTGTGTTACGGTTAATAATCTCCTATTGGCAAAGTAGGTTCAAGCTCCTTATTTACTTAAAACTAGCCATACACCAACAGATCAGGGGTAACATTTTGTGGAGTTCAGCTCATGTCAATCTCCTAGCTAGCCGGTAGCAAATATTGTTTTGTTAGCTAGAACATGTTGCTTAGTTAACATTCTTTTCATAAACATGATTCCTCAGCAAGCAGTTTTTCTCTTGCATGTTTCGTCTGTACATTTGCTCGATTAGCTTTAGTTGGGAAGGTGCTTTGCTAATAATTCGCTAGCAGACATGCTAAAACAAGGTTGTCTTTCATCTTTGTCATACAACATAGACATGTCTGTTTAAGGATTTTGGATTTGTTGGTGATAATGCTTTGTTAGCAATAGCATACATGTAAAGGTGTGACTGATGTACAAATACAGTGGGCTTTAAGTGAAAAGAAGCAAACCTAACCTCTAAATGGTACAAAGTTTAACATGACACATTTCATCACATTTTAAAGCACGATTATTATTATTTTTATTACTTTTTTCAGTTTCAAAATAATAAAACAAGGACAAAAGGCCTTGTGCAAAGGTTTGGGAACCCTGTCAGCTAGTACTTTGTAACTCCTCCTCGGGCAACTTTAACAGCTTGCAAACGCTTCCTGTAGCCAGCTAAGTCTTTCAATTGTTGTTTTTGGAATTTCTCCCCATTCTTCCTGGCAGAACACCTCTAGTTCAGAAATATTATTTGGCCTTCTTGCAAGCACGGCATGCTTGAGATCTCTCCACAGATTTTCAATAATATTCAAGTCTGGGGACTGTGATGGCCATTCCAAAACCTTCATCCGTCTTTCCTGGAAGTACTGCATGGTTGATTTTGAGGTATGCTTCGGGTCATTGTCTTGCTGGAACACCCAACCTCTCTTCAACTTACATTTCTGGACTGACCTTCGAACATTAGCCTCTAGAATGTCTTGATATTTGGTGGAATCCATTCTTCCTTCCATCCGCACAATATTGCCTGTGCCCCCAGCTGCTACACAACCCCAAAACATAATGGATCTACCTCCATGCAAAAAGTAAAATTTTGGTTTTCTCAGTCCAATGTACATTGTTCCAATAGGCTTCAGGTTTCTCAAGATTTTTTTTGCATACTTCTGAGGCTTAATTTTGTGTTGAGGTTGTAGGAAAGGCTTCTTTCTGGCAACTCTGCCATGTAGGTCTTTGTTGTTTAAGGTACGCGTATGACCCTGTGAACAACTAGACGGGTTTCTGCTACTCTTTTTTTCAGCTCTTTTGCAGTCATGTGTGGGTTCTTAGAGTAGTTTGAAACGTTGCAAGAGTTTTTTGTAGCCTTCTCCTTGATGGTAGAAGTTAATTATCTTGATTCAGACATCCTTGGACAACTGTTTAGAGGAACCCATGTTTTTAACACCAGACACAACAGCCACCGCAGTCAGATACTTTAGAAGTTAAGTTAGTTAAATCCTGGAATTATATTCACCTGACTCATTGAAGCCCTAACGAGTAAATCACCTTGGTCTGGGCCTTAGAAATCATCTTCTCAAAAGGTAACAAAGAATAATCCAAAAGGGTTCCCAAACTTTTGCACTGGGCCCTTTTCCTTTTTTCTAATTTAAAAACTCTGAAAAATGAAAATAAAAAGAAACTTTGCTTTAAAATGTGCAGATTAACTTTTTTTAAATGTTTAACTTTGTAGCATTTAGTGTTCAGGTTTGCTTTCAATCACTTCGAGATTAATTGTAACAGACATTAAACCGGGGGTGCCCACATTTATGCACCCCACTATAGCTTGCTGATTCATTGTACATCACGGGCACAAGTCAGCAGGTGTCACTACAGAGCTGAGCTTTGGATCACCCTACTTATTTGAGTGTTCAAATATATTGTCGGCAGAAATGTGCTATGCGGATATGGACACAGGAGACAGAATCCCTCATAACCCTTCTGCTACCCTTTTTTCTCAGTGTCTCAGATGAGTCATTTTGTTTGTGAATTCATGAATTGTCAATTTGTGTGCTTTCTGAGATATTGTCACTTCAAGGACACCCTAGACCAGTGCTCCCTTCCTGAAGGGCCAGTGTGTGTGTGTGCATGTTTTTGCTCTAGTCCCAGCACTATCACACCTGATTCAACGTATGGTGGTTCAGTATACAACCTCATTAGTTGATTACTTGAAGACAATGTGTAAAGTAAGTACAGGGCCAGAACGAAAGCCTGCGCACCCAATAGCTCTCCAGCACTGGAGCTGAAGCACTCCTGCCATAGATGATACCAACCAGCCAAACACCCTGGCACAGTGCTGAATCTGTTGAATAAATCCTGTTGTTGAATCAATCCCTACACTGTATGTGCCTGATTGCCGTACACACATCTAAACTATTCAACTCTTAATGCCTTAAGAGTTTTTGTTAAACAGTGAAGATACTGTAGAAGACGGAAATGTCATTTTTAGTCCACTTCAAAATACAAAGAATAGTAAGCTATATTCAGAATTGTTCAATTCTCCAAAGGTTAATCCAGTTTCTTTATCAATTGGAAAGTCTTGCTTGACATTATGGTGTTGTACTCATTCATTGGGTTTTCATCTACCAGTAGTTTCTTGGTCTTGTGTGACACCACGTGGTTAGATACAGTCAGCTTAGGTAGAGTTAGAGAGAGTTGCTCTTTGATTGCTGTTTAAAATGTTTAAACCCGATTACCTTTTCAATCTCAAACACAGACCTTTTTGTAGACTCCTAAGACATAAGGTGATGTCTCCAACTTGTTATGTACATTCGATTTTATTTATGTGTTGTGTTGAGAATATCCACTCCCAGTAGTCCTAGTTGGACTGCTTCTTAGTTCATATGTTCATATTTGAGAAGGCGGAAATGGTAAGTTCCAATTAACATGATACAACTGGACACGCCAATTACTGCCAAACGTGATTGGAGTTCTACAGGACGTCCTTATCTATCTGTCAAGCGTTGCAAAGGGCTTGCTGTGTCACCAAATATGATTAATACTGTTTGCTATAAACTGCATACATATTCGCCATCTTCGCATGGACATCTATGGCGTCAGATTTATGTCATAAGTCTCACAAGTCATGCTTAACAGATGAAACACTAGTAAAAGAAAACAACAAATAAAAATACACTAAAACAAAAAACAAGGTGCAATACAAAATACAACAGGTGCAGAAATAAAAGTGCAGAAAAGTGCAGTGTTGGGAGGCAGGCTCACCTCAGGTCAAAGGCCAGGGCGAAGAGGTATGCCTTAGCTAATGTTTTAAAAGCCTAGACGCTCTGGGCAGATCTGACATGGAGGGGGAGGCTGTTCCAGAGCCTAGGGGCTGCCTTTGCGAAGGCTCTATCCCCTCTGGTTTTTAGTCTGGTCCTAGGGACCTACAGCAGCAGCTGGTCAGCTGACCGTAGGGCTCTGGATGGGGTATGGCTACAGACATTTTGACTCTTGTCTCTCATCGGCCTTAAGCTATAGTTTTTTTTGCTTGTATTACTTGCTCTTTAAAGTTTTGAAGTCATGTTCGATGTTGAGTTCTATGACGTTTGTTATCCTTGTCTATTCCCAGAAAAACTTAAATCCCACTTATGTGTGGGTGGGTATCATATGAAGTTGAGATGTTTAAGAAGTTCATCAAGCAACATATGTGGCTCATCATGTTTATTTTAAAACATCTCTAGTTGAACCTTTGACCCTTATATATAGTTAGTCACATTTTTACCTAATTGCCGTGTTTTATGTAAGGTAAATACACCATCAAACGCCACTCCCTCTCATTAAAAACAAGTGATGTGGAAATTTGATTTGTTGAATAAAAAAAGTTTTTTCAGGTATAATTTTGTACAATTATAAATAAATGCTACATATACAGTAAGCTATATCTATTAGTTGTTAGCTATAACAATGAACAAAGATGAATTTGGCATCACTGCAGTTTTCAATAAGAGAAAATGTCACTTCTGTTCTCTCATGTGACAGCATGTGTGTTCTGTTTACATGATACCCTCATAGTGAAATGGGGCAATAAGGCTGAGGTAATGGTGATAGAAGTATTTACAGAGTGAATTGAAACTATCAGTAATCCTCCTAGTTCTTCTTTCTAGATCTTTCTCTCTTAAAATAGCTGACCTCTGACTGACCCCTGTCTGTCTGTGTTACAGAATAACCCATTTTTATTACTTTAAGTTAATTTCTTTAATTAATTTAGAGGTACTTATCCGTGACTGGCTTCATCATTAACATCGACACCTTAACCTTGATGATTCCAGAGCTGCTTCAGTCACAGCGTTATGTCTGCACATACTGCTTCAGCCAGGACCATTTAGAGCTACTGTTCAATTCCATCAATTCAATTTCCTGAGGCCAGAGGTGGAGATTGCTGACTGCCAAAAGGTGTTTTTTCTAGGAATGACACAGTCTCCTCTTAGTGGTCTGGGTGACAGCTGTTTTGTTCAGAGTTTATTTTTTCAATTATTATTTTAATCTCATTCCAAAAAAACCTGATAAGAGGACTACAATGGACAATAATGGAATAAAATGAAAATATGAGCCATCAGAAACCTTACAGTTAGGATACAATACTTACAACAGCTGTGGATTTAATTTGATCCTTGTTAGAGGAGCGAGTGACTCTAAACTAAATATCTTTGTTAGTAGCTAAGTAGTCTCATGTAGCCATACCTCCAAATCTATGGAGGGTGTATCATGCCGTATTTAAATACAATACAAACATCGGAATGCAATACACACATCGGAATGGAATACACGTGTAACACCAAATACAATGCAAAAATACGGAATGTTTGTGCCAAAATAAAAGCAATGTGTATTACATTTGAGCGCAGCGTATTCCATTCTAGCATGTGTATTGTATTTGGTCACGAGTGTATTCCATTCTGCATGTGTATTACATTTGAGCGCTGTAGGTATTATGGCACTCGCAAATACAATGCAAATTAGTATCCGCCCATATGCAAATTAGTATCCGCCCATAGGTTCTGCCCTTTCCGGCCATAGGATTCGCGATGCCAACGATGACGACAGTTTCTGTAATAGCTTATTAATAAAGATTCGAAAAATTATGCTGACCATCGTATTATCTTAGTTTAATGTCATTTCAATGAATCATATAACTTTTATTTACAACAAGCACAACACAAAAATCGCTATTATGCACCGTCTTTGTCCGCGAATAACACCGGCTGTGGAGGTGGTACAAACTTTGCTAACTTCACCATCTGTCTACGGTCATTTTGAGCCCTTAACCACCGCGCTGACACCCCGAGAAGTTATGCTTTTAACCGTAAACTCGATGAACCGGGAGTTCACCCGGCCGCTGCTGCTCGCAGCACCGCTTGTCCAGTTGACAGCTGGGGCAGAGAATATTTCTACCCCGGAATTCCATTCAAATGCCCGCGTCAGTCAGCCTTTTCCGTAGAAATACATCGCTCCGTTATATATCTAACGTTACATGTTTTAAGGCTGATCTGTGCATGATAGTGCTGCATTATGTTGATCTATTTATATCGATCTATAAACGCGGAGATTGGAGCCCCAGACAGCGCTGCACTCGTATCTATCAGCCTGTCTGTATAATGATGTCGTTGAATGCCGATGCTGTGGTACTGTGCTGAATGAACCATTCGCTGACTGTCTTAATAAATCAAGTACAGAGATTCCAACCCGTGTTGAACATTCTATTTCCTTGTCAAATCGTGTATGCTGTCATTGCTGTGCACCATGAGATGACAACGCATTTAAGATCACAATCCTCAATAGATTGATTCCATCGTTTTACCGACAAGAAGATTCTACAATCTATCAGCCTTTCCGTAGAAATACATCGCTCCCTGTATAACGATATATATCTAACGTTACATGTTTTAATAGTAAGGGCATTTTACCAGATATTTGACCAATCTGCGAAGTAAATCGTTACCAAGAAATTTCTTCACCAATGTGTTTCTAAAGGTGTGTAATAACATGTCCTAAAAGGTTGAAATTCAACTCCTGTGGGAAACCTCATAAAAAACTGCTCAAAGTTGGGGTACCGATAACCGATTTTCGAAAATTCGAAAATGCTTAAATTGGACTTGAGTAACTTTTGAGGGGTCAAACTAGGCATTTTTCATGATTCTGAGTTGATTGCAAGCATTTATTTGTCACCAAGAGCACTTCCTGGTGCAACCCCCAACCCCCACCACCCCCATTGGTGGTTGGCATTCAAAGTGAGGAAGTTTGGAGGTAACAGGTAACATTAGACAACATTAGACAGCACCAGCAGAGAGGCACTATGATGGGCATGGACACTTAGTCATAGGCCTCACTACATGTGGAACAATAGAACCAGGCTGCTTGAGCTACTCACACAGCCCAGCAGAGAGGCACTATCATGGGCATGGAAACAGAGTCATAGGCCTCACTACATGTGGAACAATAGAACCAGGCTGCTTCATTTACTCACACAGCCCAGCAGAGAGACACTATCATGGGCATGGAAACAGAGTCATAGGCCTCACTACATGTGGAACAATAGAACCAGGCTGCTTCAGCTACTCACTCAGCCCAGCAGAGAGACACTCTGCTGGGCAGTAACTTACCTGTTATGGAGGCCTAAAAAAAGGGAGATGAAAGTGAAGCTGAATAGCTTCACTCTCACCTCCCATTGTGGAAGAGATGTACCAACATGAGATGTACCAAGGACTACCAGAGGTGTTCAGCTAGACACACAGCCCAGAGACAACACACCTTCCATGGGTGCTGTGACTAGGCCTGTGGCCCTATGCTGGAGGTCACATGAGCTCCAGGGCCTAACTGCTACTCTGTCAGTCCGATTAGGAGTGCTCTCACTGGGCCTAGCTGTCTACCATTCACCCCTCATCTGGAGCTCTGACCTCCAGGGCCTAACTGCTACTCTGTCAGTCCGATTAGGAGTGCTCTCACTGGGCCTAGCTGTCTACCAGTCACCCCTCTTCTGGAGCTATGACCTCCATGATAGTGCCTCTCTGCTGGGCTGTGTGAGTAGCTCAAGCAGCCTGGTTCTATTGTTCCACATGTAGTGAGGCCTATGACTAAGTGTCCATGCCCATCATAGTGCCTCTCTGCTGGTGCTGTCTAATGTTGTCTAATGTTACCTGTTACCTCCAAACTTCCTCACTTTGAATGCCAACCACCAATGGGGGTGGGGGGGGTTTGGGGGTTGCACCAGGAAGTGCTCTTGGTGACAAATAAATGCTTGCAATCAACTCAGAATCATGAAAAATGCCTAGTTTGACCCCTCAAAAGTTACTCAAGTCCAATTTAAGCATTTTCGAATTTTCGAAAATCGGTTATCGGTACCCCAACTTTGAGCAGTTTTTTATGAGGTTTCCCACAGGAGTTGAATTTCAACCTTTTAGGACATGTTATTACACACCTTTAGAAACACATTGGTGAAGAAATTTCTTGGTAACGATTTACTTCGCAGATTGGTCAAATATCTGGTAAAATGCCCTTACTATTAAAACATGTAACGTTAGATATATATCGTTATACAGGGAGCGATGTATTTCTACGGAAAGGCTGATAGATTGTAGAATCTTCTTGTCGGTAAAACGATGGAATCAATCTATTGAGGATTGTGATCTTAAATGCGTTGTCATCTCATGGTGCACAGCAATGACAGCATACACGATTTGACAAGGAAATAGAATGTTCAACACGGGTTGGAATCTCTGTACTTGATTTATTAAGACAGTCAGCGAATGGTTCATTCAGCACAGTACCACAGCATCGGCATTCAACGACATCATTATACAGACAGGCTGATAGATACGAGTGCAGCGCTGTCTGGGGCTCCAATCTCCGCGTTTATAGATCGATATAAATAGATCAACATAATGCAGCACTATCATGCACAGATCAGCCTTAAAACATGTAACGTTAGATATATAACGGAGCGATGTATTTCTACGGAAAAGGCTGACTGACGCGGGCATTTGAATGGAATTCCGGGGTAGAAATATTCTCTGCCCCAGCTGTCAACTGGACAAGCGGTGCTGCGAGCAGCAGCGGCCGGGTGAACTCCCGGTTCATCGAGTTTACGGTTAAAAGCATAACTTCTCTGGGTGTCAGCGCGGTGGTTAAGGGCTCAAAATGACCGTAGACAGATGGTGAAGTTAGTAAAGTTTGTACCACCTCCACAGCCAGTGTTATTCGCGGACAAAGACGGTGCATAATAGCGATTTTTGTGTTGTGCTTGTTGTAAATAAAAGTTATATGATTCATTGAAATGACATTAAACTAAGATAATACGATAGTCAGCATAATTTTTCGAATCTTTATTAATAAGCTATTACAGAAACTGTCGTCATCGTTGGCATCGCGAATCCTATGGCCGGAAAGGGCAGAACCTATGGGCGGATACTAATTTGCATATGGGCGGATACTAATTTGCATTGTATTTGCGAGTGCCATAATACCTACAGCGCTCAAATGTAATACACATGCAGAATGGAATACACTCGTGACCAAATACAATACACATGCTAGAATGGAATACGCTGCGCTCAAATGTAATACACATTGCTTTTATTTTGGCACAAACATTCCGTATTTTTGCATTGTATTTGGTGTTACACGTGTATTCCATTCCGATGTGTGTATTGCATTCCGATGTTTGTATTGTATTTAAATACGGCATGATACACCCTCCATACAAATCATGTTGTTCTCACGCCTCTTTTGGAGCTCTGGAGAATTTTAAATGAGCCATTCTGGCTTGGAGTGATGGGAGTTGTTGCCTATACTAGCTTGCAAACCTGAAGGAAAAACATATTATTCTTTTATTTTTTGACCCAAGCAAGTAAGTATTGGAACGAGGGAGCATTTTGTCTTCTTTTAGATCTATACTCCAATGGTTTGTTTTGGGCCTAACTTATCTTAATTGATGATGTTACTGCTGACAGCAGCAGAATGGAGTCTGAAGTGTACAGAAACATCTTGTCTGCTTGAGTGCAAGCAAATCTCCAAATTCCTTTGAGGGCGCTTCATCATACATTAAGACAATGACCCCAAACATACTGCCATAGCAGCTAGCAGAGTTTTTGACTGGCCAAGTCAATCTTCAGATTTAAATCCAATTGCACATTTAATTTCCTGATGATAAGATTCTTGGCAAAAAGACATTACAGGCTTGGCAGAGCATCACCAGAGAACATACCCAGTATCTGGTGGGGTTAATGGGACGCAGACTTCAGGCAGTTATTACATGCAAATGATTGTTACTAAATTGTTACTAAATTGTAAAAAAATAAAAATAAATACTAAACATCAGTTCTTTATTTAGACATTATGTTATTTTTTCCAATACTTTTAGAGCCCTGAAATAGGTGCAGTATGTTTATAAAATGTACTTTTTAAATGGTGAACCCAATCTGAAAAAAAAACTTCTCTACTTTGACCCCATATTAATTATTTGATATCAAATCCAAACTGTTGGTGTATAGAGCCAAAATTAGACAAAATGCTTTCTCTTTCCAATACTTACTCATTTCAAACAGGTTTCCACACCTTTGTAGCTACTGATTTCCAAATTAGGAAAACCTGGTCTCAACAAGGTTAGTAACCAGAGACACTAAACCATACCTTTCAACCATCAGCTGATATACTGTAGGTTCTCCGAGGTCATCTGTGGCCTTAACAGCACAGGTATCCTCAATATGAGAGGCAAGAAGAGCTTTAAAACCTTGAGGTTAGTTTCCTGATAAACAATATTTTCTCAAAAGGTGAAACAGAGAAACTGTTAAGTGCCTAAGGGTAGACTGTCTGGTGTTGGATGATAGCTTGCCATGTTTGTTTGTCTATTGTTAATGTCCGACCTTCTACCTGTTTGTCATAAGAAAACAACAACTTGATAACAGTTTCCATATCCAACATATTTCATTTACAACAATAACGTACAGAGACAAGATGAACAGATGAATTGTTAACATGACTATAGCGGTGGTCCCCCTCGTGCAGCTCCATGACGGATGCTTTATGTCACTGGCCCTGGACTTTGTCACTCAGCTGTTTTGGGTGGGGGAGACAAGGCTAGCCTCATATAGTGGCTGTGACCTCCGGCCACGCATTTCATTGTGCTGTCCGCCTGACCGCTCCACTGGCACGCACCACTATGGGGTGGCTTTTGATTGCCGTGGCAACATGCGCGCTCGCCTCCCGCTCTGTCAAAGGTAAGTGCTGGAACAGGCAGGAGAATAGACAACACAGTCCCTGTGCATATTTCACACACACACACACACACACACACACACACACACATCATGTCAGCTGTGGTGGCTTCATTGTTGGATGAGTAGTTTCTCTGAAAGAGGGGCCTGGTTTGGACAGGTCGATGCTTGTTTAGATAATGAGGGAACGTGTCACAAAGACGTTTAGGTTTCGGTTTGAAACATCAGATTTAACGGTTTAACAGACTGCAACAATGTTAATGAGGACCCAGGGACATTCAATATAGATGAAGGAGCTGTTTTTGAAAACTCATATTCCCGTCACACTATATGGGGGGATCAACAGAAAATGACTCAGAATGTGACTTCAGTTGCTCTTGATCTGAGTAAAAACACTTGTTTTAAGTGGCTAATCTATGTGTCTCAGGTAATGACTGGTGGTGGGAGTATGAGGAGGGGCTACGTCACTATAGCAAGGAGGCTCTCAACAAGGTACTGTGTCTATCACCTTTGACCTCTTTAGCATATGGTATCTTGATGACAGTATATTCAAATGTAGGGGCTCTGTATGTCAGCCTTTGGTTATTGATGAACGCTGATTATATGCATTGTTTTCTAGTTTTAAAATGGCTTATACAGTACGCAAATAGGGCACCTATGCAGAATATCTATCTAGGTTTAGTATAACCTACTTGACCTGAATTGATAACCATCATTGCTGCTATAGATATGGAATGAAACAAATAACACTGTAAATCAGTCATCTATATACAGTTGAAGTCAGAAATGTAGTCTTAGCCAAATACATTTAAACTCAGATTTGCATAATTCCTTTTTTTCCACATTCCCTGTGCGTCAGAAGTTTACATACACTTAGTTAATATTTGGTAGCATTGCCTTTAAATTGTTTAACTTGCATTAAACGTTTCGGGTAGCCTTCTACAAGCTTCCCACAATAACTTGGTGGAATTCTGTGCCATTCCTCCTGACAGAACTGGTGTAACTGGGTCAGGTTTGTAGGTCTCCTTGCTCACACATGCTTTTTCAGTTCTGCCAACACATTTTCGATAGGTTTGAGGTCTGGGGCCTCATTTATAGAAAGTACTCAGATAACATTTTTATCTTACCCGTGTCGTACGTAGAAAACCACGTCAACGTAGTGATTTATACAATTTCAACGTGAGTCAATTTGACCGTGGAATGTATGACACATCATTTGAAAGCTTACAATCCGTAGTTTAAGCACATGTAACAACTGAAAATGTACTGCCTTCTGGGTGCACATTTCACCAGGAGCTGTCACATATTGGTTGTTGGTTATAATTGTATAGCCTATTGGTTGTTTTCTGGTGTTTTCTTGTTTTGCTCTGTTTGTAGTCTACTTGATGCATTTTTATCAGCTGTTAAATCACCACAGCGGTTAATCCACTAATAGAGATAATAGCAGATTGAAAATGCTTGTAGCCAACTACTATAGCTCGTGGTCGCAGCTATTGCGAATTGCTATTCACGCGAGTCAGCTGTGAATCACCGCAGGTCCTTGACGCTTGTTGCAAAAATGGATGACGAACGGCTGATACTTGAGGTGGAAAAATATATATTTTTATATGCGACAAATGACGATGGAGCAGGTAGAACGTTGACGGTGACTCAACGCTCAGGTGGAGCATGGACAACGGACAACTTGAAGACTTACTGAATGTAAGTTGTTATTCATGATGACTTTGTGGAATCCAGTTCCTGAATCCAGGCCTCAGTTGAGACTCCTTGTGATGTTATCAGATATCGATATTACCATCCTCCTTCTAGCTATGCTCTAATATATTTCATTTTTCTAGATAATTTTATTATTATTATTATTTAGAGTTTTTGATCATTACATAAATGCACATACAGCTGCATGAAGTCAGCTGTGAATCACCGCAGGTCCTTGACGCTTGTTGCAAAAATGGATGACGAACGGCTGATACTTGAGGTGGAAATATATATATTTTTATATGCGACAAATGACGATGGAGCAGGTAGAACGTTGACGGTGACTCAACGCTCAGGTGGAGCATGGACAACGGACAACTTGAAGACTTACTGAATGTAAGTTGTTATTCATGATGACTTTGTGGAATCCAGTTCCTGAATCCAGGCCTCAGTTGAGACTCCTTGTGATGTTATCAGATATCGATATTTCCATCCTCCTTCTAGCTATGCTCTAATATATTTCATTTTTCTAGATAATTTTATTATTATTATTATTTAGAGTTTTTGATCATTACATAAATGCACATACAGCTGCATGATGGCCTATATAACTATGCATTTGCTAACCACTAGATGTCAGCAAATACAAGTTTTCTGTCCAGGGTATTAAAATGTGATCTAATTTGGTCAGAGTGACGCACCAATTTGACGTGGCTTTGATCACCACGGTTTAGAGAACATGTTTATAGGAGTTTAGAGAGCATGGTTATAGGAGTTTAGAGAGCATAAATAAATGTCATGAGGCTACAACATGATGCCATGATACATATACCTTTACTTGGCTGACTGACTTGGCTGACTGACCTTTACTTGGCTGACTGACTATCACCGGAAGATGGATCACTTAGACCCCCACCAATCCGGCTTCAAGGCTGGGCATTCCACTGAGACTGCGCTCCTTGCTGTCACGGAAGCCCTCCACTCTGCCCAAGCTTCCTCCCTCTCCTCTGTCCTCATTCTCCTTGACCTGTCTGCTGCCTTCGACACAGTCAATCACCAGATCCTTCTCTCCATCCTCTCAGACCTGGGCATCTCTGGCACCGCACACTCCTGGTTTTCTTCCTACCTGGCGGGCCGCTCCTACCAGGTGACCTGGAGAGAATCGCTATCTTCTCCACGAACCCTCTCCACTGGAGTACCCCAGGGTTCTGTCCTAGGGCCCCTACTTTTCTCCCTCTACACCAAGTCTCTTGGCTTGGTAATCTCGTCACATGGGCTCTCCTACCACAGCTACGCAGACGACACTCAACTCTTCCTGTCCTTCCCCCCGTCTGATGTACACGTGGGAACCCGTATCTCAGCATGTCTCGCTGACATTTCAACTTGGATGGCTGACCACCATCTCAAGCTCAATCTTAACAAGACCGAGCTCCTCTTCATCCCCGGGAAAGCCTGCCCTCTCCAAGACTTCTCCATCACAGTGGAGAACTCTACTGTAACCCCCTCCCTGACAGCCAAGAACCTTGGAGTAGTGCTGTCCCAAACGACTATTTTTCTAACGATTAATCTAGCGATTATTTTATAGATTATTCGGTTAGTCTAACGACTAATTTATCGATAAGTCTAACGATAATTTTTGTACTGTTAAAAAAAACAAAAAAAAACGTATTTGTCTCCACCTCACTGCTATGTTTAGCCAACTTGAATGCCAACATGGCCATTTAGAAGTCTGTCCATCACCACAACACATAGCTAGCTAACGTTACTCTCGCTGCTATGTTATGATTAGCTAAATTGATGCTAACGTAGCATGCGAGCTACGAGCTAGATAACGTACAGTAGGTGCTCGCACCACAATGACAATAGGCTACCGTAGCTAGCCAGCTACATAGCTAACGTTACTAACACCAGAAGACAAGACATACGAACTGTGGTGAGCTACATTGCTTGTGTAACATTAGCTAGTAGCTATCCATTTTTCACTCATACACTTAATTGTCTCGCCTGGTAAAATCAAGGTAAAAAAAAAAAAAAAAAATCGCCATTTTGTTTATTTACGACTAACCGACGCATATTACGCTAACCGACGTATTGACGTAGTCGATGACGTCGACGACGTCGAATAATCGTAACAGCCCTACCTTGGAGTGATCCTGGATAACCGACTATCCTGTGCGGAGAACATTGCAGCAACGGCTCGCTCCTGCAGATTCTTCCTCTACAACATCAGAAGGATACGACCATTCCTTACCAGAGAGGCAGCGCAACTCTTGACCCAGGCACTGGTCATCTCCCGCCTGGATTACTGCAATGTACTCCTGGCTGGGCTCCCCGCTTCAGCCATTAGACCTCTGCAGCTCATCCAGAATGCTGCTGCCCGGCTGGTATTCAACCTCCCCAAATACTCGCATGTCACCCCTCTCCTTCGCACCCTGCACTGGCTCCCGATAGCAGCTCGCATCAGATTCAAGACCCTGGTGCTTGCATACCAGGCAGCTAAAGGGACAGCCCCTGCCTACCTGAAGGAAATGGTAACCCCCCAAACCCCTGCCCGCTCACTCCGCTCCTCCACCTCGGCTGGCCGACTGGCCCCACCTCCCCTACATAGCAGTCGGGCTGCCCGATCACGTCTCTTTACAACACTGGCTCCCCGCTGGTGGAATGAGCTCCCCACGGCTGTCAGAACGGCAGAGTCACTACCCATCTTCCGTCGTAGACTGAAGACCCATCTCTTCAGGTTACATCTTAACTGCTCCTCCTGAGACATCTTCTGACCCTCACCACTACGTCTCCTAAAGACACCCGCTTTCCCCTCTACTGTGTCCCTAAGAACTTCTATTGCCCCCCTTGTACTGTTTCTCAGTTTCTCCAGTAAAAATAAATAAATAAATAAAGTTTTAGTAGAAGGCGATAATAGGGAGAAGGTTTTCCCTTCTATCAGTGGCCCCGGGCCTGAGCTAGATTACTCTTCCTGCAACGAATGGTGGATTGCTGATTCACATGCTTGGTATTCAAATGTATTGATTGTAAGTCGCTTTGGAATAAGGCGTCTGCTAAATGCCAAAAATGTAAATGTAAATGAAACGATCGTAGCTCTACGTCGAGTATTGACCTTGCGTAAGTTGCGTACGCACATTACCTACTGGTTATGCGGAGTTATTACAGGCATGTGAGCCGCACTGCCTAGTGTAATTCATGCAAGTGGCTCGTAATAAAATTAACAATGTTGTTATCAGCCGAGAAAATTAGTTTCATATGATAAAATCCACCACCTCCCTGATTTTCTTTTACAACTTGAGTACTGAGTTCTGAGTATAACAAGCATGTGCCTGGTTAGTTGTCATGATCAAACGTTACAAATGCAACTTACCGGGAAGCCACCCTTCTCTGCCCTCTCCCGCTTCCAGACGAACGCCTACCCTATATTATAGCACTTGTCTTAATTCAGCCGCTATAATTGAGCCGCTATCACAGGGCGTTAATACAAACCTCATTCACCTGCGTTCATTTTACCTGCGTTGGTATTTATAGAAGGAAGCACGTATACGCAACTTTAAACCATCGCAGCCCGTTTTATAAATAATGCTTACGTCCGTTTAGAAAAATGTGCTTACGTGAAAGTCAAAGATGACGTTCAAGTACTTTTTTATAAATGAGGCCCCAGGGCTTTGTGATGGCCACTTCAATACCTTGACTTTGTTGTCCTTAAGCCATTTTGCCACAACTTTGGAAGTATGCTTGGGGTCATTGTTCTCCTGCAGCAAACTGCCACTCCTGTGCTTCATGGTTAGGATGGGGTTCGTCAGCTTGCAAGCCTCCAACTGTAAAATGTTTGTTTCATCAGATCTTTGTCCCCATGTGCAGTTGCAAACCATAGTCTGGCTTTTTTATGGTGTTTTTTTTAGCAGTGGCTTCTTCCTTGCTGTGTGGCCTTTCAGGTTATGTCGATAGAGGACTCTTTTTTACTAAGAATAGTTTGTAGCTGTTTCCTCCAGCATTTTCACAAGGTCCATACCTGCTGTTCTGGGATTGATTCGCATTTTCCTCACCAAAAGTACGTTAATCTCTAGGAGATGGAACGCGTCTCCTTCCTGAGTCATATGACGACATGGTGTTTATATTTGCATACAATTTTTTGTACAGATGAATGTGGTTCAGGTATTTGGAAATTGCTTGTGGAAGTCCACAACTTTCTGAGGTCTTGGCTGATTTATTTTGATTTTTAACATGATGTCAAGCAAAGAGGCACTGAGTTTGAAGGTAGGCCTTAAAATATATCCATAGATCAATTAGCCTGAAGCTTTTAAAGCTTCTGAAGCTTCTAAAGCCATGACATAATTTTCTGTAATTTTACAAGCTGTTTAAAGGCACAATCAACTTAGTGTATGTAAACTTCTGACCCACTGGAATTGTAATATAGTGAATTATGAGTCAAATAATCTGTCTGTAAACAATTGTTGGAAAAATTACTTCTGTACAAAGTTGATGTCCTAACGACTTGCCAAAACCATAGTTTGTTAACATGAAATCTGCACTCTAAAAAAAGAATAGTTGAGAATATTTAAAAATTCAAGGCAACCTTATGCACTAAGAATTTTGAGTTTGTTGTTCCAACTAATATTAGATCGTTGGTCCAACTCATATTAGAACGTTGGTCCAACTCATATTAGATCGTTGGTCCAACTCATATTAGATCGTTGGTCCAACTCATATTAGATCGTTGGTCCAACTCATATTAGATTGTTGGTCCAACTAATATTAGAATGTTGGTCCAACTAATATTAGAATGTTGGTCCAACTGATATTAGATTGTTGGTCCAACTGATATTAGAATGTTGGTCCAACTAATATTAGTTTGTCCTGTCAATGGTCATCACGTTTAATTCTTCATTCTGCCAATGCAGATTAGTTTTTTCAATAAATGGTGTTGTTCACAGAACTAAAAAGCTAATCGAGAATATAATCGTCTTTCTTTCCACCCCATTCACTTTTTTTCATTAGCCAAAATAATTAAACAACCTAAAAATGAATCAATAATACTGTAGCGTGGATATGAATTGGACTTCGCACAATAAGTGTAATCACGCGAGTTTTTATTGACCGTTGCACGCCATCGAACACTGACACAGTCACTATTCAAGGCACGGTCATGGCTTGGGATATCCCCTTGAACTCGAACTACCCCATACTTCCCCCTGTACGACACATCTACGGTTTGACCTATAAAACTTACATAGAATGTGCCCATAATCCTTTGGTGCCGCTAATATGCAAATCAGTTGTGGCCAAGCGGCCAATCAATGAACAACAACAACGCAGTGAACAACAGTAGTGAACATAACAGTAGCCGTGACTAGCTAGCTGGCTGTAACGCGTAACCAGGCGATTCGTCACAATACTGAATTTCATCAATATTAATCAACTTTTATTCAGTGAGAATAATTATCCTGATTTGTAATGTAGCGTGGATATTTATTGAACTCACACACAATGTAATCATGTGAGCTTTGATTGGACGTCAAACGCCATTGGAACATTGACACAGCCTAACTTTCGAAGGCATTACTACAGCTTGATTTTACTGCTAAACTTGGAACTACCCGATACTTTCCCCTGTACAACACAATCACGGTGTGACCCACAAAACGTACATAAATTGGCCCCAGAATCCTTTGGGGCCGCAAATATGCAAATCAGTTGTGGCCAAGCAGCCAATCCAAAAAAATGCGTTGAGGTCTCAGCTGCCTTGTGCGCATGCGCTGCTGTTATACCAACGAACCAGATGTGCCAACAACGAATTGCAATTTCAGTTTTATTGGGGTCCATTCCATTCCTCTGATGTACATTTTTACGTTCACTCTTAGTAATTTAAATGTTCCTGTCTGAACAATTCAGAATACTAACTGAATAAAGCGTAGTTGTTTTTTTTACAGTGTGTGGAGTGGTTAAAAAATGTTGTTTTAATGACTGTGTCATAACTTAAACTTCCAACTTCAACTGTACGCATTTAAACATTGGCTGACTCCCAATTTATTTTTAAAGTAAATTACAAAGTACAAGTCATGTGCCTTGGCACACACAAATATTTCTGATTACCTCCATCTCTACATTAAAACTATGTCTCTGTTTCCAACTAAGTACCTCACCCTGTTCCTCTTTTTCTTTCTTTCTTTCTTTCTCTCTCTCTTTTTCTCTTTCTTCAGGAGTTTCCAGAGAAAACTAGACCAGAGAATTTTAAACATCCTTCTTTCCAATGTCCTGACATGAGTCCGTCACCCACTGTCCCCACCTCAGGTGAGATCCAGATGGAGGAAGAGATGAAGACATTTTTCCGATGTCAATCTGATGTTAGTGTTTTGACAAATTGCAGTGCATTGAAAAATGTGAAAAGCCTAGTAAGTGCATGTATAACAAATCCTTGTTTAGTTACTGTTCAACCAGTAGTAATTTCAGTTGTGAACAATGTAGGTTACCTTGGTTTAAAAAAAAAAAAAAAAAAAAAAAAAAGAAGCTATTTCTCTCAATATCTGTCTCCCCGTCTCCTATCCCTTTGTCTTCACTCTCTCTTCTCTCTCTTTGCAGTTGAAATGGTGAAAGCGGCGGACATCAAAGTCATCGCTGCCCTGGGGGACTCTCTGACGGTCAGTGTTATGCTTGTCCTAGTCTTGAGCATACATACGTCATTATGTGTGGGAGGCCTGACTGTTGAGAGACTACACTTGTCTTGTCCCTTAGCTGGCCACAGGTCAAAGCTCACACCAGTAGATATGAAACCAGGCAACCACATCTACTATAGCACATTGGACTAGTGTCACACAATGTCATTATTGGGAAAAAATGAGGAACGTTTAGTATTTTACAATATTTTAACTATTAAAGCATAATAAAAAATACCAATATCTATCTGAAGTAAATGTGTAACAAGTGGCCCCTTAGTTGTAGTTAGTGTAGAATATAGATCTTCCTTTTTATGTTGGTCTCCAGTCTTCCTGATCTCTCTGTTGTTATCTGTCAAGAGGATTGCTGTGTAGCAGATAATTGGAGGTGATATAATATATAATATATTAGCCAAACATGACCATTCTGAGGGTCCTTGATCCCGAGACTCCATAACACTGCCTATAAATAAATACTGTTCATAAACAAGAAGTCTTGGTTATTTCTTGGTATACAGGCACCATAAAATAAACAATTGTATTTTCCCAAATTCAATCAATTGCAGATACAGTATGGCACTCTTGATTTATTCCGAATATTTACTATACTAACTAAGGAAGTTTAGGTCCTAAACATGTAGTGGGAGTGATTTCAACCATCCTTAATGTTTAAGAGAAATGTACATGTTATTTGTTATTTTTGTGTCCAAAGACAATACTTCAATTTTAGATTATAAATAACAATTGTTTAGGTCACATGCACTCCTCTTTTTGGCAACATTCACGAACAACTATAAATGAAGAACGTCAATTGTATAGTCCAACAGGGTTTTTGGAAACACCTTAGTATAGGGAACACTTACAGTATTGGGGACTAATTTGTAGCTTATACAGTGCCTTCGGAAAGTATTCAGACCCCTTCACGTTTTCCATATTTTGTTATGTTATAGACTCAATTTAAAATGTATTAAACTAAAATAATTTGCCATCAATCCACACACAATACCCCAGAATGACAAAGTGAAAACATTTTTTTTCTAATTTCAGTAATTTCAGAAATATCTCTGTACATACGTATTCAGTCCTTTTGCTATGATACTCAGTTAATCTTAATGCAAGGATAATAAGTTCATGTAATTTTGGAATGCAATATCTTTCTTTTTATAGGGTCTCTGATTTGCATAGGAATCAATTACAGTGCCTATATTTACTAGCCATTCATTCGTTTTTTATTCAATGCTTTCTTATTCTCATGTTATTACACAAATGAGTGTTCACTAAAACATTTTTTATCCTGATTTCATTGCCAATTGTCAAAGTACAGTGTGAAATCTTCTGGTTGAACCAAAAATGAACTGACATTGTTTAAATAAGGACCATTGTTGCACAAACAGTATTGTGTTTGAATTTCTGTAAGGCTTGTGTTTAACCTTCCTTTTCAGACTGGCATCGGTGCTAATGCCACCAACGTTCTTGGAATCCCCATTGAGTTCAGACATGTGTCATGGAGGTAAAGCCTATTCCAATCAAACCTGGGGCCTCATTTATAGAATCAAATTTTGATCTTAGATCTTAGATCAAATTTTGATCTTACCCGTGTCGTACGTCGAAAACCACGTCAACGTAGTGATTTATACAATTTCAACGTGAGTCAATTTGACCGTGGAAACGATTGTAGCTCTACGTCGAGTATTCATTTGCTTACGCACATTACCTACTGGTTATGCGGAGTTATTACAGGCATGTGAGCCGCACTGACTACTGTAATTCATGCAGTTAAAGTCGCTCGTAATAAAATTAACGATGTTGTTATCAGCTGAGAAAATGAGTTTAATTCAAGATTTAAAGGGAACTGATGCAGCCCGTTTTTATAAATAATGCTTACGTCCATTTAGAAAAATGTTCTTACGTGCAAGTTAAAGATGACGTTCAAGTACTTTTTTTTTTTATATAAATGAGGCCCCAGGACTTATTTTGTTTTGCATGTCTCAGCGAAGTCGGTCAGAATATAGATAGTGTCTCCATAAATATTAGAAAGAGGTAGGAAAGTATTTTCAAAAGCGTCTTCTTTTAGCTCTATATTACAACAGTTTGGATTTAAAATCAAACAATAACTATGGGGTCAAAGTAAAGATTCTCAGAATCCAATGTGCCCCACCTCCTCTACCCCGATGCGGCAGTCGCACTGGCCGGTCACGTCAGTGGTGTAGAGGACAATGGCTGATGGATAAATGATTCATTTACTTAGTCAAATGTATTTGTTGTAAGTCACTCAGGAATAAAGTGTCTGCTAAATGCCAAAAATGTAAATGTAAATCTATATATGCCAAAACTATAGCACCCCTACGCCTGTCAGTTTGTTTCTCCAAACTTTCCTCTTGCAATCACTCTAGTACAAGATCATATTCATCTGTCCACAAGAATGTTTTCCAGCCCTCTGTAGTTCGGCTGGTGGTAGTCCGTTCCCTCGGTTTAGTAATTCGTCCCCTCGGTTTTGTAATTCGTTAGGGTTAGGCCCTACGAGCCAGAACGATCGCAAGGATTCTAACCCTAACCCTAATCCTTGCGATCGTTCTGGCTCGTAGGGCCTAACCCTAACGAATTACTAAACCGAGGGAACAAATTACTAAACCGAGGGAACGGATTACTAAACCGAGGGAACGAATTACTAAGATAACAAGAGATAAAATAAATGCTTCCGCTTTCCAATACCTATGGAGGGCACTGTTTCTGTGTGAAATCTAAAATAAACGGACAGTCTGCCTTTAGATCTGATGATAGATCAACGTATCAACATCATGTGGAAAATATCTTGTATCTTACAGCATTGGGGGCTATGGGTCTTTCCAAGATGTCATTACACTGGCAAGTAAGTGCATTTAGAATCAAGTAGCCCCTTCAGTTGAGTATGGACACTAGTCACATTTTGGCCAACCCTGCTTACCATCTCCCTACTTCTACATCAAACATTACCACCTCCCAACCTCTACATCAAACATTACCACCTCCCAACCTCTACCTCAAACATTACAATCTCCCTACCTCTACCTCAAACATTACCATCTCTCTACCTCTACTTCAAACATTAGCATCTCCCTACCTCTACCTCAAACATTACTATCTCCCTACTTCTACCTCAAACACTACCATCTCCCTACCTCTACTTCTACTTACCATCTTCCTACCTCAAACATTGAATAAAAAGACAACCCTCAGCCTACATTTTAATTAACATTTTGGTAATTCAGCAAATCCCTTTTATTCAAAACAACTAATAACTGTGTAATAAGTGCAACAAATACTAATCAGATTCATACAGTAGTTCCTGTCTGATATGTGTGAGCCCCCTGCATCTCATGCTGTTGCAGACATCATCAGGCTCTTTAATCCCAGTGTGGTTGGTGCCGCCCCAAGCAAGACGGTTCACGGCACCTCTGCCCCCATAAGCGAAACAGGATTCAACCTGGCTGTAACCGGACACAACACCTTGTAAGAAATAACACTCAGCAATATTTTCAGGGTAATCCAGATTATATTGAATAACATGGGTTGATACTGGGTTTTTATTTATAGTATAGCAAAAATGTTTTATAAAGCTTGACCTCCTAAATGTTGTGAAATGTGTTTCATATTGATTGTTCCAGTTGGTGCTTTGGCTACGGTGATATGATATTGTAATGTGGTTCTCTGGTCTTTCTGTAGTAATCTCCCTGGCCAGACCAGGCACCTCATTGACACACTAAGGAACTATGAGGTAAGCCTGCATTATGTTACAAACCTATGGAATAAAATCCTGCAATGTTCCCTGGTCACACCAATTCAGGTTGTAAAGTACTGTTGTGAGGTTGTATTGTGTAGGATCCAGGCAGAGAGGAGACCAGACAAGTGAATACAATTAGACCACTTTACTCAAAATCCACAGGAAAGAAAGAAAACACTAGATGCTTTTTTTGTGATCAAAAGTAATGGGAATCCGCCCAATCTGGCAACACTGTCACACAATCCTTGCTTTTGGACAATCCTAAAACGTAACGTTGTTTACAAACATGTATCACTAACCCAGTAGCCTGAAGCAGGACATTACGCGATACAGTGAATCTAACAAAAATAATAGGTGTTTTGTGATCCTAAAACTGTCGTTTGTTATATTGAATGGGCTCTTCAACACTTAAACTTTCGTAATATGAAAAAAAACTTGGCCTGTCATAGTGTTGGTCATTTGCGCAACTTGAGAATTGCTGACATGCAGACATTTTCACCAGACTGTGTCATATATTAACTCGCAAATCGAGAAAACTAAGCAAATCCATGATGACATTTTTAAAGAACACCTCTATTTTCAACAAAGCAATTAGAAATGCAAGACTCTAAAAATCATAATAATCCCAGAATGATTTTTCTCAACTTTTGACAGCCTCATAAATCCAGCTCTTAAAAGCCACTCTTTCATCACTTCAACTTCAAAATGTGACGGATTGCAGCATTTTTCAGAGACAAGATAGCAAAAATCAGGTTGGATCTAAACCATGTTAAACTGAATGTGCATGCGCCCCTGTCTTTGGACACTTTCCCTCTGCCTAAGACTGCTATGAATGATTTTGCTGCTGTTGATAAATGCTCAGGAATTAAGTAATGCAATTAAAACCCTCCACCTGCTCACTTGACCCTTTCCCCACTACCTTTTAAGACAGTAAAGTGCAAGTGCTAGTGCTAGTGGGTTGAGAATAAAATCAGGAGCCAGACATTTATTACAATGTTTTTATTTTTATTTTTGAGAAATATAAGTAGGTGCTGTGGCCTGACGCGCACCTCCATGGGCTGTGGACTGACGTCCACCTCTATGGGCTGCGTACTGACGTCCACCTCTATGGGCTGCAGCCTGACGTCCACCGCCACGGGCTGCGGCATGACATCCCCCGCCACAGGCTGTGGCCCTGCGGGGGAGCCAAGGTGAGGCGGAGGAGGATAAAGGCTGACCGGGGGGAGGCCAGGAGGAGGCTGAGGGAGCAAACCGGCAGGCAGAGGCTGAGCAGTTGCAGTAGCTACACATGGCCAGCGGTTGCAGTAGCCCCCGGAACGGCCTGGCTGGTCTCAGCAGGACAGGTCTTTGACATGGCTCAGTATCAGGTATCTGTGTGGGCAAGGAGCAGGCACCTTCCGCAGTCGGCTAGTGTGCCAGTGGGATCCACGCTCAGCATGAGTGTGGCTGGCCCCAGCTGACGTGTCACCTAAAGAGGCTGAGACCAGAAAGATGCCATCTTGTTGATTCGCCGGGGCCTACGAGCCCAAACCCAGTCCTGGTGGTGCTCTTGACCCTATTTTTCCTGTTGAAACGCTGTTTCATCTCCCCTTGTTTATTTTCCACGGCTGCTTGAGTAGCTGCCTGCTGTAGGTGTCACTGCATCCCGGGGCCTGAGTCTGGCCAGTGGCAGGTCCATCTCACGGCCAAGTATGAGGGACGCTGGAGAGGCCTGAGTTGTTGCATGCTGACTAGCTCTGTAGCGCCAACAGTGTTTGATTGAGCACGGCCTGGAATGTGCACCCCTGGAACAGATGGGCTCGGATAAAAAATGTCAGACTCTGATAAAACTGTTCCACTCCCCTGTTGGCCTGGGGATGAAAGTATGCTGTGCGCATGTGCTTAATCGTCTTGGTACTAAGGTAGTCAGAGAAGTCTGCTGATATGAACTGGAGTCCATTATCTGTGGTAATGGTGAGTGGCAAACCCCATTGTGCAAACAGGCCGTCCATGATATCGGTGATGACTCGTGTTGTGACTGTTCCTGCTGGGACCACTTCAGGCCATTTAGAATGGAGGTCATATGCCACCCCCAGGTATAGGCAGCACACAGACGTTCCCCCAGCACGAGAGTTCGTGTCGCACTCTAGCATACGGGGCCAGGTGCTCCGGCACCGGTGATGGCCATCCAGTGTGTATATAGGTGCGCAGAGTGGACAGCATAGGATCCTGTTCTGACTCCCACTGCAGCTCTTCCAATGACACCACTGTTTGCCGGGGTCCATGCAGCATCTGGATGAGCTCTGGCTCGGTGCCATCGTCAGGAGAGACAGTGGGAGTGGGAGCAATGATCGACCGAGAGAGGAGGTCAGCAACCATGTTGTCCCTCCCTGGGGGGCCTGTGACCGCTGCCCAAGGCAGACAGCAGTGTGGTGAGGGCCTAATGGTCTGTACGGAGAGTGAACTGCCGCCCATATAGATAAAGGTGCCACCTCTCACACGCCCAGACACAGGCTAGGGCCTCACGTTTGCCGACTGAATACCTCTGCTCAGTGGAGTTAAGTGCCCTGGAAGCAAAGGCTACTGGCCGCTCGGTGCCGTCCTGCATCCGCGAGAGGATGGCCACCACTGACCCAGCCGAAGCGTCACAGGTAAATAGGGTAGGGCTGGACGGGTCAAAATGGGCCAGGACGGGGGTTGTGGTGAGCTGGAACTTCAGCAAATGGAACGCCCTTGAGCATGCTGCAGTCCTATTCCATGGCTCCTCCTTTCTGAGGAGTTGATGAAGGGAAGCCGTGGTCTGTGAGTAGTCTGGCAAGAACCGGAAATAGTCTGCCGTCATGCCCAGGAACGAGGCTACCTGGGAGGCTGAGGTGGGCTCCGGGATCCTATGTATGGCGTCGACATTGGACTGGAGAGGTGTGATGCCCCTGGCTGTCAGGCAGAACCCTACGAAGTCGATATCATCGGCGGCAAAGAAGCATTTCTCCCTGTTTAAGGTCAGATTATTCCCCAGCAGGGCCGCAAACACTCTGTTGAGCCGCTCGTCATGGGTTGGGCATGGACCACAATGTCATCCAAGAACACGGTTACCCCAGGAATATCAACCAGGATGGTGGTCATGACCTTCTGGAAAAATATGGGTGCGGAGGTAAGCCCAAACGGCTTTCGGGTGTACCGAAAAACCCCAGCTTGTGAGACAAAGGCTGTCAGGTCCCTACTGGCTGGGTGAAGGGGCACCTGGAGATAGCCCTGACGCAGGTCAAGCTTCGTGAAGACTGTGGAGCCATAGAAGTGAGTGGTTAGCTCCTCTGAGGTGGACAAGGGGTGCTTCTATCTGGTACTACTATCTGGAATTTAACGCCTTGTTGACACACCGTAGGTCCACACAGACTCTCAGCCCCCCTGATTTTTTCTTTGTGATCACAAGGTTTGAAATCCAGGGGGCAGCGTTGACCGGCTCGATGATGCCCATTGTAATCAAAATATTTAAGTACCTAATAGTAAAAAGTCTGGCCTGGGGAAACACAAAGGCCAGGAACTGCTTCAGATGGCTCAGTCTCTCTAGGTGCAGGTCAAGAAAAAAGAGAGCAATCAGGTCTTTGTAATCATTTAAATGTATCTGTTGTCTAGCCAAAGTCAAGTTTCAAGTAGAGAAACTGGTTTAATTGTCTACAGGAGTGAGGACGTCAATGTGTTAATTCTGCCCAGACAGTCTGACTGTTGAGTGACTTGTGAATTCAGTCATGAATGTCTTATCAATAAATAAAATGTCTTATCAGGCATATTATTCCGCCACACCATCTCCAGCAACGCATCCAGTTCCTTTGTGACATCACCCGTCAGAGCGAGAGGAATACGGCGCAGGGGCTGCAAGACTGGTGACACCTCTGCATTCACCAAGGGCCTGTGTGTGAAGGCTGTGAGGCATCCTAGCCGATCAAACAGCTCTGGCCACTTCTGCTCCCAGGTGGAGGTGGTGTGTTGAATGGGTGATCCGCTGTTATCCTGAAGTGTAAAACATAAGCCCATGAACCCCTCGTCTTCACAATGGGAGTCTGTGTACTGACAGACAAAGATCGCTGGATGGCGCCGCTTGTACAATAGTCGCAACCTGAATTTAATTGAAAAACACATTATGCTACAAATATCAATCTTATTCAGTGAATTATTTATAGCATAAACACATCTTATTCACTTCTTAGTGTCCCCTTGCGACTGATATAGTAGTAGTGGTAGTGGTGGTCTAGTGGATAGTGAGTTGGACATGGGATCGGAAGGTTGTGAGTTCAAATCCCGCCTGAAGCCACACCACTACTAGTGTGCCCTTGGGTAAGGCACTTAGCCCTCAGTTACTCCAGGGGGAATGTCCCTGTAATTCGTAATTGTAAGTCGCTTTGGATAAAAGCGTCTGCTAAATGGCCAAATTAAATTAATTAAAATTAAATTAAAATTAAATTAAATTTAAATTAAATTAAATTAAAATTAAATTAAAATTGATATGGAAGAGCATTGCAGCCTTGGGGAAAAAAGATGGCGGACAATACTAGCGCAAACACACACAAACACACACAAATACTGCAAAATAGATACATCTTGGAAAAAAATGTATACTAGTTAGATTTTGAAAATGTAAGGATACTGGGTGGTAGAATGCACATATCTAAGAAAGGTTATGAAAGGAGGGTCCTGAAATTTGATCGATATCTTTTTTTTTTACTCACAGGGGTCATCATGACCCCACCGTGGCTCCTCTAGTGTTAAATCCAAAAGTTGCTCAGTGACAGAAAACTGAGCATCCACCCCCCCAGATGAATATGGAAAGCTGGGCAGTGTCTGTACTCTCATCTGCAGCCTGAGGCTGATATTCGCAAATGCCTGCTTCTTCGTCGGTGCATACAACATCACATACTTTTTCAATGCAAAAATAAAATCTCCCTCTATGAACGGCTTGCATGCTCTTGCTATTTCCTCCTCTATTATAAAGCCTGCCTTCACAGCTCCCTCACACTGACTGTTGATGCGGGTAAACTTGTTTTGCTGTTGTTGAAGGTTGTGTTTTAACGCTTTAACTTTTTGCAGCCGCTGTTCCATGTCCATGTTTCCATAATGCTCATGCTTCGTTTTCGAGTTATACTATTTGAAAACTGCCAATGACTCTTGACATATGAGACACATTGGCTTTTGTTTGAATTCACAAATTAAATATTTGGTTTCCCATCTTTCTTGAAATTGTTGATATTCATTGTTCACACTTCTTTTTTGGCCATTGTTAATGTTAGCTACCTTTGGAAAAGCAGATAGCCTTTACGTAGTTTGTATTGTAGCCTAGATAGCCTATTTAGCCATTAATTCTCTGATAAACGTGGGAGAGTAGAGTGCGGCTGCACCTCCTACGTTGCAATGTTGTATTGTCACAGACATGGCTCAGTTTTAGATTGGTTTAAGACTTATCTGTCCGGCAGAGAATATTTTGTCTCCATTGGTGACCACTCCTCGGCTAACAGTGATATTACATGTGGGGTTCCTCAAGGCTCCATTCTGGGACCTGTGTTGTTCAGTCTCTATGTGCTGCCACCAGGAGATATCATGAGAGAACACAGGATTAATTTTCATAGCTATGCCGAAGATACACACCTGTACAGCTCTTTATCACCCAATGACATCAGCTCTATTGATAAACTGGTTCAATGCATTGATCATACCAACTTGTCAATGTCACATAATGTCTTGCAATTGAACAAAGATAAGACAGAGTTAGTTAGCTATCGGAGCACAGGTCCAGAGAGAGATACTGTGCACTAACTTAAAACCCCTGGCACAAAACACCAAACTCCTCGCGAAAAAATATTGGTGTGTTTCTAGACCCTAATTTGAATTTGGAATCTCACATCAGTAATGTTCACGGTTGCACCTTAGAAATATTGCTAAAGTGCAACCGTTTCTCTCCCAGGCAGATACTGAGAGACTTATACATGCTTTTATCGCTAGCAGGCTTGATTACTGAAATGCTCTCCTTTCTAGTCTACCTAAGAAAGCTACAAATAAGCTACAGATCATTCAGAATGCAGCAGCATGTATACTGACCAAGACCAGAAGGAGAGCACACATCTCACCTGTTTTAAATCCAACCTTCATTGGTTGCCTGTCAGTTTTAGAATATATTTTAAGATCCTTTTATTGGTGTTCAAATCACTCAATGGACTAGTGCGTAGACATGCTTTAATTGTATGCTCCCTCTAGATCACTCAGGTTCTCTGGCACTGGCCTTTTAGTTGTTCCCTGGGTGAGGACGGAGAACTACAGGAAGGCAGCATTTAGTGTCTATGGTCCTCGCCTCTGGAACAACCTGCCAGAGGAGTTGAGGGTGTCACAACCTGTAAACACCTTTAAATGTAATCTCTTTTAATCATTCTCTTAAACCATCTTACTTTTTTACTATACCCTCTTTTACTGTGCTACATTGGTCTCTGTGTTCTATACCATGTCTCTTATTTTCTATACTACTCATTGCCTTATATTACCGTTTATTTTTACGGTATTGTTGTATTTTCATTGTATTGTTGTATTTTATTCATATTGTTAAGCACCTTGTATTGCAATTTTTCACAGTTTTGCACCGTTTACTTTCACTGTATTGTTGGATTTTCATTATTGTTAAGTACCTTGTATTGCAATTTTGCATGAAAGGTGCTATATACATGTAAATAAAGTCTGATTTTATTTTATTTGATTTAACTCAGGGTCTGAACTTTGATGAGGACTGGAAGCTGTTGACCATTCTCATAGGCATGAATGACATCTGTGATTACTGCAAGGATAAGGTCTGTATAACATCAGCCCTTTCTTTTACTAATGTCATTTTGTTCTTTTAGTCTAATTCCTAACACAACCGTTTCATTCCTATTAAGAAAACAAATGTAGTGAAAACATCTCAAATGCATTGTGCTACTGGATACTTTATTGATATTGAAGTTAAGTAGGTGTTGTAATGTTGTGCTGTAATGACAGGTAGGATGTCATATCCAGTGACACAGGGATCAGAGAAGAACTACTCTCAACTCTACTAGCAATCCAACCCAAAATGCCCTTATTATGTCTATACATTATTCTGCATGAGTTTATACTTGTATACTCACAGCCATATACTGTATACATATGTGACAAGGTTTGATGAAAAGGTCCTCATGTCAGGAATTGTGAAACCTCGCAATTGAGCCAAACAAGTCTTGTTGTGAAAACATTTGTTTTCCGGTTTTTGGCATAGGACGTACGGTAAATTGAAGCGATGAAGAACCCACTCGATATCATAACCAACAGTTTTACATTCACTAAATACCTACAGTTTGTTAGCAAACTGGGGCGGGGGTATGGGCAGAGATCTGTGCCACTAGAAACTGAATTTGAATTACTGACATTTGAATTTGAATTGCTCAATTTGAATACTTTAATAATAATTAAAAAAATTGAATCACATAATTTGAATTTGTATTGTTTAACTTGATTCCGTTTTTCAATTCAGTTATTCAAGTTAAACAATACAAAATCAAATTATGTGATTCAAATTCATTTTTTAAATTCAAATTGAGCAATTCAAATTCAAAGTCAGTAATTCAAATTCAGATTCTAGTGGCACATATCTCTGGCCATAATCCGGGTCCTTAAGGAAGAGCAATCGAGCGCTGATTGACCTAACTCCATTTCGGCCAATCAGCACTTTTCATTAACGTACCCAAGGAAGTTTAAAGAACGCACTCCCAGTCTTGCCAACTTGGCGACTTTGTCCCTATATCTGGCGACTTTTCAGAGCCCCTTGGCTTGGCGACTTAATTAGTCAAAAGCGACCAGCGACAAATCTAACAGTTCGGGAAAAAACGCACGATTGTCGTGTTTATACAGCATGGATGTTACGTGCCTAATGCCTTTGATGCGCACACTTGCTACTTGCCGCTTTCATAATTTTATTTAGCCTATATAGCACAAGTCATGCATTGAATGTAACCTCAAGTGCTGAACAGTATTAAGTAAACCACAATATATTTGCTAAAGCTTAGGGGCGACAGTGCCTTTTGCAGCCATAGACTGTCACTGCCTGGTAATAACAAGGTAGGCAAATGGCAGTATCCCGTCTAAAGTTTTTCTCCGCATCTGATAAATGCATACACACGGACACAACATTATTATTTTTTATCATTCTATTATTGTATTGCTCAATTGTATCTTGCCTAATTTTTTCCATTGCCATTTAGTTTCTCTTGCTGCTGCAATGTCGACTGAAGCCATAATAATGTTACTCTCTTGTAATTGTATAATGGGATATAATAAACTTTTGGCACACATGGCAATAAAAAAATCATGAATCTTGAATTGAATCGAATAGTATTATGTAGCAATTTAAACATGTCAGACCTGCAAGTTTGTTTCCTCAGGGTTAGCTGACAACCCCACTGACAGATGACAGGTAGATAATGACAGGTAGTGTAATGGGGGAGTGGTTGTCTTGAGGGAGTGGTTGTGGTGGAGTTAACCAGCAATTGTTCCCACCCATTACCTACCTGTGAAAAGAGGCTGTGAATACTTTCGCTGATTTGGGGGGTATCAACATTCAAATATGTATAATGTCTTCAACGTAGAAAAATGACGTTAACAGACTTGCAGACCTTTTCATCAGACCCTGTCACATGACTCTGTCTATGTTTACACTGAGTCATTATGGTATGTATGTTATGTGATCTTATGTTTATATCATAGAGGAGATGAAAAAGTGCTGTTGGAGCCTTCTTCTTTCTCTCTCCCAGGCTCTATTCTCAGTGGACAACTTCATTCACTACATGACTGTCTCCTTGGAGATGCTAATGAATGAGGTAAAACAAAGCAGAAGTTGTAGTAAAGTTCTTGAAGCTAAATCCATGGTTTCCATCTCCATATCAATACACCTGACAGTTCCATTTAGGCTTAATCTTGTGTATACTGATAGTTTTTTTCTTCTAAATGAATGCTATTTATGATATTTAGGCCAGGTCTCCCTTCTGAAAGAGATTTACTTATAGGTACACTTCACAGATTGTTTTTTACGTCATATTCATTATTTCCATCAGCATACCAGTGTCTACATATATGTGATGATGGCGATTTTCTAGGTTCTGTAGTGAAAAACAAAAGGCCACAATTAATTTAAAATACATTTTAAATAAATAATACAGCCCCAAACTCACTCCACTGGAAGGTTGATGAAAATCACTTAATCAATTGAGTAAATAATTACCCCTAATGATAATTTACATAGGACCTTTTCTCAGACAATGAGTATGAGGTAAAAAATCTATGAAATGTTCCTTTAAATGCGAATAACTTGAACAAAATAAAACAAAATATGAGGCATGGTCCAGTACAATGCATGAGTGTCATTGGCTGTTTTCATTGTCAGTGTTTCTCCATGTTGCGGTCAAGGTTCCCCGTATGATCATCAACGTGGCCCAGATCCTCCCTATGGAGACCCTCAGGGAGGTCCAGAAGCCCACCCCGGGCTGCCTGCTCCAGCGGTGAGTCATCTCCACCTCTCACCTCCACCTCTCATAGACACAAACTGTAACCTTCACCTCTGCCTCAAGGACAGAAACTGTAACCTTCACCTCTGTCTCACAGACAGAAAGTGTAACCTTCATCTCGGTCTCACAGACAGAAACTGTAACCTTCACCTCTGTCTCACAGACAGAAACTGTAACCTTCACCTCTGTCTCATGAACAGAAACTGTAACCTTCACCTCTGTCTCATGAACAGAAACTATAACCTTCACCTCTGCCTCAAGGACAGAAACCGCACATAGACTCTGCCAAGGTCAAGTCACACCAAACTTGCAGTGTAGCCATCATGTTGGAGACATGATATTACAGCATACATGAGTTCTCTGTGGTCCTCTGTGGCATGTACGGTACATGATCATATGTTTTCTACTTGAGGAAAAACACACACCTACAGCTTTAATAGACTATTACAGCTTATGAATTACACATGAAATTAGAGGATATGGGAGAAATCTTAAAATCGGAACACCACAAGAGAAGGTTATACAACTGGCTTATCAAACTGTTTATTTATTTATTAGACTTTTTCTATTCAGATCTTGGGTAGTGTCTAGCTATCCGTATCCTATCCGCTAATGTGGTAGGTCTGTAGAAAAGACATTAAGCTTTTGAGAAGTTCGAGAAGGTAGAATGGGGTTATAGCAACTGCCTTTTGTAACCCAGGCTTGTTTGATAACCTCAGAAGCATCCTTCCTTCTTCTATACTTGAAGGCTTCACTAATAACCAGAAGTGATGATGGATTGGAAAAGATGACTTCTATGTATACTTCCCTTTAATTCCTATCAGATCCTTTTTTATGTCACTCTAGCCCAGACCCTCATTGTTTCAGGTCTTTCTGTTCCTGCCTGATAAAGCCAGTGGCCAGTTCCCCTGAACTGAGGGAGCTAGTGGAGGTCAACTTAGAGTTCCAGGTGAATTTTTCCTTCTGACAGGAAAAAACATTATTTTACTCACTAAAATTAAAATGTTGAATGAATGCCTAGCATACTTATAATGTTGAGGTCAACAAAATAAAACCTAATGGTGGTTTGAAAGATGATGTTTGGTGTGCTTTCTGACTCCAGAGAAGACTGGAGCAGCTCCTATACAGTGATCGTTTCTTCAGAGAAGACTTTGCTGTTGTTCTCCAACCCTTCATGAAACAGGCCGACCCTCCTCGCCTTCCAGTAACATCTCTCGTCTTTTATTGTTTCTTTGTGGTTGTATATCTGCTTCAGTTACTTTTCACATATCACAATAGTATGTACACATTCATAATGCGTAATTATTAATGTAAGTTGTTACATAGTACTGGTAACATATTTACAAACACGTTGGGTCAATTTCCTTTATTTCCTTTATAGTTTTATTTGGCCTTGATACCAAATTGCTAAATATTGTGACGAGGAAAAAAAACTAGAGGTGTGAATAATGTAATTTTCTGTAGCTGTTGTTTTTGTCACTCCGAACAGAATGGGAAGATTGACATGACCTTCTTTACCCACGACTGCTTCCACTTCACCATTAAAGGCCATGAGGAGCTAGCCAAGGGATTGTGGAACAATATGGTGAGTGTTTACCAATGCTAATAGGATGTGAAAGCACACTAGCAGGGGTCATATGCATTCCCAGAGAAGTAGCCTAAACATTGTTATTATGTGCAGTATCTCAATATTCTGTACATTGCCCTGTGTAGGTAATGGGACATTGAAGCACTTTTTCTTCTTTCTTTAGAAATGTTTATGGTATTTGTACATATTGGTTTCACCATTCATAAATTACAAAATGTTTTATGCGTCTTTTGAGTCAATAAAATGTGGGGTCTGAATACTTTCTGAATGCACTGTATCTCAGACGAACATCTTCAATCTTTCTGTTATAATTTATAATAATTTAAATGATCTAATCTCGGAACCATTGTCACTGCGCCCTTTGTTAGGAGATTCGTAATCTCTTCCTGGAGCGCACACGTTTTTATCGGGCAGGACAAAACAGTCTCTCTCACGCCCCTGAAGGGCGGAGGAGGCTGAATGAACTGTAGTGCATATCCCCTCCTCAATGTCCTGTCTAGCCAGCCCGACAGAATACCTGCCCCTTCTAGCCATTCTGCATAACGCAACGACAGCGGCTGGGCCGTCTGTTGTGGTGCAGTCGACAGAAAAAGCTTGAATTTCTGTATGACCCCAGCCGCCGCTGCACACCGAGGAGGTGGCACAGCCCAAGGTGGGGTCATTTCGAAAGGGATGGGTTGCCGTCTGTAAAGAGTGTTTGTTTTGTGTAACAATGCCCTTTATTGACGTAGGTTTATTATGCCTGATAATCAAAGAACCAGTAATCTACCGCTCTGGTAGATACCATGGAAAATTCTCCTTTACTGAAAAGTAAGGTGGGGATTTTCCCTCTTTTGCCTCTTTATGAGGTAGCAGCCATGAAGAGGAAACCGGTGGTGGGGTCATTACCGACCCCCCCGCCAGTCACGCATTCCTCTTGCGTTTACCCCCACGCCATGCTGTGGGGGGGTCACGCTGCCGTGGGGGGCCGTAGCGGGCCCTCTCAGTGGTCGGCGGCGGGGGCTGGGGAGGCCGAGTGGGGTATCGCTCCGTCGGTAGAGGTGGAGCCAGCGCCGCATTACGCCGAACCCTCCGTTTCGCAGCCGTTGACGGCCTAGTCGTCACCACGGCGGAAGAAGAAGAGGTGGAGGGTCGCTGGAGGGGGAGGTGTCTGGCCAGGTGCTTCTTAGCCTCCTCCATCGCGGCCAGGCGCTTCGTCATGGTGTCCATGGCGGGACCGAATAGCCCTTGTCTCTCTATTGGAGCATTCAGTAGGGCCATCCGGTCCGCCCCGGTCATGGTGGTGAGAGACAGCCACATCTGCCGCTGCTGCACCACCGCGTTTGCCATCAGGCGACCCCCACAGACCGCGACGCCCTGGGCCAGGTACATCGTCGCGGCACTGAGCTTGCTCAGAAGCTCCGCCTCCGCTGCAGACAGACCGTCGGGTCGGTCTGTGGTGATTTTCGCAATGGCGGCGTTAAACACGGCGATGTTATTCGCCGCCGCCGCCGCCTGCGCACCGAGAGCGTAGCTCTTGTCCACCAGGGTGGCGTTAAACCTGTCACGCTGGTTGGGCAGCATAGGTTTTTTCGGCACCGACCAAGCGCTGGACCCCGGTACCAAGTAGGCCGCCAGCGCTGGTTTGAGCGGCGGGGAGCCGTCGGTCATCCCCTCCGCGAGCCCCTCCACTCTGGTAAAGGGCAGGAACGCCTTCACCGGCGCCCTGCCTGCGAGTAGTTCCCCCCACGTGTCCTCCACAAACTTATCTAAGCCCGGGAGGACAGCGTTAGGAGGTTGGCCCTGTCGCTTCGCCCTCCTCCCGTAAAACAGTTCCTTCTCCCAGAAGGACTCAGTCGTTGGGGGAGGGGAGGCGGGACGGGGAATCCCCAACACGCCTGTCGCAGCTTCCAGGAGGCCCTGGAAGTCGTGGTGGAGTGATGGGGGGGCGAGGGCGGGGAGCTCGTGAGCCTCTATCTGCCGCTCGCCCTCATCAGAGCTCTCTGACCCTGACACCGACACCGACCACTCAGCTGGGTGAGGGCGGCGTGATGCCAGGGCCGGCTGAGCGGGCGGGCCCATCCCACTTGGGAGGTGCCTGCCCAGAACGCCGCTCTGGGGCCTGTCCGGACGCATCATCGGCAGAGCTATCCGAGTCGGATAGCATCCCCGAGATAGCGTCCGCCAGGGGAATGCTCTCCTTGAACCAGGCCATCCTCTTCCTCCTTTCCTCGACGGGAAGGAGAGAGCAGGGGAGGCAGCTGGGGGAGGCGACCAACGCCGCCTCGGCATGTTGGGGGCCGAGGCAGACGTGGCAGAAGTCGTGCTTGTCCTCCGCTGCTAGGAAGTCGCAGCGGCAGGCGTCCCGGAGGAACTTCTCCGTGTTCGGCGGCGGACGATCCATCGTTCTGAAGGGAAGTGTCTGGCGGGTTCTCCAGTCTCTTGTAGTCGTCCTTCTTGCAGTCTCAGATGTAAACCCGTGCTGAAATTTTTGGGAGAATGAGGGAACGGAGGACGCCGCTTTTATAGCACCCCAGGGCGGGCGCGGACATCGAAAAATTCAGTCATTTGCTACTTTAGGTAGCGGGGTAAACCAATAGGAGCAGAGCTCCCCTACGATATAGAACAGGCCTGGCAGAGCATCCCCAAAGGATTGTCGACCAAATTCTAAACATGAGTGTTTAATTTGGATAATTTCATGAATTTGATAAATCTGTCGCATCACTTATGAGTACCATGCAATAGGGGGGCTTTGCATAAAAAGTGTTGTAATTTCTGAATATTGGTGAAACCAATATGTACACAAATACCTAACCTCGTAGTAATTGTAGAGCCAAAATAACCCTAACCCTAACCCATAAGAAAATTAAGTTGCGTTTTGAATACTGCTAAGAAAAGGTAAGACATGGTTCCCAAACACCCTTTTAAAACCATACTGTGTTTTGATCATTTAATGCCCAACGACCTCCACTTACAGTTTTTTACGGTCGCTAAGTCGCAGTGTTCAATACTGAAGTCACAGAGTCACAACTCTTCATACAGTCTGCATTACTAACATGCATGTTGGCCAATCACTTCATTCATTTCTCAAAAGAAGCTTGTTCAACCATACACTGGCAACAATGTTCACTCAGAAAGCATACACAGTCATTCATAACATTCTGACTTACAAAACACTAACAACAGGGAGCATTACATAGTTTGAATGATTTTCACAAGAATGAATATTTCATTATAAAAATGGTTTGATTTATACCTTTGCTGAGGTGCTGGAACTGAAGAGTATCAATAGAGTGCAAAATAACAGCATCTGCACACTCAAACACTGTGCAAAAAAACAGTTTATTGCGAGCTTTCGGTCATATAGGATAGGAATATGATTACTGCAAAAATGCACCAAATCATCTTCACAGTTTTGAACACAGTGTGTTAACAATGGAAGAATGTGTTGCAAATACGTAGTGTTTTGCAGGTGGGGGAGTTTGAATGAGTGAAAGTGTTATGGATTTTGGAGAACATGTTCATTGAATGCATTTTGTGTGAAAGCAATGTAAAAAGAGTCACAGTTTGGTCCACATGGACTTCTACTTCGCTGACTGTATGAAGAGTTGTGACTCTGTGACTTCAGTATTGAACACTGCAACTTAGCGACCGTAAAAAACTGTAAATGGCAGCGCTTTTTCTTATGTTGTGTCGGCACTACCCTTTCTTTTGCTAAGAATGATGGCACAAGTGTTTCTTAAAATACTTTTAGCATTAAACGTAGACTCTGGGATATGACAGGAGGTCCCACAATGTTTACATAAAAATATATGTGGAGTAAGTAAATATGAACAACGTTACGTGGCACTCGTTACCCCTGGAACTCGTCGAAAATGTCTACCTCAGCAGTGCGTGTGCTTGGCGGAACTGCTGCGCCTCTCTTGCTTTTTTTTTTTTTTTTTACATTAAATGATAATAGATACTTTATTAGATACTTTTATTATTTATTATTTGGCAGCATTATCAAGGAGGTGTTACAGCACTGAGTGCTTTTTTGTGTGTCTCCAGTGAAGTTCTACTTCATCAGTGAATAGTGACCCTTTTTATTCCCACAGTTTCAGCCTGAGGGAGGAAAGTTTATGGTGCAGAGTTTTTCCGACCCTGTTGATCTCATTTGCCCATCCATGGTAAGACGGTGTGCCGGTGACCTTTGTGATACTATTGCAGTATATGATGATATGTAATTGTAGAGTCAGGAGATATTTGTTTTGTGTGTAGCATCACCCGTACATCTACACCCGCCCTGAGGCTGCGGAGACAGGCCGCTCCACCATACCTGGAGTTTCCAAGTCGGCAGCTCCAATTCAGGCAACCATTTTCCTGCCCCTCCTGATCCAGGCAGGCCTCCTGTCTTCGGGAACCACTGCGTGTGCCTTTCTCTAGCACTCCACAGTACATTTACATGAGCAGTCGCAGTTATAATAACTTTGGTTGGGTTTTTGCAGTCGCCTCTATTGCCATACATTGTCATACACTGAAACTTGTGCACTTTGGCCTTTGGTCTGACATGATGTCCCAGAGGCCAGTTTGTGGCATTCAGAGCACACAGAATGACACAGCTTGTTTGTTTGCAAAATGACCTCATGTTAAAAAAACATATTCTGGTGGGATTCAAAGGACTGTCAATAAGGACAGAGGGTGTTTTCCCCCTGTTCTGTAGAGCTTAGCATGTTCATCATCTGTCTCATGGTGAACCACTTTTGCAATGACAATCCATACAAAACAAAAGGGCCAGGTTAAAGCTAAATTTAGTTCATATAATGTTGCTTAGATGAGTTTGCTCAGACATGAATGGCATAAAACATTGAGTGTTGGAGAGATGAATGTATTAAGAGTACAATGGTAACGTATAAGTGCACTCAGAACAATAGGTTTTGCATGGGTAACATGAGAAGTACTTTTTGCTTCTGGACAGAGAGACAGCCGCATCTTTTGACATTGTACACAACTGAGTGAATTCCTGGTATATTTCCTATTTGAATCTTGCATAATACTCAGTACTAATAAGCCTATTCACAAGTTCATGGAGAAATCATGTCATGCTTGGAATATGTAGGCCTACCTGTTAAAAAACAATAAACCTTTTGATAATCAACTCACAGAAAGTATCTGTAGTTTCCATTACATTATCAATTATTGTACTAAACCCCATCTTTGTGTTTAAAGGTTCTTGCACACTTACATGATTTCCTGCATCACTCTTTCTTTTTTTGGGTTTGCCCTTTGTAGCATTTTTGGCCAACAGGGTATGTTTATCCGTGGATAATCAGTGAATAAGCTAAGATATGATTTTATTATCCCCTTTGGGAAATGTTTTTGCTGCATTGTGTAACATTAATATACATTACACATAGAATAACAGGACATAGACAATGACACAACATAATTATGTGCAATCAGTGTGCAGTGCATGTTTAGTTTCCTATTCCTATTCAAATCAGGGACCCTACAAAAGTATTAACCATTATCCTTGCACTCAATTCAACATATTGAATAACTTGTTGAAGAAATGTTTGCATTTGAGAAAATTTTAAGAAAGCCACAGCAAAAGGTGTGTAAACAGGTCTTCTCTGTTTTTCATGTTTAATAAATGATTGAAAATGTGTTTTTCTTTCACTTTGAAAAGTGTCCAGTAGGCTATGTAGATCAGTGGTAATAATTTAATGCATTTTCATGCCAAACTCAACAAAAGGTGTTATGAAAGGGGTCTTTTTATAGCCTACAGTATGTAAACTGTAGTTTATGATCCAACAGCACACCAAAGTACATCATTTCCTAATGTTGATGACTTCATTATTGCTTTCATTGTATACCTCTCATAGTGCAAACAGAACATTTGGCAATTGAAAGAGGGCAAACACCAGGCCTCTATTGACGCAATACTGCTGTTATTGTTCCTGCAAAAGCACTCTGACATGGTGAAATAGGAAATTCGAACTAGCAAACACTATCAGTCTACATAGCTTTTCATTTCATTCTGCTTTTCTTTGTAGTGAAAGCACTAGGCAGAGCAGAGCAACACGTTTACATTTCCTGACAGTAAACATGCATTTAACTGATAATTTTTTAAGTAAACACTTTGTTGGAAAATATACTGTACTTCCACTTTTCTATAAATCTTTCTAGTGTCCAGCTCTGAAAAACAATGTGTCTAGGGGGGTAAAATGCCATATCCAAGATGGATAATGGTTCTAAAATCCAAAGATGATCTTGAAATTATTTCGTCATTCAGTTTTTACACAATTGATAAATGTATTGAATTTGGGATTCATATGATATATATATTCTGATTCTACATCTGGTAATTAGTGTGTTGGGTTTTGTTACCAGTAGTAACTACTTACTGTAGTTCTTTCATTGCATTATAATTGAGGTTTTAGGCACCATTCATTGTCTTAACACTGTGCCACTATGCATACTTTTCTTTGTTAGTATGTATATGAGATATGTATACATATGAGATATAGTAAAAAAAAAAAAAAAAAAAGTTTAAAAAAAATATGAGAAGAG
The DNA here is from genome assembly GCF_963989245.1 of Nansenia antarctica. Classification (NCBI taxonomy): domain Eukaryota; kingdom Metazoa; phylum Chordata; class Actinopteri; order Argentiniformes; family Microstomatidae; genus Nansenia; species Nansenia antarctica. The sequence continues at coordinate 55,871,085 of NC_137674.1, read as the reverse complement.
GATGTGATGACATGGTGTATAGTATGTACAATATGAACACCTACTAATTTGACGTGACACAAAAGTTGTATCATAGTTCACTTTTTGTGAATGATAAAGACAAATATTCTCTAGACAAATTCCACATGTCCTTATTGTCTGATTCACATTGGGTTATGTAATGGAAAGAATCCCTTTTAATTTGTCCCCCATTCAAGCCACATGTCAACAAAATGAATCAAACATGGTCAAACACAGTCAGGGCAATAATATTTCAATTATCTGTAACCTGGCAACCCATCCAGGTAATCATTGAATCTTTACTTAACCATGCAGGTGCTTTAAGAACACATTATTGGCTGTAAGTACAAATTATAATAAGTAAGGTCACAAAATGAGCATCACCGGCTTAAAGCACATAGCATACATAGAATGAATGTCCCATTAGGCATTATTTTATTCTATTTTTTCATATCGTTCTTGCTCCTGTTTTGTATTTGATATTTGATATGAAAGTCCCATTGTTTTATTGCTCTATTTAGTCTATTTGTTGTTGTTGATCAGGTGTTGTTTTATTGTGTAATTGTGCTGTTTGTTTTGGCTGTTGAAACTTGATGTTGAGCTGCTGTCTTGGCCAGGCTTCCCTTGAAAAAGAGATCATTGTGTCTCAATGGGACCGACCTTGGTTAAATAAAGGCTAAAGAAAAAAGAAAAAAAAGAATACACAGTTTACCAAAGAGGAAAATTGTGTTTGAAATGCACAAGTTTTGGTCTCATTCAATGGCTGATACAATTACTACTGTATGTGACTCAGCTGAGACAGAAAGCCAAAGGCAGTGAGTTTGGTATAATACGAGAATGACCTGATCAGGTCATCCAAACATAAGGTCATCTAAACAGCTAACTTAAATATATTTAATACTTGGTGGAGAAGCCTTTGGTTCCAATAACACTTCCTGTACGAAAAAACTAATCTCTCACATAGGGCTTTCACACCGGCAAAGATAAAGTGTGATAGATAGATAGATAAATAAAAAAGTGTAAAAAAACCACTGTCTATCAAAGAAAAACAATCTATGCCAAATCCAGGGTCCAGTTAGAAGAACACCATTTACTACTCAGAAAGGGTTCAAACACCATTGCAATCGTGTCAGTTCTTGTAAATTAGCCTACACCATCATTTTATAGCCTACATACTTTTTTAGATTAGATTCAGACAACGAAAGGCAGTAAAAAGTGTGTCAGAAGAGGGATTTGAACCACCGTCTTAAAAAGACGAATTAATACCATGGCAGTGGTCAATACCACTATGCCATCGTGACAATATGACTGTAGGTAGCCTGCTGCTGATATCACCACAGTAGTAAATATTCATTTATTAAAATATGAACATATAACAATAACTGGGGCTAGTATGACCTACGCATTTGCACTATTTTACATCTTATTTTTCGTCTTCATAAAGATCAATAAGTAGGACCACTGCGCAGGCTAGTATCTTCATTTAGACAGTTCGACTCTTCTGGGCTCTTTATGTCTGCGTGCACGCGCCCATATCGAGGATTTCTAAACCGATGTTCTGTGAACACTGATGACACAAGGCTGATCCTTGTTCGAGGAATCACTTGAGGCTTGAATCCCAATCACGAGTTGCCTGAACGCGGCTTTTATTTTTATACTAATCCAACGTACGTGGAATAGCCCCCAGAGATGCATTTGGACCTAATGGGTGCGATATTATGAATGTTTTTTGTGATTTTTAATTTGGAATCGTGTAGAAGGTCATAACTGAGGTTGAAAGAGGTTTGAAGGCAATGTCAGTTACAATAACAATTGCAGTATCTAGGCCTTTGGTGATGATAAGGTCCAGAGTGTGATCTCGATTATGAGTCGGGAGTTTCACATGTTGTTGAAGTTCAAATACATCTAACAGGACAGAGTGTTCTTTCGCTCTGTTGTCCTCTGAGTTATCTACATGAATATTGAAATCACCAGCAATGATTAAACCGTTAAATTCAGTAGTAATGATGGAGAGAAGCTCTGTAAGTTCATTGAAAAAGATAGTAGAGTATTGGGTGGTCTGGTCTGTATAAAATTATGAAGAGGATTTGAGGGGAGCCTTTAAAAACTATCAGCCTACCTGCCTGTCCCCGTGCCTGCCTGACGACCCGCCTGCCTATCCCTCCTGCTCACTTAGGAAGCTAAATAAACACTCTTTGTTTGCACACTTACCTGTTCTCTTGTGTCTGCTTTTGGGTCCCACTTCTGGTCGTGACAGGGAGACTGTTACTGACACACAGATTGCTAGATTTCACCTCTTGTACATTAGCATACAAGTAACTGCCTGCCCCCGTGGCTATTCTCTGAGGCGCACACAGCACCCAAACTCAAGAATAAATCTCCTTCTGCTTATGTTGACGTCCATGCACTGTTTGTACAGAACAGCCAGGTCTAAGATACATATAAAGTGAGAGAGAGATATTTAAATTGAATACATTGAAATAGAAATTTGAGAGAGTGTCAGTAGTGCAGGACATAAGATACAAGATAAGGTGGCATTAGTGGAGGTAAGACAAGACAGGTTGCACTAGCAGTGCCGCTAGTGATAATAGAGTTCACAGTAGTAAGGTGGCTTGAGCTTAGGGTTGCTGTAGTACATGCACAACGGGTGAGCAAGGGGGACGTAGTCAATTGACTACAGTGGGCTTGTTCAAGAGTCTGATCGCCTGGGGGAAGTAGCTGTTTGTTATTGTTGTTGTTTGCTAACAACGAGCTAAGGCTCTGGAAGAGGCCTCGTCTTTTGGATGGCATCGGTTTGAACAGGCTGTGGTTGGAATGGCTGGGGTCTTTGATGATCCTCCGGGCTTTGCTGACACACTGTTTGTCGTATATATTGTGGATGGAGGGCAGCGTACATCTGGTGATGCACGCGACTGTCTGTACCTCCCTCTGGAGCGCTTTGTGGTTGAGGGCAGTGCAGTTGCCATGCAAGGCAGTGATGCACCCAGTCAATATACTCTCGGTACTGCATCTGTAGAAGGCCCGCAGCGTCTTCGGCATGGGGTGAAAGTCAGTCTATGTACAAAAAAGGCCTCTTTCTCTCAAATTGTGTCCACAATGTGTTTAAATTTGTGTTAGTGAACACTTCTCCTTTGCCGAGATAAGCCATCCACCTGACAGGTGTGGCATATCCAGATGCTGATTAGACAGCATGATTACTGTACAGATGTGCTGGTCTCAATAAAAGGCCACTCTAAAATGTGCAGTTTTATCACACAGCACAATGCCACAGATGTCGTAAGTTTTGAGGGAGCATGCAATTGGCAGGAATATCCACCAGAGCTGTTGCCCGTGAACACACACAGCTCCCTCGCCAGCTCTAGAATAAATCTCCCTGCTTATGTTGACATCCATGCACGGTTTGTACAGAATGTGTGCATTAATTGCAGCCAGGGGGGTATTCCATCAACGTCACTAAAGGAAAATCCTGATTATTTTGATAAGTCTCACGACATTTTGTAGCCTATAAAGCAATCTACGCTCCAGCATTACTTGTCAGCATTACTTAAGACTTGTCTTCCACGGTCCACATACTTGGTGACATGGGAATGTTTGTTGTCTAGCCTAGAATCATTCAGAAAAAAGTTTGATATCTAAACAAGACTAGTAGCCTAGCCTAGGCAAGAAATCTGAAATGTCTATTGTAATTTAGTTTAATTTGATCCCTTTTAACCCCATTTGGAAGGTAGCCTGGAGCCTGATTCTGAATCTGAATCAGATTCAACACAATTTCTTCCAACTTTGACAGGGGGATGATAGGGGGATGAAAGCTGGCAGCAACTGACCTGGGAAATGTGTGGTCTAATTAAACATCTCAGAAGAGATGTCAGTAAAAGCAAGGCTTTAGTGGACTTGAGATATTATTGTTTAAAAAAAAAAAAATAATAATAATTTGAAGAGAAACACTGGCCAATGACAGCTTGAAACTTTTAGACTTTTGAATTTGAAATAAATAAATTACAATTGCGATTGGTATTTTTATGGAAGATATAATATTGACATTATTAAATGATTGAGTCAAGTGTGTTCCAGTGCTGGGCTGGACCAACACTGAATCCAAGGACAGACTGAAGATGATGTGTGGTCTAATTAAACATCTCAGAAGAGATGTCAGTAAAAGCAAGGCTTTAGTGGACTTGAGATATTGTTAAAAAAAAAAAAAGTTTAATTTGAAGAGAAACACTGGCTAATGACAGCTTGAAACTTTTAGACTTTTGAATTTGAAATAAATAAATTACAATTGCGATTGGTATATTTATGGAAGATATAATATTCACATTATTAAATGATTGTTGGGCTGGACCAACACTGAATCCAAGGACAGACTGAAGATCACCCTAGGACAGACTGAAGATCACCCTAGGCCCAAGGCATAAACAGACTAAGTGGTCGCTTAGGGCCACAACCACTAGAGGGGGCCACAGTTAAACAGTTTTTTTTTTTGAGGACTGATGTTGGATGGTGGTGAAAGGATGGATAGCTATTGTTTCTACAGTAGCCTGTTGTTTTGTTGTTAACATAGTTAAACATTTTGTAGTGTTCACTTTATTTATTTGGAATATTTTGCACTCATATTGATTGTTCATTGCTATTTATTTGTCAAAATATGTTTGTTTTAATTGGTGTTCATTTGTCATTGTTATAGACCTTGTTATGTCCATGTTTGTTGCTTTTATAGTTGAAAATGTTGACTTTTATAGTTATTTAACTTCTCACATGTTATATATGTTAATCTAGCCCCCCCGCCCCCCCCCCCCCGGTCGATTAAACACCCGTCAATCGAAAACTCCAACCCTACATAAAAAATATTGCTTAGGGTCACAAAAGTCCTAGGGCCGGCTCTGCTGGGGGGCATGGGCATGGAGGGATTTGTAGGTGAGGAGGAGGATTTTGTATCGTGTTTTGTATTGTGACTTAACCGGAAGCCAGTAGAGGTGGATGAGGGTGGGGGTGCTGCCTGGGCTTGGTGTGGGTGAGAACCCCGGCGGCTGAGCTGAGAACACCACTGTCTTGGTCCTCAGCAAAAACTGATTTATTAGTCCATGAGTAAACAATTAATACTGAACCATTTGGTACTTCCAGGATGCCTACATCCCAAAGAATGGAAAATACCCTATCATCATATTGGAAATGTTTAAAATGTGTTCCATCTATTTTCAGGTAAGATGAATGTCAGCTGAAAGACCTCAGAATGGATATGAGATACAATCGAATACCCCGTGTTCACAGACATTTTTAACATTTCTTTGGAGACTTGCCATGTACCCGATTGCTTTAAGACCTCTATTATCATCCCCGTTCCCAAAAAGCCAAGGACCACAGGACTGAATGATTACAGACCCGTTGCCCTGACCTCCGTGGTGATGAACAGATCTGTAGACGATGCAGTAAACTTGGCCCTCCACTTCATCCTCCAGCATCTGGACTCAGCAGGAACCTACGCTAGGATCCTGTTTGTGGATTTCAGCTCTGCTTTCAATACAATCATCCCATCTCTGCTACAGGTCAAGCTCCTCCAACTGAGCGTGCCTGACTCCACCTGCAGGTGGATCACAGACTTCCTGGTCTTTCTGAAGCATCCTAGTTGTAGACTTCAGAAAGAACCCAGCCCCACTCACCGCCATCACCCTGAGTGACTCCCCAGTCGACATTGTGGAGTCCTGCTGCTTCCTGGGAACCATCATTTCCCAGGACCTCAAGTGGGAGCTGAACATCAGTTCCATCATGAAACAAGCCCAGCAGAGGATGTTCTTCCTGCAGCAGTTGAAGAAGTTCAACCTGCCAAAGACTATGATGGTGCACTTCTACACCGCTATCATCGAGTCCATCCTCACCTCCTCCATTACCACCTGGTACACTGCTGCCACTGCCAAGGACAAGGGCAGACTGCAGCATATCATCCCGCTCCGCAGAGAAGGTGATGGGCTGCAACCTGACATCTCTCCAGGACCTGTATGCTTCCAGGACCCGGAGGCGTGCAGGAAAGATTGTGGCCGACCCCTGTCACCCTGACACAATCTGTTTGAAACACTTCCCTCTGGCAGGAGGCTGCGGTCCATCAGGACCAAAACCTCTCGCCACAAAAACAGTTTCTTTCCATCTGCAGTCAGCCTCATCAACAAGGCCCGGGACCCCCACTGACACAGACTCTTACCCCGCCCCCATAGACACTATATATTGTAAATATTCATTCATATTTATATCTTACTTTATTCTATATCTATGCTCCTTGACGTTTTTTGCACTACTTGCTTTTAAATTCTTATTCTTATTATTCTTATGTTGCCTGTTTACACCAACAACCACAGCAAATTCCTTGTATGTGAAAACCTACTTGGCGAATAAAGTCATTCTGATTCTGATTCTGATTCTGATTCTGATCGAGACAGCAAGCTGCAGGTATTTGAAGGTAATGCCTGAATAATTAGTTTCTCCGCCACCTCTATGTTCTTCGATATCAATAAAGGTGTGTTGGAAGGTGGAATCATGTTTTCCTTGCGATGATGTCATTTCCTTTTTAGCGAGCACGATATAAGCAGGTGCAGTTGCAGCAGAAGTAGTTCGTTCGTCGAGGGACACGACCACTGAAGGACTCGGCTCTCCAGAAATAACGAATGCAGCTAATTTGGATACAGAATGTATCCATAATTCATAGTTTTTTTCCATACACGCAAGCGGGCGATAAACTAACGTTTTGAATAAGCTTTGCCATTCCTTGAGCACTTTCGTCTTATTTGCAATGATGATCGCAAGAGGATGCTTCATTTTGACAATACTGGCTAACGGTAAAGGGAAAGGAAATGATCTCAACATTTACAATGATGTCTTGTATGTTTTGCAATACTGCTAAAGTTATTATGATAAATATACCGAGAGCACTCTTTCGTGGGCATGTGTGATGTCCTTTTGGGTCAGCACCAAGGACAGCGCTCCGCTGTATAGGGGTAATCAGAGACACTCACATTTTCAATGAGTGGAAAATATATTTAGCTTGGTGTTATCAACAGTATGCAGTTGAGTTATTGCCGTACCAACCGAACGTGAAATCATAATCAACGATTAGGCGATACGGCAAGATATTTTCCAGAAATTAGGAATGCATCTACAGCACTAAACATACAAGCTCATATTCAGTTCTTACTTATTGCCAGAGTGCTAGTTATATGGCGTGAATCATAAGTGTGCAGCTCACACTTAAAGATTTCGTTTACATTAACATAATTTCTTTCTCCACGCAGTTCTGTCATTGCCAATGACTGCAAGTCACCTGGAGAATGAAGACGTCGAGGTAAGAAATCATTATCATTCAAATAAACAACATTGTAGTAGAGTATACACAGAGCATATTTTGTACACGGTTGTCATAAACAATGTCAATACATAACGGCCTGCAGGACAATGAAACATAATCATGTTTGTGTTTTATTTACCAAATGTACAACATGTTCTTATGTATCCTGCATCCTGCAAATACTATTCCCGGGGGATAGAAGCAATCGATTGCAGAATAAGATTAGAATGAAATGCACACTGATTATGCAGGCATAATTAACTATATGAGTTGAAATGATGATGATGATACTGTACAGAGTTATGAAAGCTCGTCCCTTGAGTGGTGCCCTCGGATCTCCCTTCCTTTTAGAATAACGGCAGAGTCTGGGGGACACTGTCAAGCACCCCTTCAGAACCTAGGGTACAGCTAGTCTGGGGGACACTGTCAAGCACCCCTTCAGAACCTAGGGTACAGCTAGTCTGGGGGATACAGTCCAGCACCCCTTCAGAACCTAGAGTACAGCGTCTCACGCTCTAACAGTTGGAACAAATCCATCTGAAAATAATCCAAGGTGTGTGGCTGGATTTTAGAGAGAATAGAGAAGGGGGACGGGTTACAACAAAATATTAAATTCCTAAATGACTTCTTTCACTTTTGATCGAAGAGTTTTAATTGTAAAATACCACATTTGTTGTGGAATAATTTAGGAGTAAATGTACAATTCAGTCAGAATATTAGTGTACTTCATGCTTCATCAATCTACTTGATTAAAACATGATAAGTATGTATATTGTAATGGAGGTGATAAGAGTAATCACATGTTACTAATAGATACCCTCCTAGAGACGCGAAGACATTAATTGGTTCCCCAAGCTAATTCCTAGGTTTTACTTCGCGATGTGCGCATGTCTACCATGTGGGTGATCCAGGTTGAAAACCTGCCTCATACACAATAGAGAGTTACATAATTTGCCATTTGTTTAAAGTAAGGTTATCAAAAAAGTAGGCACCATTAATGAATCATCAAAAGCAACAATCAACAAGGCACATTGTGTAGCATGTAGCAACATTTAAATGTTAGGGAGCCATTGAACATTGTTCAGTTTATCTACAATTGTCAATGTCATCAGCTCCTTTGCATCTGAAAAGTGGGCTGAGGAAAAAAATATTTCAACAGAGCACTTTGTGCTGTATTGAATTACTCATACGTCGCTGACAAGCTCGATATGACTTTGTCAAAAATCAATGTTGATGTTACTGGATGGAGAACTAGAGAGCAATGACCTCTGTGTTCTCTATTGGTAGATACATTTCACATCCTGAAGGTCTGAACAGAGAGAGAGAGAGAGAGAGAGAGAGAGAGAGAGAGAGAGAGAGAGAGAGACAGGGAGAGACAATGGACTCACTTGGGTGGTTTCAGCACTAATAATAGTACATGAGTTTTAGATCATACATTAGTGTTATACATCTTTAAATGAGAGAACACACAATCATTTGCAAGATACAATAAGAAATAAGAATGGGCTTAATAACAAACCTACTCTTCGTTAAAGTCTTTCTACCACACAATGCAAGACTCATGGGTGGCAGGTAACCTGGAGGTTAGTGAGGTCAGCTAGCAATCGTTAGATTGGTTCAATCCGCACCCCAGGAGGGAGCTGGATGCGAGTTGGTAACTGGAGGCTTGCTGGCATCATATCTAAGGTGCCTAACACTGCCATTTTGCCCTTGAGCAAGGCAATTAACCCCCAATTGCTCCAGGGGCCGAACTACGGATGACCCTGTGCTCTGATCTGACACTAGTGAGCAGTTTAAGCAGGGTTCTGCAGAACACCAATGTCTCTATATTTTGCTGACTTTGCTACTGTAACCTTTGAGTCCATTCAGAGCCCCAGACTGTAACATTGTGCAGCTGCGGTGTCTACTGTAAGACAGCTTTGGGTCTACATGGCTGCCTGAAGGCTTCTTTCCCCCAGAAAGACATGGACCAGGTCTCTGTTGAAACAGATGTTATCCAATGAGGCAAACCTGGATACATATAGGTTACTTTAAATGGAATAAAAAATATGGGTAACAGTCCTGTTTGGATTGTATTTACCTGGTACATAAGATATGTGGTAAAAGTGGATACTATTGTTGAAGGGGGAGACATCAATTCTGAGATCCCTTCCCCCAGTGGGCCAGATGACTGTGGTCTTTCTCTGAATCTGAATCAAAATCAGAATTATTTTTATTGTCAAGTATATATATATACTGTATATGTGTGCACATACAGGAAATTGACTTGGTGAGGTTGGTGCATAGGACATAAAAAACAACAATACATAAGCAAAAATAGTTTAAGGCCCCACTCTTTACAGTGAGAAGCTGTGTACTGACGCACAATTATCTCTGGATGGCGTCTCTTGTACATTAGTCTTTACAAGAAGAGAAAAACATCACCACTTGTATGAAAATGCATATGTTCCTATGCGCAGAGAAGCAGGGAAAATTATTAGCGCAATCTGACATTAATAAGTATGAGTTGGGTGAAAACGAATTTTCATGCAACATGGAACAAATGAAATGATAGGGAGCATACATATGTTCCCCGGGTCCGCTGTTCCCCGGGTCCTATGTTCCCCGGTCCCGAAAAAAGGGTCCTATATTCCCTGTCTCTATGTCTCAATTATATTTGAATCATTTTCTGGGTTTGCCAGTACGTGCATGCCCTGGGATTCTTTTGTGCAACAATGACAAAGCGCTTTTGTAGCCAGAGATCAGATGGAATCCGAAATTGCGTTTCGTCGTCGTGTAGCTATACCCTCAGTCTGTCTATTCACTACCATTGAAATTGTTAGGTGATAGCTATTACAACAGCTATTACAACTCACCAGTACCTAATTTAGCATATGAATAGAACGCTGAGCTCTGGGGGTGGCTCTAGCTCTGAAGACTGTGCTCAGGGAGTGAGGTGGCTGTAGTGTATTCTGCCCGCTTAAATCCAGCTCAAGGTGTACAGATTAATTTCTGTTCAGCACACTGGCACTAAAATTATCTTATTTAATCCAATCAGGTTTTATATTTTATTCTGACACATTTTCATGACAGAAGTTAGGATTTTGGGTTTCAGTTAGATAATAATGCATTACATTGGCCAACGTTATTTACATAATAATAACTGTATATAATATAGAATAAATGGGCAGGAATTTAACTGCCCACACGGAAACTGTTCGAACTACGGCCATTGGGGAAAACCCAGAGGATGTCCTGGCAAAAGCCCAGGATTATAGGGACTGAATCAGTCCAACATGGCAGGGTGTGGGTTGTGGGGGAGGAAAAGGTAAATGTCTAATGAAAAGTATCGACAATAATGAAAGACAGGGTGTCATAATAAAAAATAAAGATTAAATAAGATTCTGTTGTGATTGTGGATTACTATTTACAATTAGTAGTCTCCTAATCTCACTACAGTTTGATCGAGACTGTAATAGCGCTGTTGTTTCAGCCCCCCCACCCCCAATTCAAATGCTAATACGATGTTTGGATGATGAGAATGATTTTTTATCAATGATTTTGTATCCTGTTACAATTGCATACATGGAAGCGCTGGCAGTACATCACTTAGCATTTCAATGAACTCTGAAGATGGCTGTAGTAGCCTATTGCCTAGAGCACTGTACAACCATTCATATTGAGTTTATTCACCCAATAAAGTAAAGATGGAAAAATACTGCCCTTCACCTGATGTTCTTATTATCAGATGTTCAGTTATGAGGAGAGTAGCCTACAATTCTCGTGTCGACCTTGCAGTAGCAATGATAATAATACACAACACGCAAGACGGTTTTCACATAGATATACGCTGATTAATATTTGTAGATTCATTTTCAAACATTATAGCTGATTTTGGCGACATTGTAGCCAATTGCAGAGTGTATTAATTATTGTATTGCTTTGCTCTAATGAACCTTAGTACGCTCCGGTGCCCTCAGAGCGTATTTACTAGTAGCAATTGTTTATTATTTATATTAATTACCTTACTTTTTACTTGGAAGAATTGGAGTGAACATATGTGAACATAAGCAGAAGCGTGGCAATTTATTTTGGATAATCTGTCTCTCTGTCTCGTTTGTTTGTTCACTGCACATTATAACCTACTAGTTCTTCTTACTTACACGTTTACCGGTATTTGTGAAATACATGCTCTGCGTGTTTCTATTCATGATGATAATTTCTGTGTTTCTGTGAATTCATATACAGTATATAGCCTATTGCATTATTTGAAAATTGACAGTGCTGTAATTTGTCTTTCAATGCACAACGCATGTCATTTCACATATCAATACATTATATACTGTATTATAAATATAATTGTATTTGTTCCATGTTGCATGAAAATGTGTTGATGATTACAGACACAATCAAAGGCTACTGCAACTACTTTGCTGTGGTAGCTATAGCATGTAACACACAACTGGGAGACATACTGTACAGTTTATCATTCATAACTGTACACATATCATAATATCTTATCACTATTGCGTATGTAACTTGGGTAAATCCTCTATCGAAAGCCAGCTTCAGCTCCGACATTTAAAATCCGAAGGGATTGGGAGACATACTGTACAGTTTATCATTTTCATTCATAACTGTCTGTACATATACACAACTTATGTATCACTATTGCTATATATAGCCTATATACGTATAAACACATTATGTTACAAATATCAATCTTATTCACTGAATCTAATTCAGCACATGTAGCACATGCTACCTCTGCTGATATGGAAAAGAATTGTAGCCGTGAAAAAAAAAGATAGCGCAAGATAGCGCAAACACACAGAAACACACAGAAATACTGCAAAATCGCTTTATGCTAGCTAGATTTTGAAAATGTAAGGATACTGGGTGGTAGAACGCACATATCTAGGAAAAGTCATGAAAGGTGGTTCCTGAAATTTGATCGAGTGCAAAGATAGAATTGTTTTACTCACAACTGTTCTAGTGTTAAATACTATGGAAGTATCTTTTGTCTTTGTGTTCTGGTCAGAGGTCCCAGCTGTTAATTGTGAGTACAGCAACAGATCATGTGGTCTGTTGTTTGTTTGTCTCTCTCTCTCTCTCTCTCTCTCTCTCTCTCTCTCTCTCTCTCTCTCTCTCTCTCTCTCTCTCTCTCTCTCTCTTTCTATCTATTGTACCATTTGCCATGAGGATAGAATGTAACATTTCTCTATGAGAAAAGGCCCTTGTAATAATTATATAGGTTTACAGTATTATTAAAGCCTCATTTTATTCTAACTTGACTATTCTTGCTTTAATCAACACAAACTCAGACTACTTAGATTCCGATTATTAATATTAAGATATGCTTGGCTATTAACAATACATTTCCTTTCCAACCCTTCGTATTGTAACTGCCAACCTAAAAAGGCCCTACAACGTATTATATAACCTGGTACCAAATGGTATCTAGACATGTTTGTCACAATTAATCTAAATATTTTGATTGGTTGCCGACTTGTTCCCGCGTTCACCAGCTGCCATCACATTTAAGCAACAAGGATTTGCAGGTTATGAACGTGTAAATACCAGGAGGATGGTAGATCATTAAATAACACAAGACCATTCTCTGTTTGTCCACTGACCGTGTGTCTCCTCAGGTGATGAAATGCATCGTGGAGGTGCTGGCTGATGTACTTTCTAGGCCACACCCCTTGCCTGTCAGTCAGGAGTGCCTGGACACACTACGGACAGGTAAGCCTCTCCCCCTCTCAGGTGAACGATGCTCTGGGTAGAAGGTAGAAGCTGCTCTGGGTAGAAGTTGCCACTGGGTAAAATTTGCCATTGGGCAGCTAATCTTAAGACTTGCAGTTTGAAGTGACTCAAATCCTATTTTTTCCCATATACAATTGAAAATTATATTTTTCCTGCACAGAACAGATCTGAACTAGCAAAAACCACATGGAATCGGATATTTCAAACCACACTCATAGGTAAAATCAGATACAAATCTGATTCATGGCCATGTGACTTGTCTTCTTCTGTCTTCTGTCTGATGTATTTGCCCTGAAGTGATGTTTTCGTCACTGTGGCCCACGTTGTACCTCGGCTACAGTGATGTCTAACATCATCACTTCCTGACACAAACAACAAACAAGCATGGAGAGTTGCTTTCTATTACAAGACTGTGGAGATTATGAAATGTGCTTGCCCCCCCTTGCATCCCCTGGCGAATCTTCTCGGAGATTCGATCCTGCAATCTCCTGCTTACCACACAGGCATTTTAGCCAGGTGAGCTACTGTGCTTCTGAAGTTGAATGAGCCTATTCGAACATGTGTGTGTGTGCGTGTGCGTGTGCGTGTGCGTGTGCGCGTGCGCGTGCATGCGTTTTTCTATTGGAACTGTTTGTCAGGCAGCCCACTCTGAGCTCACTGGTTTTGGCAAGGTGCACAATAGTCTGTTAAGGGTGGGGAAGAAAGTGCAAGAGGGGGAAGAAGGGGGAAGAAGAAAAGGGAGGAAAAAGAGAGGAAAAAGGGAGAAAAGAGGGAAAAGAAAAGGAAGAGAGAGAAATTGAGGCTTCTTTTCCATTATCTACATGTTTAATAGTCTCAATGTATTCTAAACAATTAATGCACAATAAAAAATGTCGCCTTTTCCATTTTTGTATGGGGGGGAAGAATGGATCCGAAGGTCACCGGTTCAAATCCCACCAGAAACAAGAAAAACTAAAAATGTAACAACATACAGTATGACATAGTACAGTATGCGTAATTTAACAATTACAGACTATTTATAGACAATAACCCACTACACATCAGGCACACACAACAAATGTGCCAGTTCAAAATCTTTCCACATTAATATGTACTGTTAATACAATCAAATCTCTAATATCCGATCTCGTCAGCACATACATACATGAAGGCTCGCGCAGCTGCGCTCAATGACAGCCAAGTTATTAATATTTCGCCAGCAAACCAGTGACAACCACATATTTCATCATGAGATCTTAGTCATTCAACTAATAAAAGATAGCTATGATTTAATAATTCATTATCGTTGTGTTTATGCCATGTTGCGTTTTCAACAAACGTAGAACTAGCTATCTAACGGCGGGCATCACCGCGTCTGTCTCTCGTCAACAACGAGAGCTGCAAGTGTCTTGCTATGAACTCATAAGACAACACCGTATTAATCTATATGAACAATATAGATCAAATCATTATATTAAGCTCTACTTACCACAAGTAATGACAGCCAGTCCAGTGTGATTGACAGCCGACAAATTCATTTCACTCATCGCGCATGCGCTTAGCGCCGACTTGCTGGTGTGTGATGACGCGCTGGCTACCGTTAAAGCATTGGGCGACATGATTGGCCACCACTAAAGCACCACTAAAGCATCTAAAGCATTGATTGGCTGCACTAAAGCAACCACTAAAGCATTGGGCGACATGATTGGACACCACTAAAGCATTTGGCGATATGATTGGATGTGCACGTTCTAATGAACAGACTACCCTCATTATACAGTACATACCAGGGTTTTTCCTGGGTCAGAATGAGGGCTTGGTGGTTGATCTTGTTTTTTTTAGGGACCCCCAATTGTTGTATTTGTATTGTAAATTGTATTTATTATTATTATTAATGTACCTGGTTATGTTACAGTAGAGAAACAAAAAACTGTTACCAAAACTGAGTATTTACTAGCTAAGATTGGCAAAAGATTGGCGTGGTGCAACCGAAATTAGTAAACAACTAGTTTGAAGCTAGTTAGTAACAACTTGGGGTTTAGTAACTACTAAATGCCTGCATTTATTAATGACTTACACCAAATTGGTGCAACCCAGTACAGTAGGCTACCAGATACGATGTTGTAATGTATGCACATATTTTGCTACCACGGTTGCCAGACGGAATTGACAATGTCCAGCCCAACCAGTCTAAAAGCTGCTGAATCCACCCGTCCAGTGTGACCAAAAGTAGTCCAATCTGGCAACACTGCTTGGTACGTTCTTGCAGCTCGCGAGAACACAGGTTCTTCCATTAGCGCTCGCCTGTCGCTTCGATTGCAGACTCAAGTTAACGCGCGTGCAGAAAGATGCCACGAGACTCATGTCTGGTAGCTTTCTTTCATGGAATTTCTAAAATAAGTCCCGTAAAACAATGGTTATTTCTGAGAAATTTGAGGTGTGGCGTGAGAGCGTGAGAACTGGTTGAAATGCGTGTGTCTCTTCGGCCAAAGCGTGAGACTTGGCAGCTCTGTAAATAACCGAAAAAGTACGTAAGCAAATGGTTTATGATTTCACCAGCTAGCATCATGACATTGTCAGACTCATTACACACAGGTAGCTACTAGCCAACTCTCATGCATGTGACCAGTGACTACTACTGTTGTCATCACGTGAGTGACACGCCAGATCTCGAGCCCCAGATCGGTGCCTATTTTTTTTCTGGTGCGTTCTGCGATCCAGCATTCAGGACCAATATCGCAGCGATATCCGATATCAATATCGGATCGGGACATCCCTAGATCACAGGATCCTTTACATGGTAAAGAAAAAAAACCTTCACAACATCCAGCCAAGTAAAGAACAGTTTCCAGGAGGTAGGCATATCATTATCCAAGTGTACCATAAAGGGAAGACTTCACACGAACAAATACAGAGGGTTCACCACAAGGTGCAAGCCATTCATAAGCCTCAAGAATAGAAAGGCCAGATTAGACTTTGCCAAAAAACATAAAAAAGGCCAGCCCTGTTCTGGAACAGCATTCTTTGGACAGATGAAACTAAGATCAACCTGTACCAGAATGATGGGAAGAAAAAAGTATGGAGAAGGCTGGGAACGGCTCATGATCCGACACATACCACATCATCTGTAAAACATGGTGGAGGCAGTGTGATGACATGAACATGCATGGCTTCCAATGCCACTGGGTCACTAGTGTTTATTGATGATGTGACAGAAGACATATACACACTGTGTATAACAATTGTTGCAATTTCTAAACGTTTCATACTATGTTTTTGTTCAACTGAATTAAAGCTGAAAGTCTGCACTTCAATTACATCTCGATTGTTTCATTTCAAATCCATTGTGGTGGCATACAGAGACAAAATTATGGAAATTGTGTCACTGTCCAAATATTTCCAGACCTAACTGTATGTATTTTATCTATTAAGACATGTTAAACACAAATATTATTGCTTTAACTAATACTTTAGCCTACCCTCAAATTGTTCACAGGCTGATGCCAGGCGTGTTATGGCCACATTGCACAAACCTATCCAGTTCTGATTACAGCAACAACATATCTACTTTATTTATGATATCTGTTTTTTCCTATATTCTATGAAGCTTGAGTACAACAGTAAGCATTTGCAAGCAGTGATGGTTATGCAGCCCGATGCTTTGGGATAAAAACACATTTTCTTTCTGAAGTGCAGTGCATGAAGTGAATGGCGTCAGATCCTTGGATTAATGTATTGAGGTATATTTTAAAATGCAAAATAGGCCTACTTATATTTGCTAAAAGAATCCTCATTGGAGAATTATTGACCACTGCAAGCTAAAGTGTGGAAATTACTGGTTGGTGGAAATTAAAAACAATAAAATAATGTCCTAATGTACAGTATGTAGGCCTAATGGTACATTCAGTCTTAGGTCAGATGCCAGATGGGATCAGTCAGCTATTAAAACATGTTAATCCTTCCTCGTCAGTAGCAGATAATGTTTATGACAGCATAGGCCTACCTAATTAGGCGTACACATTTCACATTTTGATGTTCAATGCTGACAATAATTGCATTTTAACACATTTTATTCATACGAATAACATTTTCTTTGTATTTGCTGCCTTTGTCCTACTCCTCAATGAACCTAGCTCGACTGAAAGCTCTGTGATTGGTTGGTGTGGTCATCAGTAATTGCCATTACTCTTATTATTAATTTTCATCATGAATGCACACTGCTTATACCACAATGTTAATGGAGGCAATTAATGATTTCTCAGTGAGAGCAACCAGTAGGGTTCCCAGTAGGGTGACTGGGCTCAGGCTATTCAATTACAGTCCATTGTATTACCTTGACGCTCGCCTTGTTGAGCAAAATCAATCATTGCATAACTCAGACTGTGGCTGCAGCAGGGAGATAAAACACCTCAGGAACAAATAGAGAGAGGGGGGGGGGGGTGGAGAGACAGAGAGACAGAGAGAGAGAAAGAGAGAGATGGCAAGAAGGTGAAGAAACAGTGAGGTCCATGAACGGAAAGAGGGAGCAGTAGTAGCGCTTGCTGCATGTGCTCTTTCTGGGTCAGCAGAAAGGGAAATGGAAACCTCTCCCTGGGACCAAATGATTAATTGCGACTCTGCTTTGGAGGCAGTACATTTCAGGGCAATTAACTCTCATCTGAGTCTGAGAGAAACAAAGTGCTGAGTCCTGTGAACACCCCAAGGGGAGAGAAACAAACCTGTATATTTGGGACATTGCTTAGCTTTGGATAATGAAAGTAGTTGAATTTATGTGTGTGTGTGTGTGTGTGTGTGTGTGTGTGTGTGTGTTGCAGATGAAAGGCTTGTTTCCATCTTACGCCATCATAACTTCCTGAAGGAGCTACAGGACATTGCTGTTCAAGGTACAGTAAACTTAGCTAACCTTTGACCTTTGACGGACAGGAAAAGAAAAGATACTTGGAAGCTCAGTAGGTCCTGGCCAGAGGATCAATCACCCGGGCACACCACAAAAGCTGGCGTCTAATGATCACAAGATTGCCATCGGCAGTTCCCAACTCTTATTTCGAACTACACGCCAATATCCATTCTCCCAATAATATAAAAATTCTTGGAAAACAAACAATTCAATCATCTTGAAAGCAATAACCTCCTCAGTGACTTCCAATGGTTTCCGCTACAACCGATCAACCACGTCTGCATTATTACTTATTTATTATTTACTGAACAAATAAGTATATCACTCAACAAAAACATGTTACATCTCCCCCTATAACGTAACATGGGAGTTCCACAAGGCAGCATCTTGGGTCCCTTACTCTTTCTTCTGTATATCAATGACCTTCCCAATGTGTGTAAATACTCTAATTGTCTCCTACTGTACACGCAAATGACACTGTAATGTTTCTTTCTGATTCAAACCCTGATGTCATCAATTCAAAACTTCCTTCCGACTTACACTATTGACATGACTGGTTGGAATCTAATCACCTAACTATCAATGTTAAGAAAACATGTGTATGTATTTCCATTCCTCGGAAATCTGTTTGATCAAACACTAAACATCACAGAAACCTACAAATATCTATAATATACAGTAAGTACTCCTTGATTCACATCTCACTTGTCAAAACCACATTAACAATCTCACAAAAAAGCTCAATCAGAAATTGTATGTTAATAACAAGACCCATACTGTCTCGAACAAATATGCAATCATTCTTTCAACAATATCAGTTTGTCTCCCAATTTGGTCCCTCACAGCAAAGGAAATCATTGAACCAATAGCAAGACTATATAATAGAGCCTATAAGATCCATGGGAACCTTCCCCCTTGGACTCACCACTGCACTGCACTTTCACATTCCAATGCCCTGACTTTTCAGAATTACGCAAATAATAGCCATTACATCAAAACAATAACTCCCCTCCAACACTCACTGCTCTACTCAAACACTCAATGCTCTACTTCCAAGACAAATACAAGACAGGAACGGATCACTAGATCAATTTCACTTGCACTTGCACACCCAGTTCCAGCTTACAAAAACAGCTATGGTCAGAGATAATTTGTTCACGCATACGCTAAAATCTGGAAACAGATCCCAAAATTGTTTTACTGGAATGGAAATTTTTCCCGCTTTTACTTTTTGTAATTTTAACTGAGTCAGGCCAGTCTAATGGCCCTGTTCTTTGGCGCTTTTCCATTGACCGGCTCGGCTCGGCACGGCACCATTTTTTAGTTCTTGTTCGGGATGGGTAGCGAAAGGTACCAAAGGTACTTTTTTGCCAGGCTGCGTGTGACGTGTGACGCTGCACACCGTTGATTGGTCAATGGAAATCGTCATCCCATGTACATAGATTTCTTCGCTAACCGCCATTTTTAAATACCACAACAGATTTCCCTCTCGGAAAATGTCACTTTCTGTAATAACTTATTAATAAGGATTAGAAAAATTAAGATAACCCTCGTATTATCTTAGTTTAATGTCATTTCAATGCATCATAGAACTTTTATTTACAACAAGCATAACAAAAAAATCGCTATTATGGCGATGTCCTGTGCCTATGCTGTTCCTCAGTCCAGCGGCAGTCAAATGCCGGTAGATTCGCGTCTTGCTCCCTTTAACACATGTCGGCGTTTCCCTGGTTGCGAGATCTAAACTATTAGAACTGAAAGCGGCAGGTAACAGGCACGTAACATCCATATGCTGTATATATAAATAAATATATTTGACTACCAGCAAGACACCGGAGCACTCGTATCTATAACAAACGAGGAGATTGTATGAGCCCCGCGTCAGTCAGCCTTTCTGTAGAAATACATCGCTCCGTTATATATCTAACGTTACATGTTTTAAGGCTGATCTGTGCATGATAGTGCTGCATTATGTTGATCTATTTATATCGATCTATTCTTGCCAATTCCTTATTACCAGTGGAAAGGGGGAAGGCTTAAACACTTTGAATGGAATAGATAGGACTTTCCGTTCAATGGAGGAAGCATGATACTCGCGAGTTCATCTCGCTTTTCCCCCCGTTGATGTATTAAACAATCTAAGCAATCTAATCAGAGCAGTTGTTATTATGTAATATTATTGATGGATGTGCCATTTTTGATGGAGAGCAGTGAGCGGATGACTGGATGTGAGCATGTATTTGACTAATGCCGATAGATTCGCGTCTTGCTCCGAAACCGGAGCTGTCGGCGCAGACAGGATTTTATAGCGTTCCTTCAAACTATCGTAATTCATGAACTATATGCCCAATCTAAAACATTCAAACAGTTTCTGAAAGCAGAGAAGTTGCACTTTTTGAACAGTTGAACTTTTTTAGGCTTATTACGGTAGTTCGCCAACCAAAAAAAGCACAGTGCTCAATGTGTCAGGAGAAATAAAAATAGAATTGTGTCGGCATTTCAAACTAGTCTACTAGAACTGAAAGCGGCAAGTAACAGGCACTTAAACGTTACATGTTGTAAGGCTGATCTGTGCACGATAGTGCTGCATTTTGACATAATTCTTATCGCATTTCCCCCCGCTGATCTGTATAGCGGGGGGAATCTTATGACACGTAACTCCTCCTACAGTCCCGGGTCGTTCCTGTATAGTGCAGAACGGTTCCTATATGGAACTTTTCAAAAGCGTGCCGAGGCGAGCCGTGCCGAGGCGAGCCGTGCCGAGCCGGTCAATGGAAAAGCTCCATAAATGTAACACGTTTTAACATCTGGTAACATGTTACTTTTAATCTTTTCCTGTATAATAAGAAAGAAAGAAAGAAAGAATGACTTATAAAAACTAAAGCGAAAGTGAAAGTATCATGATGTTCTTCAGTGAATTAATTATTTTCAAAAAAACATTTGACACATTTTGACATGAATGGGGGGTTGGGTTTTGATGATGCAATTCAGTGCCACACTGTTAAATACTCCTGGGGAGATCCCTGCAGTGCACATGCTCGATCAGGCAGAGGCCTGCACGGAGCCCTGCACAGAGGCCTGAACGCCAATACGGAGCACCTTCAATGAGTGGATAGACCAAAATGGTGACGAGGAAATACACATAACATCGTCGGATTAGCGACATGAGCTGCTACTATTAAAATGACTGGAGTGACGTCAGACTTCAATGTGTCCATTCTTTTACAGTCATTGGTCCTGGCCCTTCCTTTAGTGCAATCACTCAGCTGCAGTTTAAATAATAATGTCATTTAGTTGAACTCAAATTGTACACATTTTATCATTCCCATAGACATACATTATTTTCTGTGTTCTGCATTAAATAAATATTTTTCATTATTATATTTTCATTAACCAAATATTTGTGTCTGTTATGTTCTTGATTGTACAGTATGTTGCAGCAATGATGTTCCGTTTGACAACCATGTGAACTGACAGAATGCATTTGCCGGGCATTTGTGGTGATATGCAGTATGTGAAATAACTGACTGAGTAATAAGTGACTAATCTTACATCTATATTGTCAGGAGCCAGTGAGAGAGCACAACAGCATGGTGACATCACGGCTGTGACCAAGGCACCACCAGGTCCTCAGGGCACAGATTCTCCAGGTGAGTCAGGTTAAGCGGGGTACACACATAAAGATTATCTGGCCGATTTTGGCACAATTTTCCACCTTCCGACCAAAGACAGAAAACGCCTGATTATCGGATGGCTCTAAAGATTTTCCTATAACATTATCCTGTGGTGTGAGGTGTGTTAAGAGTCAATCTCTCAACAATCTGCTCGGAAAATGGTCGTGGCCGGCAATCGTAAATGTCAAATGTGTTCATTACTTACGACCAAAAATCCTAGGGTTGCCAGATGGACTCTGGTTTTTTTGGGTGGAATTAGCGGTTTTAGACTGTGGTTAGGGTGGAAAATGTCATTCCCATCTGGCAACCCTGCTCGCGAGTCCGACTATGACGTGGATGGAATGTAGCCAATCAAGAAGCGAGCTGACTTCTTCTTTTCGTTATTCGGCACTTTATTTGCCCTGTCGCACATGGTTGCCTCGTACAGGTCAGTCAGGGTACTACGTTAGATAATAATAATAATAATAATAATAACTTTATTTGTATAGCGCTTTTCCTGCAAACGTTGCGGCTCAAAGTGCTTTAATCATTATATAATCTTAATTTAATTATTTTGTAATTTAAAGGCAATATTAAAAGGATGGGTTCACGCGAGATTTCTGGAATGCAACTTACAGAGAAGCCACCCTTCTCTGCCCTCTCCCGCTTCCAGACGAACGCCTACCCTATATTATAGCACTTGGCTTAATTCAGCCGCTATAATTGAGCCTCTATCACAGGGCGTTAATACAAACCTCATTCACCTGCGTTCAATTCCAAGTATATTTGGTATTTATAGAAGGAAGCACGTACGCAACTTTAAACCATCTCAGCCCGTTTTATAAATAATGCTTACGTCCGTTTAGACAAATGTGCTTACGTGAAAGTCAAAGATGACGTTCAAGTACTTTTTTTATAAATGAGGCCCCTGGAGTAAGTGATGCTGCTTTTCCCCCTTTTTTGCTGCTTTTATTGTATTGATAAATTATGTTTTTAGTTGTTTTTATTTTTAATCTGTTCCTTTTTCTTTCTTTTGCACTGTAGTATACAGCACTTTGAGCTGAATTCTAATGAATGGAAGGTTGTATATAAATGAAGCTTATTATAGGGGTTAAGGATCAGGGCCCCCTATGGGGACCAATGAATGTCAGCTGTCTAGCCCAATCAATGTCCGTTTGGGGTCAATAAAGTATGTACCTATCTTTCCCCTTCCTCATAGATCGATCCATGCTGGCTGCCTTAGGGGGACCTGGAGAGAGGTCTATCCTGGCCAATAAGAGGAAAGGAGAGAGAGAAGGAAAGAAGGAGGAGGAAAGCATGGAGAAAGATAGAGAGTCACAGGAGGGCAACGAAATAGAGTTAAAGGATGAAGAGAAGAGAGAGAATGACGAGAACCCTGACAATCACATTTCTGACTCCATGAACCAGGAGGAGAAAGAGGAGGTTGGGGGTATGATCGAGAAGAAGGGAGAGGAGGATGAGGAAGACGAGGAGGAGGAGGAGAAGCGTGCCAGCTCTGAAGAAGAGGCAGAGGAGGAAGAAACTGAGAAGGAAAAAGTAATTCAGAGTAAGATCGATAAGACAAGTTATTCTCCCAGATCTCTACCCTCCTTTCACTTCCCAACTAATTAGCATTTGTCAGATGGAGTTGCTATCACAATTCATTAGTAGGCATTGCTAGCAGCTCCCATCATGTAATTGCTCTTGTTAGCTTTGAAGTGAGCATGAAAGAGGCTGCAGCTCCTCTGCCAGCAGCAGTACACCATACCCAGAGGAGAATTGTGATAGTATGTCATAAAGATAAATCTCTGGACGGCTTCAGGTAACAAATTGATCCAACAGATAACTACTACTCTCTGGGATACACAGTCACATAGAGAGAGAGAGAGAAGGACAAATTATCCTGTATGTGCATGTGCGAAAGAAAGAGAGTGCGTGAGAGAGATAAATAGACAAGAAGATAGGATAGTTCAACAAAATGGAGAGACTATAAGAAGAAATGGAGTGCACTGAAAAAAAGAGACAGAAACCAAAAGTCAGCCAGTTGGTACAGGAAATATGCACAGAGAAAAAGAGGTGGGAACTGATGGTGAGATCCAGCACTGCACTGCAGAACGAAATGATTGATACGAGTGCTTCCATCAGTCTGATGAATTTGAGTCCTCCCCGCAGAGCTGTGGATTTGATTAGATAATGGATGCTGGTGCAGGGCCAACAAGATGGACACTGAAAGCAGAGCGATGTATTAACAAAATGGCCATACAGCCCTGGAAATGTACAGCTGGCACAAAGAAGGCGGCAACATGCACAACTACATCCTTCACCTTTAAAGCCGCAATCCGACTGATGTGGCGGTTAGGCAGTATTAGGCATTCACTCGTAGTGGTTAAGGGTTAGGGTTGGCTTAGGCATTCACTGTGATTGGTGAGGATATGGGTTCAGTATTCACTTTGAGTGGTTAGTGTAAGGGTAAGGTGTCAGGGGAAGGCTAACATTAGCATAAGAAACAACAATTAGCAAAAAAAAACACTACAAATACTTTGGTCAAAATTGCCCCAACACTGACTTGAACATGCAAGGTTCGGGTCTGTCAAGTCTTGGCTGTACGCCCGCTCACCAACCCCAACCTACCGCCTAGCAGCTCCTTTTGTAGACTGCTGCCAGTTGCTATTGCCTGATACACACACTTAGCTGGTAACTACTGTACCATCATGTATAGGCACACATACTCTATCCTATAAGTGACTGGCATGTGCTTTAAGATAAAGGGTCATGGTAAATGGATACACTGTATTTGTATTTGTGATCACACTTACATTCCTTTTAGCAGGACCAGATAATAGTGAACGCAATTCAAATGAGCATTTGCTGAATCTTTTGGGGGCGGTTCCAGGGGGAGGGGGAAGTTGGGAATATTGTTTAGTCTCCAGGCTAGAAGCAGCAAGCTCAGCATTCGATACACAGACGATGATTGGTTGCCAGCAGTTGGAGGTACATTCTGTACTGTCATTACCTCACTCTGCTCTGCAGAGTGCAAAAAGCATTTATCAGATTGAACTATTGTGGTGGGTGGGATTGTTTGATTAGTTGATTGTTTTAAACAATCAGCTAATCACGGCCTTCAGTCTGGACTACAATTGATTGGATGAGGTTACAGATAGACTGGAACAAACCATTCCTGCACACCCAATAATGTTCCAGGTCCAATGTTCCAGAGTTAAAGGCTCCCAACAGTCAGCTATGGCTGAACCTCCCTTCATTAGGGCCATGAGGGAGAGCTAAAAGGCAGAGGTAGGCAGAGCTACACAGCCAGCTCGCAAGAGGTGAAGATTTCATTAGAAAAGTAGAATCATGCTGATGTTAGATGATACTGTTTGATTTTTATTGAGTTTGATTGTGTGAGGGAAGGAGAGAAAGAAAAGAGATAGAGATCCTAACAAGTTCCCTCTTCTGTTTGTCTGCCCAGGAACTGAGTCCAGTGAAGCAAAGAATGCTTCTTTAGAGAAGTCAGAGGAGAAGAAGTCTGCAGAGGAAGAGGAGGTGGTAGAGGATGAGAAAGAAGACAAGAGGTCTGCATTGTTTCTGCACGACACTGAGGTAGAGAATGAGGGAGAGGAAGAGGAGGAGGAGGAGGAAGGGGAGATGAAACGGGAGAGTGGTGGCAGGCCAAAGCATTGGAGCAGGATGAACGAGCTGGCCATGGCCCGGAGTTTGCAAGCAAGGAAAAGAGCGGGAAAAGAAGAGAGGCAGGAAGTGAAGTCACTGGAGATCAGAGGTGAACAGGAAGTCCCGCATCACTCCAAGGAGGTCTTAAAGGAAGGGGATGAGAACAGAAGGAGCCCAGAGGTGAAGGAGCTGCAGGTGATGGCACGCAGGGAACCAGAGGAGAGGAGAGGAGTGGAGGAAGAAGGGAGCGCTAGCAGGAAGACAGAGGTAGGCTTCTCACCCCATCCTCCTACTTAACAGTGCAGTGGAGCAGTACATCTTGGCTGTGTTCGTAAATTCGCTCTGAGAGTGCCGGAGCGCACACTGGGTTCAACGTCATAAAGGGACCAAGTAATTTGATTGGACAAGAGGCATTCCATAAGCGCTGATCAGATTTCCAGAGCGAGTTTACGAACACAGCCCTTTGCTGTAACAGTAGTCTTTTGGCAAGGAGCAACTGTAATCCACGATTCTGAACTTTAACCACTGCTAACCCCAAAACAATGGGTCATGCGATAGGGTGACAGCAGCTGGTGAAACCGGGAACAAGTCGGCAGGCGATCAAATGTTTCTTTTTAGGAAAATCAATGACACACTCTCTAGTCAACTAACACAGCTTGTTTAGTGAGCCTGCTAACAATATAAAATAGTGTTATAGTTAACTAGGTAGTAGTGGGGATTACTCACTGAATACATTGCATTGCAATATTTTGACTAGCGAGTGTGAACGTTGACATTATTTAAATTTTTCTGAATAAAAGCAAGAACAATTTGATTGGTTGCTGACTTGTTCCCGGTTTCATCAGCTGCAGTCACATATAGACTACATGTTAGTTCTACTGATGATTGATTGTTTCCAAATCAAAACAACTTCCAAAAAAAGAGAGTTGATTTGGCCATGCATGTTTGAAGGGTAGAGCTGTTAAAGTGCACTCAGAGGAAGGTTATACGGAGTAATGACCTTTCCCTTTTTGGTCCTAGTTTGCCTCAGAGATCCCCACTGCAGAATGAAAAAGTTATTTATACTGTACTATTCTAGATCTATCAGTGCGCTTGTTATTGATAAATACAATGCCCCTCAACCACTGTATGTATGTCATCATTCTCAATGGCAGTTACTTACGCTACATACCGTACCTGTGTGATTTGCTGGCTTTGCTTTCCCCACTCTACTCAACAACAATGAAGTCTGAATGAAGATGTTTTCTTAGATGCTTTTTTTTCATAATACACAACTTCGGGTTTTGAAGCACCCACTCGATATAACAAACAACCGTTTTGCGATCATTAAATACGCTTAATTTGTCAGCAAAGTAAGCTTGTTTTTCGATCTGCTAACAGTAGGGTTTGGGGGCATGTTTTGTTTTCAAGAAACCAATCAGTGACAAAGGTGCGGGATAAACAAAAATGTCACAACAAGATGGCGGCTACTTCATTGGAAATTAGTATGTCTTCCACTACAGTATTAATAAATCAATAAATATACACTATTTTGCATGAAAAAAAAATACTTTCTAAACACGTTCTCTTTTACTAGCTGTTAGCTAGTATAGAAATGGCCAAGAAGTTCACGTTCGCAAAGTTCGCGTTCACGTGGAGGGGAGATACGCTTCACTGACACAAAAAAAAAAAACACTGGCAGAATTATCTTTTTGAGAAAGATATTGGCCATTTCTATGCCAGAATTCTGTTGTGATGAGGCACAAAACATCACATGCCCTCCACCAAAGTCCCAATAGATGCATTACGGACTATAATGAAAGAACTGAAGCCATAAGAATGTTACTCTCTTGTACTTGTATAATGGGATGTAATACATTTTGGCACACATGGCAATAAAAAAATCATGAATCTTCTGGTTTTCCTGATTTGAGTTGGTTGCACCTGAGCAAGTTTATAATGGTATACCCTAACGGGCTGAAGGCTGAACACTTAACCAAATCAGGTGTTTCACAAATACATTTTTAATAATTGTCCAGAATTGTTTTAAATGTTATTTTGGCTTTGATGATGAGGGTTATAATGTGTACATACAGCTCAAAAAAGTTAGACTTAATTTATTTTAATCTCCAGGGTGTAACAAAAGGTAAATATTTTCATAGGGTATGATGACTTTCTATAGGCAATGTATAATTAATATCCTTCTTTCTTCCACCCCCCCTTCCTCCCCCCTCCTCCCCCCAATCTGTAGGATCCTGAGATTGAGAGTCTGGCTGCCATTGAGTCAGAGCTGGAGAGTGTTGCCCAGAAACTGCATGAGCTGAGACAAGGCTGAACCGCCAATTACACCTTCCTCCTCCTCATTCTCCACTTCCTCCTAACAAGCCGGCTCTACCAGACAAGGGTGTGATTTGAGATCGAATGCTCGCTCTTGTTCTCTCTTTCTTTCCTCCAGAGAGAATAACAGTGCCCAATCCAGCCCAATCCACACACACGCACGCACACACACACACACACACACACACACACACACACACATACACACACACACACACACACACACACACACACTCACACTCACACTCACACTCACACTCACACTCACACTCACACTCACACACACACACACACACACACACACACACACACACACAGTGGTCCTCCATCACTTTGACACCAAAGGACTGTAACTTATTTTCCTCACCCTCTCTCTCTACCTGCTTCAGCTTGACAATAGTATTGTCTGCTTTTCAAATGATTTTGGCACTGCACAACAACTCATAAAACATGTAGACAATAAAGGCAGTTATTAGTGTTACCATGCTAAAAAGGTGAGGTTGTACAAGTTAATGTATACACATATATGTGAAAAAAAGAAAGAAAAGGATGTTATACTTGATTATAATGGCTATAGCTGACAATACTTATGAAAGCCAATGCAGTAACTGGACAATTTTGATAGAGGAATGACTTGACTATAATAAAATGCTGTATGGGAATTTATATAAGAAAATGAATAAATTGGATAGTTATCTGGAGATTTGTCTGGATGTGTTTAATAATGTGAAGAACAACAGATGACCATCAGCTGTGTGCAAAATGTAATTAACTCAGCTAGCCTGTTAGGTATTCAAGTGTAAGTTCGCTTCCATAGCAGATGGCAGGAAACATGTCCCAGGCTCTCTACTCCCACCCATCAGCATTTTCAACCAATCAGAAATCACAATTGAGGTCACTTAGAGGAAGTGTTACGAAGTCAGACAGGGATATGCGAAGCACACTGTCTTTGATGAAGTTCATATTATCTCAGATAGTAGAATCCATGCTGTAATCATTTCTCACTTGAAAAAATTAAATAATTTCTATGGACGAAATAAGATGAATGAATGATTAAAAGCCTAACATAGTGTTTGCAGGTAGAAATGCACATTTATTAATATGATACATATAGGCCCAATCCAATTTCACCCCTTGGCCCTACATTTTAGCCCATTTTGTGTGTTCAGGTGGTAGGTGTGTCCCAATTCCACTACTATGTAGGGGTAGGGCTAAGTGGGAGGGCTACATAGCCCTCCAAACAGAGGTTTTTCAGATGCACACTCCGAACGGAGTTACAAATGGAGTGTTATGAAATCCCAGAGCAGGAAAAGAAAACCACAAATGTAATTATTTTCTTTGTTAATAAAGATTAAAAAAAATATGATCATAATAATAATAACTTTAATTTATATAGCGCCTTTCAAAAAGCCCAAGGATGCTTTACAGGGGAATGATCAGACAGACAAAACAGAAAACAAACAAAACAAAACTGAAACAATGACTAGGGGCCAAAGGCCTTGGAGAACAGATGAGTTTTGAGGGCTAGTTTGAAGGAGTCCAGGGTGGGGGCGTTGCGGATCACTGTGGGGAGGGAGTTCCAGAGGGTAGGTGCGGCCACGCTGAAGGCTCTGTCCCCAAAGGTCCGTAGGTTGGTGCGGGGGGTGGACAGCAGGCCCATGTCAGCGGACCGCAGGTTCCGGGAAGGAGCTGGGGGAGGAGGTCAGTTAGGTACTGGGGGGCGCAGGCGTGGAGGGATTTGTAGGTGAGGAGGAGGATTTTGTAGGTGATGCGGGACTTGACCGGGAGCCAGTGGAGGTGAATGAGGGTGGGGGTGATGTGAAGGGTCCTCTCCCACACCAAGCCCTGGCAGCTGAGTTCTGCACGTACTGGAGCCTGTCCAGGGCTTTGTTGGGAACCCCGAACAGGACTCCATTACAATAGTCCAGACGGGAGGTGGCGAAGGCGTGGATGAGGGTTTCGGCAGTGGAGTCAGTGAGGGAGGGTCGTAATCTGGCGATGATAACCATCGTATTATCTTAGTTTAATGTAATTTCAATGTATTATAGACCTTTTCTTTATAACAAGCGTAAAAAAAAATATTATGCCAATATGTGTCTAATGTTAGCTCTCTAACGTTACATGTTTTAAGGCTGATTTGTGCATGACAGTCCTGCATTTTGACCTATTTCCATGTCGCATTTCCCCTCATTGATGGCATATGACACCCGAAATTTAGCAAAAGTTCAGCTTAGTTATTGCACTGTTGTTAGCGGTCCTCTAATATCAGTGCAGGCTGGCAGGGTATGAGCATGGGTTGCTAGACTACAGAGCACCGCTATTCTATCATGAACTGGCCTGATAATTAAATATTATTCTTTTTTATTTGATGACTTGTTTGATCAATTGATAGCATGAAACTTAAGTTGTGAACGAATCGCGATCGTCCATGCTTTTCTATGATACTACTGATGACGTATCAGGGTCTTAATGGGTTATCCCATTTCATAGGGGAATATTTTCAACCACTACCCCAGTTGTAACTCTGTTCCGAGGGGAAAGCTGAAAAAAACGAATGGCACTCCAAAACAAGGGGTAGGGGTAAAAATGAGAAATGGGATTGGGCCTTAGTCCTAGATGTGAAAATGCATTTGCTAGAAAACTATGCTATGATTGTCACATTCAGTATGACAGTGGTCTTCAACATGTTTGGCTTACGGAACCAAAGACATGGATGCCAAGATGTGACCCCCCAACATACGGCACTTGACCTCTGCATCTGACAACTGCACGCGCACAAGAGGAGGGGGGGGGGGGGGGGGGGGGGAGCGGCTGTGACTCAGGAGGTAGAGTCAGCGTCTAATGATCACAAGGCGGTCCGGAGGTTTGATCCCCGGCTGGCCACATGTCGAGGTGTCCTTGGGCAAGACACTGCACCCCAAATTGCTCCCAATATGCGGGCCAGTGCTTTGCATGGTAGCTTGCCGCCATTGGTGTGTGAATAGGTGAATGAGAGGCCATTGTAAAGTGCTTTGGAATAATACGTTATATAAGTGCAGTCCATTTACAAGCAACCTTATTATCCATAACAGAAAGCAAATTAATAAACAGACAGGTAGACTGGTATATATGTGTCACGTTCTAATGCTGTGGTCCGCATATCGGGATCTGATGTAATGATCAGACTTTTCTTTCGAAAAATGTGAATACATTTCCACGTTATTGAAAATCAATGACACATCACTAGTCAACCAAAGCCCCTTTCACACATACAAGCCTTCCCAGTAGATTCCATGGAACAGAGCAAGGAAAGCATAAATGATGTAGCACCCCTCCATAAAAGGAAAGTGATGGAGAACCCTGTGAAGCAAGCAATGTTTACAATGTTTATTTATAAATGTTTTACTATGACACTCTAGTTGTATCTGTTTTACAGTGCTGTGTCTCCTTTGTGCACAGGAAGAACTTGAGAGGTTTTCTCTTGCATTCTCCTTCTGTGACCAAAGAGAAAAATACTTTGGGGCCATTAGGCTACTATTGCACACACTCTGTATAGATGTAAGACGCCTTTACTTCAAACATAAAGACAACATATTGCAGAGCCATAAAACAGCCTTGCTTCTTACATCTTTATGTTGATTTCTCAAAATATTATTACCAGATTCATTAGCTAAGACAAAATATTTGCTCA
The DNA here is from genome assembly GCF_963989245.1 of Nansenia antarctica. Taxonomy (NCBI): domain Eukaryota; kingdom Metazoa; phylum Chordata; class Actinopteri; order Argentiniformes; family Microstomatidae; genus Nansenia; species Nansenia antarctica. The sequence goes on along the minus strand of NC_137674.1, from coordinate 55,839,829 downwards.
GCCAAATTATTTGCTTACAAATAACCACAACTGAAGACACCTCTGGTTTCCATATTTATATAGGCCAAGTGTCAGTATTAAATGATGCTGCATAACCGACTTTAATCAAAAATATTATTCCTAAATTCATCATACTAGGGAGCAGTTTCTTCGAAATGAATAATGATTATGTCAGCTAATGGCTCAAGCTACAGAGTAACAGCACATTTTAGCTTTGCAAGTTGCTGCTTTTGAATCCATAATAAAATGAAGTAATAGAACATCTAAATACAGCTTAGCCCGCATTACTAGTAAAAAAAACAACTAAAAAACACCAAAAAGACATTCTTGTAAATTGTTCAACTGAGGGAGTTTACATCACCTGTGCAATCCAACAATTTTTGGCTTCAAGAAGTAGTGATAGTACCATGTTATCAATAAGGAAGGAAGTGTCCATCTCACGTCTTTCCTACCTAGAAAATGATGCATTGTATAGGTGATGGAATGTACTGTATACTACAGGCATATACTGTACATGTCCTCTTGCCCTTGTTTATGTAGGCCAAACATAATGAGTCCCTGATTTAGATCACAACGACCACTCAAATTAAGTACATTTTCAAGCATTTATTTAATATTTCTCTATAATTCAAATAATTAAAAACAGAGACACCTATTCTTGTGCAAAAACACTATAATATATTAGTATATACAGTATAGGTAAATATACTGTACATACATTTGATACTCAGTTGTTACTGTGATAGCACAATAACATTATCATGATAGGTCTTTTGTAGCACAAACTTCCTGTTATGCTCTTTTTTCTTTGAGTCACTGATATGATTGATGAACAGGTGAAATATAGTATAGGTTATCATTCATATAACATCACCTACAGGTGGAGAGGTAATGCTATTCTGTATATTCCACTTCGACTTGCGAACTGTAACATATTTCACCAATGCTTTATACAGTAAAATATTCCAGAGTATCAACGTTTGTTTAATGTTTTGGTCCTTCATAGTTTTCTATTACAGTTAATGAAGGTATGAATATATCCCAAATATATACAGTCTGTATATACATTGACAAATTACACACACATTTTTTTCTCTAATAACTTGATTGAAAATTACAGCAAAATAATTCACAGGTACATAACAAAGCATATCAATTTGTAAGTTGGGACATTCCATTTAATTTGATCACCAGCCACTGTCACACTATAGAAGCAAAGACTATAGACCGCTGAGTCTCACAAAAACAAAGCAGGATCAAGAAATTAGCAAACTAACTCTGATACACTCAGAAAGGTCTGGTCCAAGTTAAATATGGGCGATTGTGATTATTATTGGGCTAGGTGATATTAAATATCACGCATAATTAACTTGAACCAGACCAAACTTTTCTGAGTGTTTATCAAAGTTATAGCTTGCTAAAGTCTTGATTCTCAATTCAAGTGTAACTTTCTTTATGATCTAGGTAGGACATTTGGAGTCCTGCTCTGTGAAATATCCAAGGAGCAGTCTCCCCCTCATACCTGAGTGTTTTATAATTGATCAATTAATTAATTATGAGTTTATCAATTATTTGCTAGCTTTGTGTCTTCATCAGAAAAATAATAATGTAATATCTTCACATATTTAAGTCAACTACTACAGTAAATTTAACATGATTATGAGTATATTAGTATTTAGTGAATCCTGCCCTGGAAAACACAGACAGATCAATTTATTGTAGCGGTAAATCTTAACATATATATGACATTAGCCTGACCATTTAAAGCCAATCTGAGGGGGCCTACACCTGGCATTCAGTATACAGAAACAAATATTTTGTAGGTCTCACACACACACACACACACACACACACTCACACTCACACTCACACTCACACTCACACTCACACTCACACTCACACTCACACTCACACTCACACTCACACCCACACCCACACCCACACCCACACTCACACTCACACTCACACTCTCACACACACACACACACACACACACACAAATAAACAAACCCCATCTCTGAGGCAGTAGCTTTGCTGAGACACATCATTCACTGTCACACCGTTGTGTCAACACTGTTTAACTACTGGTGGGAATTCACTTACTCAAAAATATTACAAAAAAAGTTTTAGATATGACAGGGTCCAAAAGCTTCAATACCTGAATACCGTACAAAGGGACATGGAGCAAATGAAAAACATATTGGCATCGCTAAAATCATTAACATCTTTTGTCATCCTTTCTGACAATGAAGAGTTTTAATTAGCGTTGAGTAGATCATATATGACATCTTGTTTCTCATGGCTAAGGTGGGAGTGAGGGGGAGCGAATCAACATTGAGAGGAGGCTTTGGTGGCTATGGCAGACACGCAGTGCTGTTGGAAGTTAGGCGGAACGTCCGAGTTGCACCCCAGTCCCTGATGGGCACCCCTCTTGACGCCCTCACCCTCGATCCAGGTGCTGCCCTCTTCCGCTAACAGCTTGCAGGGTTTTTCACTGGTTTCTGTGGCTGAGGCGGGGGTCTGTCCACTGACAGTTTTCCCAGGTGCACACTCCTTTAGAACACTTGTCAGCAGACTCAGCAGATCATCAAAGAACTCAGGAACGCCTTCGTAACCTAGCAGCAGAGAGACAGAAGTTCTATTGCTTAGGTTTCGGAGATCTGAGATAGTTTTGCATTGTATCACACAGGCATTTCAGAATGTTTCAATGCAAACAAGACAAACACATCACAGCCATCCACAACATACAACACATCTCAGAAGACTTTCAGTTCCCTTTTCACTGTATTCAGAAGCCGTTCCAAACTTTTCCCGGAGCAATATAAATTAGTGTCATCAGAAAATGAAACACATGTGTGTCACAGCTTGGTGAAAAGGTCTGCATGTCGGGAATTGTGAAACCTCGAAATCGAGCAAAACAAGTCTTGTTGTGGAAAAAAGTGTTTTCCCGGTTCATTGCATATATGCCGAAAATGTAAGCAATGAAGAACCCACTCAATTTCATAATCAATAGTTTTACATTCACTTAATACCTACAGTTTGCTAGCAAATAATAAACAACAATTTAACGATCACTAAATACTTATAATTTGTGGATTGGATTCACAGTTCTCATTTGCCGTAGGCTACCGGTAAGTGATACATGACTTGTCAACATACTTTAGTTTTAGGACGTGTTCAAACACTAAAACCGCTGTATTGTGATTTATTTAAAGCTAATGCTCTAATAAAGTTAACTATTTTAATGACAACATCAACCACATGGTTAATTTTCAGGACATAGCACCTCCTGATGAATAATGCAATGTAAAAATACCAGTTTCTGCTCTGGGTTGATTTCCGTCACTTGATCCTGCATCAGACCTACATTTTCCCCCATCAATTTAGGAAACCCATCGGTTGTAACACCCATTAAGATTTCCCACTTCAGCCCGAACTTTTCCATGCATGCAGTTACTGTACCTCTCCAAATAGTAGTCCCTTTCATTTCCGGGCACAGTATTTCCACCAAGTCCCCTTAAACCCACCCCCTCCCAGTCAGCCTCTACCCACACTGTATCGTCACGTTGCAACCTGCGTACCCTCTCCACCTCTCTCTTCCTCTGTCTTATCCTCCCTACTTTCTGTTGAATCATTCTCCCTTCTATCCACCAATGCAGCCTCTTCCACCCTCCTGTCCGCTCATTCTTCATCCTTCGACTCTCTCTGTCCACTGACCTCAAGGCCAGTACAATCCTCTCCATGCGCTCCTTGGACCTCTGAAACTGTCCCTCATAAGACCTCTTCACCCCCTCTACAGTTTCTCTACTGTGAATAATGTTAATTCAATTAAATAGACCTTCATTCTTATAGCATTATGAATCGAACCAGGACCCCTGCGATTACGTGGCTATGCCACCCAGGCTCCCCGGGACAGTTGAGATCGAGGAGTGGTTGCATTTGAATAATATCCTCAGCATTGCCCCCTGGTGGAAGCATTGTTAAGATGTGCACAAACCTGGGAATGCGTTAATGTCGATGAAAGCATGCTGGCCTGTCTGGTTACTGATGATGATGTCGATGCCGAACAGGGACACTCCCAGGGCTCGCCGAAGGCACCTGGAGATCTCCCGGATGACATTGTCACTTGGCACCCTGGAGATGCCCTCCACGTTGTCCCTCTATGGAAACAAATGACATCATATCAGTTCTGGAGTGTGGGGCCAACACAGTGTCATTGCTAAACGTTCTTATACCACGTCCAGGCAACGTCCTATGTCGTCAAAATAAAATATTTCAAGGTCTCATCAGCTTTCATCAGTATTAACTTCCAGTGGTTAGGATTAGGGTTGGGCATTAACTTCAAGTGGTAAGGGTTAGTTGTCAGAGGAAGGTTTTATTATATTCACATTCATTAATTCATTCATTCCATCTAGTAATGTGACGATTAAACATTTTCATGCCCAGGTTATGATACAGAGTAGGTGGGTTGACAGGGTTCAAATCCACAACCATTCTCTGTAGTTTCCTGCTGTCTAAATAATTAAACAAAATATAAAGCAAAGTGGACATCCATTAATCATTAATGTATGTATTTAATTTTTCACACTCTGAGGCAATAACATCTAGATTGTGCACAGGGTTAAATACTTTTTCAAGGCACTAAGTGACATTAAGTGTACAATAGGTTGCGTCAATTGAGATGTTAAAAACAAAGGCACATGGAAAGTAGATAAGGAAAAGAAACAATCACAAAACTGTTTGTCATTCAAAATGGCTGAGACTTCTTTTAGATGGGAAACAGTGTTGCACTTACTGATGTCAGATCGGAGGCACACTCTGGCTTGGACACATTATGGCTGTTAAAGAAGATGGCTTTTCTCTCTGAAAGACATAATTTGCAAACAAGACATTTGAATAAGTATGAACTGATATAAAACAAGTCACAATGATCTTGGCCATATTTTAGTTTACCTATAGAGACATTCCTATCAGTACAAGTACTACATTTTAATGGCCTACTGGAAATATTGAGAATCATGTTTCTCAACTAAATCAGGGACATCAGGGATTGCAAATTGAAACCAGCTATGTAGCTAAATCTGGTGCAATACTTAATCCTGGACAAATAAACAATTACATAAAATGGACAGGACACATGTTCAGGATAAACTACAGCTACCCATCCCCTCCTTTTCAAATCAAAGATGGGCTCAAGTTGAAGGACTTTGGCTTGTGCAGTACCCTAATTGTCCAACGGGGGGCAGAAATGTGACTCATACAGTATGGTAATGCTTATGAAGTGAGACAGGGAAAATGAACCTACACACACACACACACACACACACACACACACACACAAGCACAAACATTGACACAGAGTGGGGAATCATTTAAGAATGCATCAGCACTTTGCGTCAAAAGGAGCGTCTCGGAAATCCCATAAATGCATATCTCACTTGGCCTGGCGCCCCTGTGATGGTTACACATAGATCTGTTTATAAACGGTCGTAAATCAAGGCCCTTTATAAGGGAGTGTTTCGGTTCACATCTGAGATTCTGAGACTTGGGTTAGATCGGTTGTTAACTTACTGCTTTCGCTTTTGTCACCTTTTGTCACTATTAGTATGGGTATTCACACACACTTGTCCAACATACGTGTCCACATACTGTACATGTCCATCCATGACAAGAAAGATGGACATATAAACAAAATGTGAAAGCAAACGTTACTCTAAGCATTGCCACTCACAGTTGCTCATTTACATTACGTTACATTTTTGGCATTTAGAGATGGGCCTTCAGTCTACGGTGGAAGATAGGGAGCGATTCTGCAGTCCTGACAGCAGTGGGAAGCTCGTTCCACCAGCCTTCAACATTTAGAAGGTGGTAGCAAGATTTACGTTAAGATATGGATGGGAAAGTGGGTAGTGGGTAGTGGGGAGAAGTAGATTAAGATGGTTGCTTTCCAATCCTTTCTCATGGTCACTTTCCAATTCACCCTCATTTCTGTCATACAGTGCAGATGGTGAGATAATATTATTACATCGCCTGGGCCCAGTTGTTCAAAACTTTTAATCTGGATCAGAATGATCCGGATTCTTTTTTGCTATCCAGGATCAGATCTATCTGGCTGATTTTGAGTCTTAGAGGGGAAATCAGCCAGCTCGATCTGATCCTGGATAGCAAAAAAGAATCAGGATCATCACGTTTTGAACAACTGGGTCCTGGACATGTGTGGAACATCCGAGGATCCATATGAATAGCGATGGACTGATCTGTGTAGCCTGAATGTACAGTAGTGTGGGCAGTCTAGAACACATCTCACCTGCCGGACCAGAAGGGAAATTCCTGATGGAAGGCCTCTCCACCACAGTGTAAGCCTCTCCCACCACAAACACCTTGTACAGCACAGCATTGTGGTTAATGAAGTTCTGGATCACACACGGAGGCTTGACATCCTTCAGATCCTCCTCGCTGAAGATGATGGCCATCTATGGGACAAATATGGCAACTTCACTCATCTGTTTATTGTCTCATCCATCCATTGTTTCATCCTCAAACTGCTTGATTCAGCCAACCATCCTTTCCACTGTCAGGATCGATCGATTTATCAATCTATTGCATACAAATAATCATCTACAGTACACAGTCATGTGAAAAAGATAGGATATTTGAACAATATTGAGAGATGGAGGTAATACAACTAAAAAGTATTTTAAAATGGCTTGTAAAATGTAATTAACAGAAATGCAATTTTCTTGTGAGGGAAAAGTTAAAACACCCCCACATTTATTACTACTTAAAATGCCTAAAATTAGAATCAAGTGCACCACATCACGTGCAAATGATTAGAACATTGTTAGAGAGGATTTCGGAGGAGCCTGTTTTAGTTTGGTTTGCTCTTGATTGTTGAAGTGAGTGGTATCACCATGGCAAGCTCAAAAGAGCTCTCTGAGCCTTTCAGAAAGAAGGTTGTAGATGCGTATGAGTCTGGGAAGGGATTTTAAAAGATATCCAAAAACAATTAGAAATCAGCCATTCCACTGACCGGAAAACCATTTTCAAGTGGAGAACATTTAAAACAACTGCCAACATGGCCAGGTCAGGCTGTCCTAGCAAGTTCAGCCCAAGATCAGACCGCAAGATATTTGAAGAAGACTCCAACAATCCTAAAATGTCATCATGGGAAATACAGGTAGCTCTTGCTACAGTTGATGTCAAAGTACATGCATCTACCATCACAAAGAGACTGCACATTTTCACGGTAGGTGTGCAAGGAGGAAACCCTTGCTATCAAAAAACTCTAAAGTTTGCCTCTAAAGTTTGCCAGAAAACACCTTGACAAACACCTAGAACTATGTGCTTTGGATAGATTAATCCAAAGTTGAATTATTTGGGCACAGTAACAGAACACATGTTTGGCGTAAGTGGATTACAGCAGAAGAAGCATATGGGTGTGTTTAAGATGGGTGGGCAACCATTATCCTGTCCAGCGTATTGTCACTTCATTTAGCACCTTTTCAACGTTGAAACGTTGATCAATAAAGAATTCATCACCGAAACGAAGGTGCTGCACCCATTTCAACACAGTTGCATGCTACTCATTCTGTTTTATGACCAAGGCACGGCTCTGAGTACACAGTCATAAAAGCACATGACAGCCTCACTGGCGACTTATTCATAAGCCATTCTTGAATTCTAGTCTTGGACACACAGTCCTGGACATTCCCAAAAAGTCAATATTGCAGAGCTTAATTGTGTGATTCACATTGTCATTTGGTTTGGTTACAAGGAAGTCAGCGAATTCCTTAGTAACATAATGACAGACAGGGTGGGCCATATCAGGAAGTCCTGCTGATTCGTTCATCACAAGATTTGAAAGATGACGGCCCACCCTAACCTTGACAAGATAGGTTGCAGAGGGACAAATGGTCCTGAGCTAGAAATGATCAACACAGAAATAACTGGCTGTGAAAGTTATACATTTTGTCCTCTGATGAAACGCAAAATCTCTTACCTCATGGGAGTTAGTGCCATGCGCCACCCGAGTTTTGCAAACTGCACATAGAAGAGAAGGGGAGCAAATATTGAGGTCATCTTCAGGAACTGAAACGCCATTTTCAGTTGAGTTCTGAAAATATTATGAGACAGTTGTGGAATCTTCTCAGAGGAATCGTTACAAGGAAAAGTCAGGAAGGAAAAAAGCTGCGTCTTCTTATTAACAATCCGCACCGGACCAAACCCAGCTGGCTAGTTGAGCACAAGGCTATTTTCCATTGTAATGACAGTTAGGATGAGGTTCTCTAACAGAGTCTACAACACAAGTGACACATCAAAGTCAGGGAAACGTCTCCCTTACCGACCAGAAGCATTAGATAGTAGGTAGAGAGGGTCATAGAGAGGGTAGAGAGACGTCATAGAGAGGGGTCATAGAGAGGGGTCATAGAGAGGGTCATAGAGAGGGATCATAGAGAGGGTAGAGAGACGTCATAGAGAGGGGTCATAGAGAGGGGTCATAGAGAGGGTCATAGAGAGGGATCATAGAGAGGGTCATAGAGAGGGTCATAGAGAGGATCATAGAGGTCATAGAGAGGGTCATAGAGGTAGAGAGGGGTCAGAGAGGGTAGAGAGGGTCATAGAGAGGGGTCATAGAGAGGGTCATAGAGAGGGATCATAGAGAGGGTCATAGAGAGGATCATAGAGGTCATAGAGAGGGTCATAGAGGTAGAGAGGGGTCAGAGAGGGTAGAGAGGGTCATAGAGAGGGGTCATAGAGAGGGTCATAGAGAGGATCATAGAGGTCATAGAGAGGGTCATAGAGGTAGAGAGGGGTCAGAGAGGGTAGAGAGGGTCATAGAGAGGGGTCATAGAGAGGGTCATAGAGAGGGGTAGAGGCTGGTCACAGAGGGGGTAGAGAAGGTAGAGAGTGGGTAGAGACATTGGTTGTACATACTGAAGGGGAAGGTGATGCCGTGCCTCTGGAGGTGCTGGAGGGTGTCAGTCCCACAGTCACTCCTCAGAACCATGAAAGGTGGAGAGCTGATCCTGTCATCTGGCAGGAGGGAGGGAGAGAATCTAGTTATATTTCTAGTTATATTTTTTACTGCAGCTCTTCTGAATATGGCACCAATAATGTGTGTGTGTGTGTGTGTGTGTGTGTGTGTAGGAATTGAGACTGCACGAACAACAATTACTTTAAATCACACGTAAACAGTTATCAGACAACATCTCTCTCTCTCTCTAGTCCCTCTATCTCCCTGTCTCTCCCTCTCTATATCTATTGGTTTCTCTCTTTCATTACACAGGGCAGCTCTCCTTCCCTCTGTGGTCTCGGGGGAGAGCTGTTCAGTCGTGCTTTCTGGAACAAAATGTCATACAGCATATTTCTGTGCCATGTCAGTCCTCTCATTCTTCTCAACCATTTTCCCCATTCTCTCATATTGGTGGCAATCTCTATTTTTCTTTCTCTGTCTTTCTCCCTCTTCCATCTCTCCTTCAGGCCTCCCATTACATCTTGGCCTCTTTCTCTCTCTCTCTCTCTCTCTCTCTCTCTCTCTCTCTCTCTCCCTCTCTTTTATGCTTCTGTAGTCATCTATCAGTATGTTTGTGTTTGCTTACTGTAACCCTCTAAGTCTGACTCAACTTGTTTTGGTAAGCCACGGACAAGAAACAAAAACAGACAAGGCCTTGGGGGAGGGGAACAGAAGCAAGGCCTTGGGGGAGGGGAACAGAAACAAGGCCTTGGGGTAGGGGAACAGAAACAAGGCCTTGGGGTAGGGGAACAGAAACAAGGCCTTGGGGTAGGGGAACAGACAAGGCCTTGGGGTAGGGGAACAGAAACAAGGCCTTGGGGTAGGGGAACAGAAACAAGGCCTTGGGGTAGGGGAACAGAAACAAGGCCTTGGGGTAGGGGAACAGAAGCAAGGCCTTGGGGTAGGGGAACAGAAACAAGGCATTGGGGTAGGGGAACAGAAACAGAAACAGACAAGGCCTTGGGGTAGGGGAACAGAAACAGAAACAGACAAGGCCTTGGGGTACGGGAACAAAAACAAGGCCTTGGGGTAGGGGAACATAAACAAGGCCTTGGAGTAGGGAAACAGAAACAAGGTCTTGTGGTAGGGAAACAAAAACAGACAAGGCCTTGGGGTAGGGGAACAGAAACAAGGCCTTGGGGTAGGGGAACAAAAACAGACAAGGTCTTGGGGTAGGGCACAGTACACATGCACACAAGGGTTTCACTTCACAGAAGTTTGTAGAGTAATGTCTCTCAATGCATAGACAGCTCTAGATGCACGGACTGACAGCCCTTGACATCTACATTATACTTTTAAACATATGTTGTACCTATACATTGTTTGTTTACATTCTTGTGTTTGTAAACAATAGAATAATAAAATCATATGCGGTTATGATAGGGTGATACATTTGTTACATCCAGTGTTTTTTGCTATGGGTGGTGTAAAAGTGACATTTATGGGCACAACTTCTTATCAAAAGTTGAACCATTTTCAATTCCCAATATTTGGGAATAATATATATTTATTATGATTTTTTAATTTTATTTCAGGGAATAATACAAGGGAGTGGTAACAAACAGTTTAACACAGAAGAGAAATACAATGACAAGATTCAAGTACAAATACAAAATTAAGCATAAACCTCCAGGGTACCCCATAAGTGCAATAGACAGGTTGATATCATTGACACCTAATGCACTGGAATGGAGCAATTTGGTGGCCATCTTACTGTGGTCCAGTTTTAAACTGGCCTGATACAACGATCTGATCAAATCAATTGTTGCATTGTGATTGGCCAAGAAGCATTCTAGCCGTTCCAATATCCACAATATAGAAGAATAGAATAGAATAGAATAGACTTTATTGTCGTTGTACAGTTGAATGAAATTGTAGTGGTTCTTCTGAAGGTGCAAAAAACGGAAGGTGCAAAAAACAGAAAACATATTCACATATTCACAAACATATACACATATAACATATCACAAATATTACACACTAGACAATTAAAAAGCGAAAATGCTATAAAACAAGCTAAGAGACAATGAGGTCCGTGGTGTCAAGTGCAAATAAAGACAACTATAAAAGCAAGCTAAAAGACATGAGGTCAGTGGCGTTATAATACTATAATAATACTGTAAAAATATATAAATGTATAAATAGGCACTTAGAATAGAGTTATTGCACATTTCTATTGCACTTTTTCCCCTGAAGATAAATATTTATGAACATGTCTTATGTCTATTGTTCAGTGTTCTGATGGTCCATGGGTAGAAACTGTTGGACAGCCTGTTTGTTCTAGCCTTTATGCTCCTGTACCTCACTCCAGAGCGCATCAGGCTGAACAGGTGGTGACCAGGGTGGAGGTGGTCTTTAAGAATCCTTCCTGCTATGGAGAGGCACCGAGAGCGTGCCACGTCATCCATAATTTTAATAATAATTTTGCCATTTAGCAGACGCTTTTAATCCAAAGCGACTTACGATTACGAATTACAGGGACATTCCCCCTGGTGTAACTGAGGGCTTGAGAGATTGAGATTGAGATAACGTTTATTGCCACTATGCATTACACATATAGGAATTTGCTTCGTCACCACAGCAAGTGCGTTTATACTTTTTTTCACATATCAAAAACCAGGACAACACAACAACAACACAGGACAGACAACAGTGCATTGGATAGTGCGGTATAAAGTAAAGTGCAGTGCAGAGTTTTTTACAGTGAGTCCAGTTCAGTCCTGGGCAGACTTGGGGGCGGGGGGGGGGGGGGGGGGGAAGCCAGAGTCATTTAACAGCCTGGCGGCTGAGGGGTAGAAGCTGAGCCTGTGGCGGGCCTTCAGTGCCTTAGGCAGCCACAACCTTCTTCCAGAGGGAAGCAGGGTGAGGAGGCCGTGGCCGGGGTGGAAGGGGTCTGCCATGATCTTCCTTGCCCTCCTCAGAGCCCTGGTGTCATGCAGGGAGTTGAGGGAGGGCAAGGGACAGCCGATCACCCTCTCTGCTGAACGTAGCACCCGCTGCAACTTGGCCTTGTCCTTGGTCGTTGCAGCATGGAACCAGGTGATGATGGAGTGGGTGAGGATGGACTCTATGATGGCCGTGTAGAACTGGACCATCATGGACCTCGGCAGCCTGAGTTTCCTCAGCTGCCGGAGGAAGAACATCCTCTTCTGGGCCTTCTTTGTGAGGGCCTCGGTGTTCTGCTCCCACTTTAGGTCCCGGGAGATGGTCATGCCTAGAAAGCGGCATGACTCCACGGAGGCCACCGGGGTACCTCCCAGCGTGATGGGAGGGGGCAGGGCTGCTTTCCTTCGGAAGTCCACCACCATCTCCACTGTTTTTAGAGCATTTAGCTCCAGATTGTTTAAACTGCACCAGCTCTGCAGCCCCTCGATCTCACCCCTGTAGGCAGATTCGTCCCCCCCGGAGATGAGGCCCACCAGGGTGGTGTCGTCTGCAAACTTCAGGAGCTTGACCGAGGGGTGGCGGGAGACACAGCTGTTGGTGTAGAGGGAGAATAGTGCTGGAGACAGGACGCAGCCCTGCGGGGAGCCCGTGCTGGTGGTCCTGGAGCTGGAAATGCTCTTCCCCAGCTTCACCCGCTGAGACCTGTCAGTCAGGAAGTCCGTGATCCACCTGCAGGTGGAGACCGGCACCTGCAGCAGGGATAGCTGGTGCTCCAGGATGTGTGGGAGGATCGTGTTGAAGGCCGAACGTGTTGAAGTCCACGAACAGGATCCTGGCGTAGTTGCCTGCAGTGTCTAGGTGTTCTAGTACGTAGTGCAGAGCCATGTTCACGGCGTCCTCCGTGGATCTATTGGCTCTGTACGCGAAGGGCACACTAGTAGTGGTGTGGTTTCAGGCGGGATTTGAACTCACAACCTTCCGATCACAAGTCCAACTCACTATCCACTAGACCACCACTACTATCCAGGGAGGGCAGGGGACAGCCGATATTTTTTTCCGCTGACTTCACCACTCTCTGCAGTCTCTTTTTGTCCACTACTTTGCAGCCAGCGTACCATGCAGTGGCGTAGCGGACGGGCCCGCAAGTGACGCACCGCGGGGGGGCCCCAGCCACTAGGGGGGCCCCTAACATTGGTTGCTAGCACCCCCTCTCATTGCTCTCACTTGTTTGTACCTTTTGCTAAGTCAAGCATTTAGAATGTAGAGTGCATATTGCGAAATTTCGCAACGTCAATAATGCATCGGACAGTGTTTCCTCCAGGATTTTTCACATTAGTGGCGGAGTGTTCTTTTTTCGCGCCCGTAGCGTATGCAACACGCACTGGCGCTCAATACAAAGACGTAATTTCACCGAAAAATAGAGGCAACATAAAAAAAAAAAGTGCCCTGTTTACCCGTACCTCCGCCGTTCTGTTCGTGGTGATTTGGGAGGCAATAGATAATTTTTGCCCCGCGCATATTGCCCTGTAATTAGACCACGCGACCACAGCTCCGTTGTGTCTCTTATTGGCCAAATGTTCCCTGAATTTTAGCTGCATGTTTTTCCAGCATGTAAATCCGTTGTCAATAAAAATTTGACTCCCCTTCTTTCCCCCTGCCAATACTGTGTCGTTTGTGACATTTACCAAAGTTTATGCTATCAATAGTTCGAAGCTAGCGTTAGATGCGAGGCTGCTCGGGAACATTATTTGTTTCACAAAATAGCCTGATTTAGTTGACCATGAACATCAGAGACTAGACTACATTACGAATGTTCATTTAAAATACTCTATAGTGAGCACTGGTATAAGAACATGAACCAGAGAACAGCAGTAAATGCAAGAACCCAAGGTCGCCGCTGATGATGTTGCATTTTCGATTAGGATACGCATACGGGGTTAAAGGGACGGGCGACGGGCGAAGAGAGAGGGAAGGGATTTCCAGAAATCCAAATGTCCTGCTAAATTCGGACCAATCACAAAACTGTTTTGCAAGCGTGTCGCCGACGAGGTTAATTGCAACATTGTTACATATTGTAACTTACTACATCCTAAATCGGAACGAAATGTAGGTCTGAAAGCGGCCTAAACTAGCTTCAATCTGATTTTTTCTGTTCTCCGGTCATAAAGTGGACTGAATCAATTAGTGGCGGAGAAAATGTATTTGTGGCGGCCCGCCACGAATAAATGCATATAGAGGAAACACTGTCGGACTCTAAAAAACGCACGTTTTTTTTAACCTCTGTTGCGAAAGGGCCCCCGCCGCCACCTTGCGGGGGGGCCTCGGGATTTTGCGGTACGCCACTGGTACCATGCTGTGATGGAGAATGTCAGCACACTCTCAATGATGGAGTGGTAGAAGGTTACCAGCAGCTTCTCCTCCACCCTGTTTCTTTTGAGAACTCTCAGGAAATGGAGTCGCTGCTGGGCCTTCTTTACCACCGCTGTGGTGTTGGCTTACCAGGTGAGGTCCTCTGAGATGTGGGTTCCCAGGAACTTAAAGGAGGGGACTCTCTCCACAACGTCTCCGTTGATGTAGAGTGGAGCAGGGTCTGCCTTTACCTTTCTGAAGTCCATGACCACTTCCTTGGTCTTCTTGATGTTGAGAGTCAGGTTGTTTGTGACACACCACTCTGTCAGCCGCTGCACCTCGTCCCTGTAAGCTGACTCATCCCCTCCGGTTATGAGCCCCACCAAGGTGGTGTCATCCGTAAATTTAATTATTGCATTGGTGGGGTGGGTGGGGGTACAGTCATGGGTGTATATGGAGTACAGGAGAGGGCTCAGAACACAGCCCTGTGGAGAGCCAGTGCTGAGCATGAGGGTGGAGGAGTTGTGTGGACCCATCTTGACTGTCTGTGGGCGGTTGGAAAGGAAGTCTTTGATCCAGGCACAGGTGGCGGGGGGGAAGTCCAGGGCAGCTAGCTTGTCCACGAGGATATCGGGGATGATGGTATTATGAGTTTCTCGAAGCACTTTGTGACCACTGGTGTTAGGGCAATAGGTCTGTAGTCATTGAGGTTATTTATGGTTGGGGTTTTGGGGAGTGGGATTATTGTGGCTGATTTGAGGCAAGGTGGAACGGATGCCTGACTCAGGGAGAGATTGAAGATCTTTGTGAAGACAGGTGCGAGCTGAATTGCACAGGCTTTCAGCACTACCCCAGGTATTCCATCAGGACCGGTGGCTTTCCTTGTGTTCACAGACCTGAACACACAACTCACCTGATGTTCTTCGACATTGAAAGTGTACGTGCTTCCGGACTGTGATGTCAGTGTCGCTGTGTTGGGCCTTGTTGCTTCGAACTGGGCAAAGTGATGGTTTAAGTCTTCTGCCAGCGAGGCTTCTGCACTGAGGGTCACAGGAGAGCTCCCTTTGTAGTTGGTGAGGTGTTTCAATCCCTGCCACACTTGACGTGAGTTATTGTCTGATAGGTGGCCCTCCACCTTCCTCTTATATGCCTCCTTGGCACCTTTTATGCCCCTTCTCAAGTCTGCCCTTGCTGAGCTGTACAGGGCCTTGTCACCTGTCTTGAAGGCGGAGTTACGGGCACTCAGGAGTGACTGAACTTCACTTGTCATCCAGGGCCTCCGGTTTGGATAAACACGGACGTGCTTTTCAACCATGACATTATCCGTACAGAACTTAATGTAGGATAGTACATTGTCAGTGAAGCCCTGTAGGTCTGGTTGTTCTAGGATACTCCATTCTGTCTGAGTGAAGCAGTCCTGTAGCTCTGAGAGTGAACCCTCTGGCCAGGTTTTGACAGTCTTTGTGACTGGCTTCGTTCTCCTCCTGAGGGGACAGTATGCTGGGATAAGCATGAGTGAAATATGGTCAGATAGTCCGAGATGTGGGAGGGGGACTGCTCTGTAGGCATGCTTCAGATTGGAATAGACACGATCCAGTGTGTTAGCCCCTCTGGTGGAACATTGTACATACTGTACAAATTGGGGGAGGATTGTCTTTAAGCAGGCTTGATTAAAATCACCAGCAATAATCTGTACTCCCTCAGGATGTGCTAGCTGTTGTTTGTTTACAATGTTGTATAGGTGGGAGAGAGCTGTGCTAACATCAGCATCTGGTGGTATATACACAGCAGTAATGATAACTACTGTCAGCTCCCTGGGCAAGTAAAAAGGTCTGCAAACAACTGTCATTGTTTCTATGTCAGGAGAACAGTAGGTATCTCTAATCTTGCTGTTGATGCACCAGTCGTTGTGAACATAGACACACAACCCTCCTCCCCTGCTCTTACCAGAGTCACTGTTCCTGTCATAGCGGTGGATGGTGCGGCCCGCTAGCTGTACAGTAGCCTCGGGGATTAGCTTGTGTAACCATGTCTCCGTGACGATTAGTACACAACATTCACGAGCAGAGGAATTGGCTGTGAGTTGTAGCTCCAGTTCGTCAATCTTGTGGACGATTGATCTTGCATTTGTTAAGAAGATACTGGGTAATGGTGGTTTGAATGGCTGCTTCCTTAGCCTGGTTAGCAGCCCCGCTCGACATCCCTGCTTTTGCTTGCGCTCCCTACGCCGCCTGCGTTGCTTAGGGATGTAAACAATCCAGGGGGACTCAGTCGGTCTCGCTATCTCCGATGGGATGTTGTGGGTCCCCTGGTAGTCGCTGGTAATCGCAACCTGGAAATGCGATCCGATATTCCGGAGCACTGCATTGTTATAGGTGTATTTAAGTGCATGACACCACGTCATTAGACAAACTAAGTATACGAACAATACAAATATAATGCGCCTAGTCAGAGAGCTGGTAGCCGCAGCAACCGTGTGCGCCGCCATCTTGGATATATATATATATATAGCACAGCCTTGTGTGTTATTGCTTAAATGACATGTTCAGAAATGGCATTTACAGTGTTTATAACTGCTGTATTTCCTCAATAAGATGTATATAACAATTTCATTCAATCTGACTCATTTTCAAATATAAGTATTAAATAAGTATCAAAAAGCAATTTTAAGGTATTCAGTCTTATTTATATATATAATCATAACATATATATTATTATCTTATTATAATAATAATCTTAATATATATATATATATATATTATTATCTTATTTTAAAAGCGGGTTGGTGTTTCTTTAACGCAGTGTTGAACATGTCACTGTTTCACATCTGTCTTTCGGGATATTTGCACATTTCAAAGTCGGTTTGGTGGATCTAGCTTAAAGCAAATGTGAGCAAATCTTCCATTGACACCCATACAAATTCATAATGCCTGTAACTGAAAAAGCTGTTTTAAAGGAAAACAGTTTGAGTGTCTTATTGTTTGAGTGGCATATTTAATATGTGTCTCTGCATTTTAGTGTCTCTGCATATTGGTTTGGTGTGTCTAGCTAAGAATCTGAAAGAGCAGGTTAGGTAACTTTTCTGTAGACCACAGAAAGATGGTCAACCTGTTGTGCCACCAACTATGACGTTGGGGCACCTCTACTGTTCTATTGTCAAAAGCACCATCTGTAAATGCCATGACACTAAACAGAAAGATCACATCTACAGTATTATCTAGTAGTACATATACTGTACGTTTTTATACATTATTTTCATACATACTATGACACAGTGCGCCACAGTAGCTGTAGCTGTAGCTCATCCCAGTGTACATGTCAGTATCTAACCCTTTGGCCTCTTGGTCCCTGATCCCTGCTGCCTTTTGTTTGGGAATGCCCCGTGCCGCAGGACAAAGGATGAGCCAGTCGGCAGTTTTTCTACACACACTGTGGATAAACCCACTCTAAGCCACACATTTCCCCAGCGGAAAGCTCCGAAATGGAGCCCGCATTTGGATATCCATCTAGTGACAAAGGGGCTCTGGAAGTAGGCTCATGTAGTATGTAACCACACACAGAGATTCCCGTATTTTGATATTCCGGGATTTCCGGGAGTAAGTCAACCATTCATATTCATGTTTGGTGTTGATGCTGAGGTTTTTTTGGTTTGTGTTTTTGTTTTATGCGAGTATGTCTTAATGCCTTTATAATGTTTTCATAAACATGACTACAAGCTTAGCAAAACATGTAATAACCATTTCTGAAGATAACTTTTAACAGTTTTTTTTTTTAACACATTTTTAACAGGTTTGTGGAGATTAGACTTAACTTGTGTGTGTGTTTGTTTGGGAGGTCCAGTCATTGTCTTACGACAGACAGCAAGACTCTGTCCACACTGATCTCTCTGAGAACTCACAAGCAATTATGGGAAGGATAAAAAGTATCCCGGCTAAAATATTCACTGTCAAAAAAATTATCATGGTTACAATGATACAGACAAACTTTTTAGCCTCAAACCAGTCATGACTATTCAACAAAAAATACATCCATAAATGATTTCCAAGTTTTTTTCCAGTATATCTAGCAAGGAGTTTTGAAGTTGAGTTTGCAGTATTTTTTAATTTGGCAAATGAGGACGAAAGCTAGCATTGAAGATTTGGTCACATTTAATACAAAATAAAATGGGTGCTCATTATATTTTTGTGTATACAAAATTCGACATTTTAAAGTTACATGCCAGATGCTCTGAAAGCCAATGGTTTTAATTGAGTTTGGAGAACTGAAGTAAAGTAAATAGATTGTGATGCCATTAAAAGCAATGGGCGGCGATTTATTTTCTGATTTTTTGGCACCACAAAATATCAGAAGCAGTATCAGGGTAGAATGACGATACCTGACGTAAGACGATGGGGTGCAGTATGTAAATATCTGTCTATGTCTCTGTGTGTGTCTATGTCTCTGTGTGTCTATGTCTCTGTGGTGTGTGTCTATGTCTCTGTGTGTGTCTATGTCTCTGTGTGTGTGTGTGCGCGCATTCATGAATTTCTCCCCATACCTCTCATGCTGTCCTCGATTCTGCGGATGAGCTGGTAGGACTTACATCGGTCCAACAGGGTCCTGAGGGCCGGCAGCGGGTCCAGAACCACTGTCTCAGGATGGGCCTTGATGTAGTCCTGAACAACCCCACAACATCCTCAGTCACTCAGTATCCCCTAACCGTAGCCCGAAACCCTAACCCCACATTATGAACAAATAGGTCTTGAGTATATTCTTCAGTTCTAACAATATTGATACCTCTGTACTTTCCAACATGGCCATCTAGGGACTCTATATCAGACACTTGGGATCAATAGGGATTCAAATCATCAATTGGGATTTTCCCATGTTACAGTTCTGATGGCCACAAAAGCAAAAAAAACTACAGAGGCAACATCCGTTGAATAGAAAGACAACATACATCGTCAAAGTTTGCTTTCTACTTCCTCTGTTTAGTGTTACCATGGACACCAGTTAATAATTTAGAAGTACAGTAACCACAAAAGAATAATCAGTGCAATCATATCATAGCATGCTTGGGAAACCCACTAATCATTAGACCAGTGACACTAGTGACGATGATAATAAATGTTTCTAAGTGTGTACAATATAATAATAAGTAATTTATCATTCTATGGTTGAATCTATTTGGTATCTCTGTATGTACTTTGAAATCAGAGTTACCCTGTCCTTTGGTGTCTATGTCTTAAATATTAATCAAAATTATTTTTCTGAGTTGGGCTAAAGATAAACTAATTCATATTTCAGACATGAATGGAGTCATTGATGGACTAACTCAACCTGAGAATGGAGCAGCAGTGGAGCAGCACGGAAACGTGTGTGAATACTAACCAGATATGCCAAATATTTGTTTTGGATTATTATAATGTCTGACAGTGGGGGGGTTAAGATATGTGTCCTAGCTTTGAAACATCACTTTAAAAGCAACCCCACCCTTCAGATGAGCAGCTTATTGTATGGTCCCCCCAAAAAGAAGCTCCACCCCCTGCAAGTTTCCCATGATGCTATTGGTCTACCTGGACACTCTGCACCAATAGCAGGGCCTGTGTGTCGTTCTGGTCCGCCTCCAGGATGAGGTCAGTCAGCTTGTGGATGATGACGTCCAGGGGACCCTGCTCCTCCAGCGGCTGAGTCAGATCCAACTGGAGACGAGGACAAGGGCACAGAAGTTAGGCAAAACAGTTATTCGATTCTTTAGGATTTGAACCTCAGGGCCAGAGTTGTTTTATTAGAGATTCTTTTTATTAGGCTGTATTGAGCCTCTTGGCAAGCCATGGAACCACAACTGCCCGTGTACTGGGCCTTGCAACAGCTGTGGAGGAAAAAGCAGCATGAAACATTATGTAATGAGAATTGACCCGGTCAAGGGCTCGCGGCCCATCGCTGGCACCAAATATAGGAGCACAAACACACCAGGGACCCACCAAGTCGTGGGATGGAAGGAGGCAGGGGGGAGGACAGGATTTAGGGGGAGACCCTTGAGGCCCATTTTCTACGTGGATCTAATCTTGCGGGAGGAGGATGTCTGGAAATGTTTTACCAGTTGGATCTTATAGGTCTTCAGCTGATTTAAGAAAAACATACACATACTGTACGTATGTGAGTCGAGAGCTCATGAGCTCAGCTTGAGTGCAACCATTTTATCTTGAATGCAACCATTTTATCTTTCTGGGAGCAATCGATCAAAATGCCTTCATGCAAGGGGTACTGACATAGCACTAACCAAGTTAATGCCCTATTTTCAATAATTGAATGATTGAATTTGAATATGAATGAATAATTGAAATTCCAAATAACCTAGCCCTGTTGGAAAGGCCTCTGAGAGACATGAAACAATAGAAAATGCCCCTAGCCAAGTTTTCCTCATTTTCTAAGTGACCTGGGGTGTAAACTACATAGAGCAGAAAGGCTGTAAATTTCAAAATAAAAGTGGGTAACATTAATATCACAAGAAAAGAGGATATTACATACCTGGGCTCCATCTTAGAGGCAAATCTTTCCGGAGATAAAATGGCAGCAAAAGTAATCAAAAAAAGTGAACCATAGAACTAGATTCTTGTACAGGATATCCTCACTTGTCAGTAAAAACACACTGAGGACCCTATCAGGAGCTCTCATTCAATGTCACTTCGACTATGCCGTAACATCATGGTACTATAGAACCACAAAGGCCCAAAAAACAAGACTCCAGACAGCCCAAAATAAACTGGTTAGGCTTTTGCTAGGCCTCAACCCTGGGACACATCTAACCGCTGCTCATTTTTTGAGCCTTGATTGGCTACGAGTAGTTGACAGAGTGCAGCAGCTTGCACTGGGCCTGGTCTTCAAGATACGCTACACCACAAAGACACCCAAGTACCTGTCAACATACTTCCAAAAAGTGAACAACGTCCACACATACAATACCAGAGGAAGCTCCACGAACCACGTTCAACCGCGTTGCACCACAAACAAGGGGTTAAACTCGTTTGCAAACTATGCAGTAAAAATGTGGAACGCCCTTCCTATAATCTTAAAGGAGTGCAAAACACTGCCCACCTTCAAAACCACTCTCAAAAAACATTTACAGGAGGCTGCAATCCGTAACTGGACCCTCTAAATCAAAAATTAGATTAAAAGACCCGAACTACCCACTGTACATACTTTGTGTTTTGTCCCCCGCCCCCACCTGTGGTGTATGTCCCCACCTGTCCTACCCGCTGTACATACCTAATGTTTTGTTATATTGTTCTTCCCATGATGGATGTATGTTTATCTTGTAGATAGTACTAGTTATTTGTCTGTATTATCTTGTAGATAGTACTAGTTTTTTTTGTCTGTCTTACATGTAACGATGAATTGAGAATCAAGGACCCCAATTGAAATAAGCCAGTGGCTTTCTTGGGTTTTTATCCTGTTAGTTGACCTTGTATATAATATGTACTTTCATGTACCTACTCCTGCAAATCTTCTAATAAAGTTTTTCAATCAATCAATCAATCAGCAATTGGAGAATAAAGAGGAACATGGTGTACATTAGCAAAGGCAAATCTGTCTCTTAACAGCTCATAGGATGTTGTGTCATGGACTTACAGTGCACTTATTACACAGGTTTACATTTCAACTGTAACCATCCATTTGACTGAAACAAATACAATGTGAGGTCTCTATTCCAGAAAACCATCCATATTCTTTCTGAAGACATTCAACAAACAAAGAAGAAGTTCTGGAGAACATCATACAAGAGTGTTTAAAATCTTTATAGTCCAACCCTCGTCTATTAAATGTTTTAATGGTATGTAGTTCATAGGAGGTGGGGCTGGCACCATTTTTCTTGTCGTAATGAAGTCTGCTCGTGATTAAAGAAGAACCACAACATTATTATTAACCCCTGGATAAATCTGCTGTACAAATTCCTAGAGGGTAGTAATAAATAAATTAGTAATAGTAATAGTAATAGATAAATTAACAGCTAATTAGTATAAACTTAATTACATTTACATTACATTTTGGGCATTTAGCAGACGCCTTTATCCAAATCGACTTACAACAAATTCATTTGTCTAAGTAAGTGAATCATCTACAGCAGGCGTTTTCAAAGTGTGAGGCGCGGAGCCTGTGTAAAATAACATTTGGTTTAATGTTTTTGAATGAAATGTGATTTTTTTACAGACAAAGAAAAATGTAAAGAAATAATGGGAGAGATGTATGCTAAATTTGAGAACATTGCAAGGCTGTATTGCATTCTATAAATTAAATAAATGTAGCCTTGCGCCCTGCTTTATAGTTAGTCACGTGCCAAAACGTCTGTTAGCAACGGATGTCTGGCTAGCAACGGATGTGAGAGAGAGTGTGAAAGAGCGTGAGATTAAAATTGTAAAAATGAAGAGGTTTCTGATACCAGCAGTGCCACAGCCTGAGCTTTCTGACAGCAAACCAAAACGTAGGAAATAGGATGAGTATATCAATTTAGGATTTACCTGGATAGGTTCAAACAACATCCCACGACCGCAATGTCTCATTTGCAAAGAGGTGCTGGCTAATGACAGCATGAGACCCGCAAAACGTTGCCGCCATCTAGAAACTAAGCACAACGAGCTAGCATCCAAACCACCAGAGTTTTTCCAAAGGAAACTAGAAGTGTTACTAGGAGAAAAGCGGGTCATTCAACAATTCAGTCAAACTAATGTCAAGGCTACTGAGGCATCATATCGGGTGGCATTACGCATTGCAGGTAATCCACACACTATTGGGGAAACCTTAGTGCTGCCAGCTGCCAAGGAAATGTGTGCCATAATGATGGGAGAGATAGCAGTGGCTAAACTAGACCCTATCGCACAGTATCGTCACAGACAGTACCAGACAGTACTCAGACAGTACCAGACAGGCATCACAGACAGTACCGTGGCTCGCGTATAATTGACGCCTTTGGAAACATTTGATTTGAAACGATGGACAACAATGGTTGTCTTTTTTAATTCAGTAAAAGGTTTTTGATAGCTGGCACAACACTGTTGAATTTACAGTCAGAGAAAATAGTTATTATGACAATTCTCTTAGGGGAGGCTCACTGTCTTGGACTTTGAAAACCCCTTTACTAGAGTGATTGCAAGAAGGTTTGTGGAAGGTTTGTAGAAAACAGGAACTGCCCAAGATTTACAGCCTACCACCTTGTCTGTGAAATATGGTGGATGGTTGCTAATGTTAGGGCATGTACAGTATAGCTTCCACTAGAACTGGCTAACTTAATTAGTCTTAATTGATGATGTAGCTAAATGGACTGCACTTATATAGCACCTTTATCCAAAGCGCTTTACAATGGCCTCTCATTCACCCATTCACACACACATTCACTCACCAATGGAGGCAAGCTACCATGCAAGGCGCCGGCCCGCTCATTGGGAGCAATTTGGGGTTCAGTGTCTTGCCCAAGGACACCTTGACACGTGGACAGGAGGAGCCAGGGATCGAACCGCCTCTACCTTCTGAGCCACAGCCGCCAAAAAATGTAAACGCAAATGAATCATATTACCAAGTTCTACTGACATGCATGGCATTGATCCCACTACCTTTCGCGGCCCTCGCATTTTAAAGTGTACAGAAACATCTCGTCTGCTCAAGAACAAGCAAATGTCTCAAAGTTCATTGGATGGCTCTTCATCATAACAGTAACACAATGACCAGGGCCAAAAATGGTAAAATTATTATCTTAGATTAAAATGCAATTTAACATGCATTTAATTCCCTGATGTTGTGAAAAAGTAAGGACAAAAAGTCCTCAAAACAAACAACAACTGAAGATGGCTGCAGTACAGGCCTGGCAGATCCTCACCAGAGAAGATACCCAGCATCTGGTGGGGTCAAGGGGACGCAGACTTCAGGTAGTTATTACATGCAAAGGGTTGTCGACCAAATGCTAAAAATGAGTGCTTAATTTGATAAATCTGTCCTATCACTTTTAGGTACCCGGAAACAGAGGCACTATGCATACAACGTGTTGTAATTTCTGAATGGTGAAACCAATATGTGACAGCAGCTGGTGAAAGCGGGAACCAATACAAATTTTCGGACTTTTATTTTTTTTAAATGTAAATTAATTTCAACATTGTTGAAAATCTATGACACACTCGCTAGTCAAGCCAAAACATTGCAATACAATGGATTCGGTGAGTAATCCCCACTACTCTACGCTAACTAGGTAGTAGTGGGGATTACTCACCGAATCCATTACATTGCAATATCTTTATATTTTAACCTCATCGTAATTGTTTGATTGTATAGAGCCAAAGTAAGAAAAAATGCTTCACCATCCCATTACTTAAGTAGGGCACTGTACACTGTGATAATTAGGCCATTTTACAGCTTGTCATTATATAATAACTTGATAATTAACAAAAGATTAATTTAGCTGGCAACCTATGACTGGGTGTAGCCGGTCCAGCAATGACATGTGACACTAAGGAGTACTCAAAGTCCAGTCCCCTCCTTCATTCTGCTCATTATGACCCTTCTCACTGATATGGATTTGGACATCTGTCACGCTCTACTACACCCTGAAGGTAGGGAGGGGCAAGAGAGAGACAGGTTTGTTATCAGCTGAGCTGAGAGTAGACAGCCAAGGCCAGAGTCTGGAGGCTCTGACACACTCTTCTATTTGAAATATAAATATCAGTACTACCACCACTATGCTGGGATGTTCATACTGTCTGTGGTGATGGGAAATAAGACAAACTGTTCCTTTTCCTCTAGAAAAGTCATCTTTTCTACTGTCTACACTGAGCTATGCAATGAATGTTTTAGCTTTTTTCAGAACAACATTGACAATATCCACCAACAGCTCCTTGATGGCCACAGTGACCTTACTCTACTACCGTCTCTCTGATTCCACCCAGGTCTCTGAAATGTCCATAACAAAGTTCATAACCACTTGCAAGTCCACCATCTACCCACTGGTCTAGTCAAAGCCTGCCTGCCCACCATCTCCCCCCTGGTTACTTGGATAATCCACTTCTCCCTGACCTTGAGTACTGTGCCAGTACTGCTGTCACTTCCATTCTTAAAAGTATTGGAACATGTAGTGGCTGTCTCACTCCAACCCCACCTGGACTACTGCATGAAAACCTGCATGAACCTTTTTCAATCTGGATTCCTTTCTAAACACAGCATAGTTTACCAATGGCCTCCTCTGGGCTTCTCATCCTCGACCTCAGTGCAGTGTTTTGACACTGTCTTCCACTCCTTGTAACTGGACCGTCTGGTTAGCCTGAGGATAACAGGTGTAGCACCTTCCTGCTTTCAATCCTACCTTTCAGACAGAGAAACATTTTTCCAGCAAAAGAAACACAGTTACACTGTGCATCCCCTAGGGGTCAGTATTAGGTCCATTCATTGTTATCATCTAGCACACCACCATGGAGTCAAGTTTCACTGTTAAGTCGACGATACTCGGTTTTACCAACTGATATATCTATTTATATAGAGACCATTGGTTATACCTCTCATTCAAACCCATTGCCATCCCCCCACTTCTATCATGACCCGCCTTCATGATATTAAATACAATTTATTATCATTATTGAATGCATTTGAATGTATGTGTGTGTGTGTGTGTGTGTGTGTGTGTGTGTGTGTGTGTGTGTGTGTGTGTGTGTGTGTGTGTGTGTGTGTGCGTGTGCATGTGTGTGGTTATGTAGCACACTTGTAAAAAGTGGTTCCCTCTCCAATCGTTCACATCCGCTTCGTAAAACACAGCCGTGCTGACTTTGGGATTGTTCCCAGGACGTATCTCCTAATTGTGGCTGTGCTCAAAATGGAAGGAAAAAAAATGGAAGGACAGCCATGAACAAACAATCAGCTCAATCCTCTCACTCAAAACTGCCATTTACTTACTTACTGTCATTTTCATTAAGTAACTTTAGTAGCTAGTTTGGGGATTTCCTCTTAAGGTATATTTTGGCACCCAACTAGCATGAATTCATGAATTCAATTTTCATCAAGTATCATTTGCTGTGAGAGCTCATCTGTGAGAAGTTAATCACCCTACCAACATGAGAACATTTAAGTACTTCAGTTCTGCTGAATATACAGTGTCCTGTGTAAGTAATGGGACAGTGAAACATTTGTTCTTCTTTCGGCTCTACACACCAAACATTTGGATTTCAAATCAAATACATATTGGTTTCAGTAATCAAAAATTACAATGTATTTTTTTTTTTACATGTTATGCATAGTCCCCTTATTTTAGGGTACCCAAAGGTAATGGAACATATTTATCAAATGTCAAATTAAGCACTCATGTTAAGTATTTGTTGGAAAATGCTTTGCATGCCATAACTGCGACCCATTGATCCCACCAGACGCTGGGTATCTTCTCTGATGTTGCTCTGCAAGGCCTGTACTGCAGCCATCTTCAGTTGTTGTTTGTTTTGAGGTCTTTTTGCATAAGATCTTATCTCCAGGAAATGAAATGCATGTTCAATGGATTTAAATCTGAAGATTGACTTGGCCAATCAAGAACCTTCCACCTTTTTCGACCCTGAAAAACGACCTAGTTGTGTGGCAGTATGTTTTGGGTCATTGTCTTACTGTAGGCATTTGCACTCAAGCAGACAAAATGTTTCTATACACTAAGAATTAATTCAGCAGTTATTAATAAAGAAAAGTGAGCCAGTTCTAGTGACAGCTATACATGCCCAAACATTAATATGCACCATGTTTCACAGATGAGGTGGAGTGCTGTAAATCTTGGGATGGTCCTTTTTTCTCAAAACATGATCATTCATATTATCTGTCAACAATACCCTTTTCCAGACCTCTGCAGGCTTTCTAGGTACTTTTTAGATAACTGTAATTTGACCATCCTTTTTGAGTGGTTCAAACTAGTGGTTTGTACCTTGCAGAGAAGTGTGTAGTTTGGCTGGTGAAGTATTCTACGGATGGTAGTCTCTGAAACATTTATGCCTACCTCCTGGAGCGTATTCCTGATCTGTTGGACAGTTTATTTTTTATTTTATTTTTTATTAATTATGGTGAGCATTCTTCGGTCATCCTACCAGCCCGTTTGCTATTGCTGAGCTCATCAGTGCTTTTATTTAAATGTTTAATGATGTTCTAAACTGTTGGTTTGCTCTTTTTTTTCCTGATTTCAGCCTAATAATGGCTTCCTTGACTTTCATGTTGACAGACACCAATAGAAAACTCCAAAGGCTAACACAAAGCCTAGAATCAATACTAGACATTGACAGCTTTCTTAAGACTGCCCAAATTATGTGGCACAACACTCCTGACTTACCAGAAACACCGGTCAAGCCAATTCTTCTATTTCTTTTGGTTACCATAAATTACTATGCATAGAAAGTGTTGTCATTTCTGAATGGTGAAACCAATGTGTACACAAATACCAAATAACAGCTGAGAATCTCTACTTTAGAGTAATTGTTTGATTTAAAATCCAAACAAGGGTAGAGACAAAAAAAGATAAAATGCTTCACTGTCCCATTACTTATGCAGGGCACTGTAGTTATGCAATAGATAAATACATATTCCAAGATACAATTATATTTACAGTACAAATAACCCTCTTTGTTTTAGTTATTATTTTAATAATAATGATAATAATAATATTATAATAATGATATAATAATATAATATAATAACAAGCTTTACTTATATTGCACCTTTCATACATAATAATGCAGCTCAAAGTGCTGTATAATACAGTGCAAAAGAACAGATTAAAAAAATAAAACAGCGGAATAACAGTAACCACTACCACCTTTAACAGTTATTGGTTTACTCAGACTGATACTCAGTCAGATTCTACTAGCCATGTCATGTAGTTTTAACCAAACATACAAGCTTATGTGTTCAAACATTCAGGCTTCCAAATGTGTTCAAACATTCAGGATTATACAGGCCCACATAATTAACCTTCCATTATTTAAAATATGACTAGTTTCGGTTTGATTGGAGCAGATATTGCCTACTCACTAAGGCCGATTTAGAGTTCTGCGTCGAATTTACGTGCGTAGCTTACTTGCCGGTGTTATTCACGGACAAACACGGTGCATAATAGCGATTTTTGTGTTGTGCTTGTTGTAAATAAAAGTTATATGATTCATTGAAATGACATTAAACTAAGATAATACGATGGTCAGCATAATTTTCCGAATCTTTATTAATAAGCTATTACAGAAAATGTAGTGACATTTTCCTAGTGAATGTGGTATTTTCAAGATGGCGGTTGTGAAGAAATAATATGGGATGGGACATGGGATGACGATTGTCCATTGACCAATCAACGGTGTGGGACCTGGGACCTGGGACCCTGGGACCCTGCTCGGATGTGGTACCTGGGACCTAGGACTGAAGCGACCCGGACCGACGAATGGAAAAGGGAACCGAAGCGGGCAGACCTAGGTCAGCACCAGGTCGGCACCAGGTCTGCATCGTAGTGGAAAAGCGCCATATAGCCTCTTACGTAGATCTCGCAATTTACACTTCTGCGTAGACCGCGCTGCAATTACACCGTCACATCGCTAGGTGGCAGTGTGTTTTCAGCCCCTGTGCTGTGCCTCTTCCGGTTAGGAACTCAACGGAGCTCAAAGCTCAAAGCGGCATAATAGCGATCTTTTTGTTGTTATGTTTGTTGTATATAAAAGTTCTATGATGCATTGAAATGACATTAAACTAAGATAATACGATGGTTATCATAATTTTTCAAATCTTTATTAATAAGTAATTACAGAAAAGGTGAATGACATTTCTGTCATGACTTCCGCATTTTGGGCGACGAGAGAGTCGGAATCTTGTCTGAATCATGTTCTACCAAGCGGACCAATCACAGAGCTTACGGTTACGTGCGCTCTGACGCGTGGTTAGATTTTTTGAGAGGAGCGCGTCAAGGCTACGCAAGGGCACGTGGAACTACGTACGCTTACGCGTAGCCTAGGCGTCGACTTTACGCAGAAGCCTAAACCGGCGTAGACCGGTGTAACTCGAGACGTAGCCGAATACCTCAGACGTTAACAGTAGGTTACTTGTCCAATCCAGTTCATGACTACTAGCCATGTCATGTACTTTTAATCAAACATAAACGCTTCCAAATATGTTCAAATATTCAGGATGATACAGGCCCACGCAATTAACCTTCTGTTAATAAAATGTATGGCTAGTTTCAGTTTCAATGACGGATTGGAGCAAATATTGCATACTCACACTATCTCTGTAGACGGTGTTACTCGTTGATAGATGTAGCCTGCAGAGCTCACATGCAGATCACCTCAGGCTATTTGTGACAGCGGCTGATGAAAGGGAACAAGTTGGCAACCAATCAAAAATGTTCAGACCTTTATTTTGAAAAACGGAAACACACTCTAGCTAGTCAAGTCAAAATATTGCACGGCAATGGATTCGGTAAGTAATCCCAGCTGCTACCTAGTTAACTATAACACTACTTTACATTGTTAGCAGGCTCACAAAACAAGCTGTGTTAGTTGACTAGTGTAATGTATTTACATTTTTCTAAATAAAAGTCTGAACATTCAATCAGCTGTCGGCTTGTTCCCCCGTTCACCAGCAGCTGTCACATTTTGGTAGAGTGGGTCACCACTGAGGATTTCTTGTTGCTTGTCTTGGCCACCAGAGGGCACAGATTAAAATTACATATAAGGAATAACCGTAAATGATAATACAATATCGATATTATTATTTTTTATTATTTTTTTTTTTTTTTTACGTTTTTGTCTTAAAGAAATATATTTAAGACAAAAACAGACAAAATAGATAAAATGCTAATTAAAAGCTAAATTGAAGATATTTCTTTAAAGCGGTTTTTAACTGCCGCTTAAAGATGTCTACTGAGCTTGCTTCCCTGATTTCTTGAGGTAACATATTCCACAGTTTAGGGGCATAATTAATAAATGCCGCATCACCAACTTTCTTTTGGGTTCTGATGGTAACCTTCAATAAGCCAGCAGCAGAGGACCTGATTGCTGTTAAGGGTGTATAGATTTTCAGCAAGTCAGTAACGACAGCTGGTCCCAGCCCATTTAGTGCTTTAAACACCAGTAGAAGGACTTGAAGTCAATTCTAAATGATAAAGGGAGCCAGTACTGAGAGGTTAAGACTGGAGTGATATGCTCTCTCCTCTTAGTTTTTGTCAGTAGCCTAGCAGAAGAATTGGTTGGAGCCTCTCTATAGACTTATTGGGGAGGCCAGTAAAGAGATCATTACAGTAGTCAAGTCTACTTGAAATAAAAGCATGAATCTGTTTTTCAGCATCCCGCTAAGTTAAGAGTTAACTAATATAAATGTTATATCTTACATGACCAAAAACATGTAAGCATGAGCCAAGAAACAAAATCATTGGTAACCCTTTAAGGTCCCATAATGGAAAAACTCACCTTTTCAGTGCTTGAGTCTATAGCAGGGGTGGGCAATTGGCCACATGAGAAACTGGGACTATTGTGGAGGGCCAGACCAGTAGGCTGAACTTCTTCTGCTCAATATTACTTTTATAGATTTATAAAAAGCAGTACATTATATGGTTTTGATTAGCTGCTAGTGGTAAGAATACATGTTACGATAAGGCTATGAAAATGTGGAGTAGGTCAAATATAGAATTTAAAACATTAAGGGCCAGTTTCACAGACAAGGCTTAAGCCTAGTCCTGGACTAAATCACTGTTTCAATGTAAAATCTCTATTGAAGATGCTTTTTAGTCTAGGATTAGTCTTAAGCCTTGTCTGTGAAACCAGCTCTAAAACCGCCAATCATTATATCACCATTTCATTTTATTTTTTAACATAACATACTTTTCACCTTCACAAAAACAATTCTGAAAATGAAATTAATTAACTTTATCAAAAAAGCAATAAGTGATTTTGATGTTTTTCAGCAAGAGGACTCAACACAGGGAAGTAAATGCAGTTATAGTTTTGACCTTTTGCAACATCAGTTTGTGCCTATTATGTATTAACATTACGAGTCACAGAGCTAAGCATCTAATTTTCTGAAAACGAATACCGACATCTTTGATAAAGATAGGTAATTTAACAACTCTTACAGCTTCTGTCATAATAAAGATCTTTTTCTCTTTCTTTTTTTCTGAGTGGGGCAGTCCCACTCATATTTCTCATTTTTATTGACAGTTACAGTAAAGATTTAGACAGGAACAATGGGTGAGAGAGAGATGAGGGATGACATGCAGGATATGTCCCCGGCCGGAATCGAACCAGGGACCCTGCGGTTACATGGTCAGCGCTTAACCCGCTACGCCACCTAAGCGCCCCATAATTAAGATCTTTAACCCCTGACTCAAGTAGAAAAAGCAATAAGTGCTTATGATATTTTTCAGCAAGAGGACTCATTTAAACACAGGGAAGTAAATGCAGTTATAGTTTTGACCTTTTGCAACATCAGTTTGTGCCTATTATTTATTGCAAAATAATAATACAAAAATAAATAAAATAAAAAACCTTGTTTATTGCGAGCTTTCGGTCATAGACCTTCTTCAGGCATAATGCAGACACTCAGTTTGAGTGTGCGTATGCTGTAACTTTGCACTCTATTGATACTCGTCAGTTCCAGCACCTCAGCAAAGTCTGATCACGGATGAGTGGTGGTATTTTCACTATTTTGCCTATTATTTATTAACATTATTACATACATACAACATTACGAGTCACAGAGCTAAGCATCTGATTTTCTGAAAAACAAATACCGACATCTTTGAAAAAGAGAGGTCATTTAACAACTCTTACAGCTTCCGTCATAATAAAGATCTTTAACTATTGACTCAATGGGATATCTCATAACTCGTCTTGACCGCTCCATCCCTGGATGTGTAAAGCCTCAACCTGTATTTTGCCATTATGATACCCACCGACGTTAATATAAACATAATAAACATCTTCCAAATAAAACTTGCACACAAGCATCCCACGGCATGATCAATAACTCTTGTTTGAGGAAAAGGGGTTGAGGTGGTCATGAATCTGACTTTTGGGCTGGTTACGATGGCCAGAGAAAGAGAATCTACTTGTCGGAGTTGAGTTATGTTGAAAGTCGGCCAAAAGGTGTAACCAACCTTTTCTATGTTATTTTGGAGGGAAGGAACACCGGCTTTCGATCAAAGTCTTTTGATCGACACTTACCTCAAGAGTCTAACAAGATCAAATTAGTTGATTTATCATATCAGAGCTATATCTTGTAATGGAAGAAAAAAATCAGAAAAAAAACCATACAAAAAGTATGAGTGGTGTGAGTGTAGAATGTAAATTAGAGAAACTTACCTGAACCATTTCTATGCCTCGTTTCCTGAGGAAAGAGGGCAAAACTAAATTAAACCAATGACCACATCAAATATCATAGAAACATGTAGGCCTACAAAGTGTAGACTGTCAAATATAAAATACTACAAAGACGATTGAATACACTTTAAGTGATACTGAAGGGGTAAATGAGCAAAACATTCAGTTAAATAGTAAAATAATGCTCATCACAGTTTCAGCATGGCAGTAATCCCTTTAACATCTCATATTATACCTTGCACACACGTGCGTGCACGTGCACTGCACACACATGCACGCACTCTCACAGAGCATGAAGTGAGACGCGTGCTGAAGGCGGTGGACCCCAGGAAAGCCTCAGGGCCGGATGGCGTCCTGGGACGGGTGCTGAGGGACTGCGCCGACCAGCTGGCCGGGGTTTTCACCAACATCTTCAACCAGTCCCTGTCCCAGGCCACCATCCCACCCTGCCTGAAAACCTCAACTATCATCCCAGTCCCGAAGAAAAGCACGGTGAGCTGCCTAAACGACTACCGCCCGGTGGCACTCACACCAATCATCATGAAGTGCTTAGAGAAACTAGTCCGGGCCCACATAGTCACACGCCTCCCGCCCAACCTGGATCCATACCAGTTCGCCTACAGAGCCCACAGGTCCACAGAGGACGCCATCGCGACGACTCTCCACTCCACTCTATGCCACCTGGAGAGGGGAAACAGCTACGCGAGACTGCTCTTTGTGGACTTCAGCTCTGCCTTCAACACCATCCTTCCAGACAGGCTAGTAGTGACCAAACTACTAGACCTGGGACTATCACACTCTATATGTGCATGGATCAAGGACTTCCTGTCTGACCACCCCCAGAGGGTGCGGGTGGGCTCCCACACCTCCACAGCCCTCAGACTCAGCACTGGGTCCCCCCAGGGCTGCGTGCTAAGCCCCATCCTCTACAACCTCTACACCTACGACTTCACCCCCGTCCACCCCAGCAACTCCATCGTAAAGTTTGCAGACGACACCACCGTGGTGGGCTGCATCTCGGGGGGGGACGAGGCGGCGTACAGGGATGAGGTAGAGCAGCTGAGCAAGCTGTGCAAGGTTAACAACCTGCTGCTGAACCAGTCAAAGACCCAGGAAATCATCGTGGACTTCAGGAGGAAAAAATCTGAGGTCCAGCCCCTGCTCGTCGATGGAGGGAGCGTGGAGAGAGTCTCAACCCTCCGATTCCTGGGGGTGCACATACAGGATGACCTGTCCTGGAAGATCAACACAGCAGCCATCATCAAGAAGGCACAACAGCGGCTCTACTTCCTGAGAGTCCTCAGGAAAGACCACATCGGACAGGAGATGCTGGTGACCTTCTACCGCTGCGCAGTGGAGAGCATCCTCACCTACTGCATCTGCATCTGGTTCTCCAGCTGCACAGCCGCAGAGAGGAATGCGCTACAGAGAGTCGTGAGATCGGCCCAGAAGATCACCGGCGCCCCCCTCCTCTCTCTGGAAGAGCTGTACAACACACGCTGCCTCAGGAAGGCCTCCAAGATCTCCAGAGACCCATCCCACCCTGGGTACGAACACTTTGCTCGGCTGCCCTCGAACAGGCGGTTCAGGACCATGTTCGCAAGGACAAACAGACTGAAGCTCAGCTTCTACCCCAGGGCCATTCAGGCCCTGAACACAGCAAAGACCTAGGTTCTAGGCCCTGGACAATCTAGACAAATTGATGGCAGCTACTAGATTGAAATCAAGTGTAATACTGAAACACAACTGTGTACATTTCAAACCTGCAAACTGCGACACTTTAAATGAATGTGCAATAACACTATGTGCAATATGACAACCCTAGGGTACATAAGGTTCAGAGAATAGGAAATGTTAGAATAGGTATAGCATAGCATAGAGTACAGCACAGTGTTTTATTTGTATAGTATAGTATAGTGGATAGTGTACATAGCCTTTATTTATGTAAACCAGCTCTTTTCCCTTCTTTTTTGTTGTTGTTTTTTTTCCTAGCACCAGGGGAGCCCCCCCTCCCAAATTTCGTTGTTTGGTACCTGTACTATATCAATGACAATAAAGACCATTCATTCATTCATTCATTCATTCATGTACTGACACACACGCTCATGTAATGTAAACATTTGAGGAAGGAGTGTGTCATGCCAGATGGAGGTAAGGATAAGGAGGGTGAGTCACAAATAACTTAGTTTTACATCAGCTTTTGTAGTATTTTACTCATTTGTTCTAGGCTAATCGTTAAGGGGAACTAAAGTGAAAAAACTTTTCCGGTTAAACATGGACTATGTAGCATCTGTAGTAGTCATACAGTGGGGTGCAAAAATGTGGGCACCCCTAGTCAAAATGTATTTTACAAATAATATTTAAGTGAAACGAAGCAAACCTAACCTCTAAATGGTACAAAGTTTACCTAATGTAAGATTACATGACACATTTAATCACATTTTAAAACAAGATTATTATTATTATTTTATTTTTTTACTTTTTACAGTTTCAAAATAATTAAACAAGGAAAAATGAGTCTTTCAATTCTTGTTTTGGGAATTTTTCCCCATTCTTCCTGGCAGAACACCTCTAGCTCAGAAATATTCTTCAGCCTTCTTGCATGCACAGCATGTTTGAGATCTCTCCACAAGTTTTCAATAATATTAAAGGCTGCGGACTGTGATGGCCATTCCAAAACCTTCATCCGTCTTTCCTGGAGGAACTTCATAGTTGATTTTGATGTATGCTTCATCATTTTCAAAATTATTTTTAAATATTTTTTATTATATATATATATCATTTTATTTTTTTGTCATTATAGAAATGTGGCATTTTAGGTCATTGTCTTGCTGGAATACCCAACCTCTCTTCAACTTCAATTTCTGGACTGACCTTAGCCTCTAGAATGTCTTGATATTTGGCAGAATCAATTCTTCCTTCAGAATTGATTCCACACAATATTGCCTGTGCCCCCAGATGCTACACAACCCCAAAGCATAATGGATCCACCTCCATGCTCAACAGTTGGCACAGTGTTCTTCTCTAAGAATTCTCTAAACATACCTTCTTTGGTTGTGGCCAAAAAGTTCAATTTTGGTTTAGTCAGTCCAAAGCACATTGTTCCAATAGGCTTCAGGTTTCTCAAGGTTTTGCATACTTTCTCAAGGTTTCTCAAGGTTTTCTTAAGGTTTTCTTTTGCATAGACGCTTAATTTTGAGGTCGTAGGAAAGGCTTCTTTCTGGCAACTCTGCCATGTAGGTCTTTGTTATTTAAGGTACACTGTATTGTTGTCCTGTGAACAACTAGACTGGTGTCTGCTACTCTTTTTGCATCTCTTTTGCAGTAATGGGTTCTTCTATGCATTTCTCACCAGATCTCTGGCCATTCTATCTGAAATTGTTCTTGGTCTTCCAGATCTTGCCTTGACTTCAATTGTTCCATTTATTTTACATTTTCAGATGTGTTTCTGACAGTGGAAATGGGTAGTTTGAGACATTGCAAGACTTTTTTTGTAACCTTCTCCTTGATGGTGGAAGTGAACTATCTTGATTCTGACATCCTTGGACAACTGTTTAGAGGAACCCATGGTTTCTAACACCAGACACAACAGCCACCGCAGTCTGATACTTTAGAAGGCATGGAGTTACTTCAGAATATATAGTTAAATCCTGGAATTATATTCACCTGACTCATTGAAGCCCTAACAAGTAAATCACCTTGGTCTGGGCCTTAGTAATCATCTTCTCAAAAGGTAACAAAGAATATTCTAAAAGGGTTCCCAAACTTTTGCACAGGGCCCTTTTCCTTTTTTATCACTTAAAATTATAAGAAAACCTTGCTTTAAAATGTGCAGAAAGATGTCATGTTTAACTTTGTAGCATTTAGTGTTCAGGTTTGCTTTCAATCACTTGGAGATTAATTGTAACAGACATTTAAACCAGGGGTGCCCACATTTTTGCACATCACTGTACATCAATTCTAGCCCCAAAATGTACATAAACGTGTAAAAAGGAAAACTTTTGACATCAACCCATATTTTCTGTCTACATTTAAGTCAGTCTGTGAACAGACCTTTATCAGCAAATACTTACTACACCCCACCTTTCCTTGACAACTTTGAAGGTTGGGCTCCAAGAAACAAATCTCGTTCTTAGTTGCATATTTTTTAAATGAGGAGAAAAATCAAGGCAAAATCAGACAGTGGAGTCCCTCTTTAACATCTCAATGTCTTACCAGCCTGTAAGTTACTGTAAGTTGTTCATTGGTTTGATCTTTTTTGTCAGACTTAACTTGATCAGACTCCACCATTAACTATGGTGAAACCAAGTTCCAAGTGATTGGCCTATTGGCCCAACAGTCTAAATCTTCTCAAAAAGTATGGACAGGCAAGTCTCTTTGATTATAATTGTTACTCTTAAACGTATTACTTTACAATAATGGCAGACCTGTTAAACAACATTCCATCATATGAATCACCTACCCTGCACACAAACAGGTGGCAGCATTTTTGGGATTCCAAAACACACCAAAGGCTGATGCAACATTTTAAACAAAAGAATGAATGACAATACTGAGTGGGTATCAAACACAGCCTGGTTCCTGGGATCATCTAACATGATGTTCTTCTGAAGAGAAAGTCTTAATTGATCAGTTTTTTTTTTCTTCTGTTTCACACTAACCCTGTATTTTCACACAAGATTAACATAATTCAAACACATTGGTCAATGTGTTAGGAGCATGTTTACATTTAATTACTAATTCATAATAAATACATGATTTACAATCTTCCAAATACAATACACATTATTAATTTATATTATATTTATATATTTAAGTAAGTATGTTTATTTTAAGCATAATTAAGTGATTTTGTCATTTCTGATTGTATGGGGCATCTATCTGTTTTGGGGAATGGACCCCTCCTTATTATCCCACCTCAGACAATAGCCCACTTGCACTTAGTCAGATCCAGTGCTTAAAACTGGTACATTTCATCCATGTGTTTTTCCTCTTACAAAACCAGATCCCAATTGCTATGTTATAGCCATATTGTAAAATATAGTTTGTGACATCGGCCATATTTTGCACAGCACCTTTGTGTGTTGCGCTAACTTATTGACTCTTAACTTAGTCTCGTTAGGAAAATTTGACTTTCTACGACATTTCAATTTACCTGTCATGGGTGACTGTTATATGGGATCTGGGTGGTGAAATGAAACAGCAATTTGTGTCAAAAGAAAACACTTTCACATATGCGGTATGTCAAAGTGTTCAAAAACAAGTTGAAGACCCACCTGTTTTCTGTTGTCTATATGTCATTGCTTGTGTATTTGTGTTGTGTAATTATGTGTGTTAAACTGGAATAGTTGTTTTAATTGTTTTAGATTGTTGCTTACCTACTGTAAAGC
Organism: Nansenia antarctica; assembly: GCF_963989245.1. NCBI lineage: Eukaryota > Metazoa > Chordata > Actinopteri > Argentiniformes > Microstomatidae > Nansenia > Nansenia antarctica. The sequence goes on along the minus strand of NC_137674.1, from coordinate 55,801,862 downwards.
ACTTTGACGTAAAGCGCTATACAAATTACAAAGTTATTAAAGCACTAGCAGTACCAACATTTTCTGCTATCAGATCACACAGCACACAGGGAATGGGGACACATTATGTGTTTTAGAGGAACTCTGAAACTCTCTCTCTCTCTCTCTCTCTCTCTCTCTCTCTCTCTCTCTCTCTCTCTCTCTCTCTCTCTCTGTCTTTATTATTTCCAAACCAGAAACCAATAAAGTCACATGAGCTGTGGGTGTCCTTGTCATCATAGCACAGGTTTTATGGACACTCAAATTTAGTCATTTCCATTTCAGTTCAGGTGAATTCTGGAGATCAACGTTGATTGAACGTAATTCACTATTGGATTTTACTACTTCCTGAATTGCCTGAAAATGAAAAGTGACTGAACAAAGCATACACGGTCCATACAGTATGTGGCTATTGAGGTTTACTCCGTTGTCATGGTGTTGAGGGTTTATTGGAAAATGGTTTGTCATATAGAAAGTCCCAATGTTGCTAAGAAGAACCTGTGACTGCTCACTTGGCCAACACTGTCGTTGTCACATGTTTATGAACCCTGTGCTATGACAAGGATACAGTTCAAATGTGACTTCATTGGTTTCTAGTTTGGGAATAATACATACCATATATGAGGTGAAATTACTCCAAAATGTGTCTGATATCTGCAGACAGAGTATGGAGCTCTGTTCCCTCTGCTAACTTACGAACATAGTGGAAACAAAATGAGACTCAAAGACAGAGAGAGAGAGAGAGTCACAGAGCTCCTCTAAAACAACTGATGTGTCCCCATTCCCTGTGTACTACGTGATCTGATGTAATTTGATGTCAGAGAATGTTTGCACCACTAGTGCTTTGACATACCGCACAATGCGTTTACACACGTTCACACATCGTTTACACACAAAATGCTGTTCCATGTCACCACCCAGATCCCATATAACAGTCACCCATGACAGGTTAAAGCTACTAGGCTCTCACTTGATTGGTGCTTGACTTCTCAACCGCCCCTGCTGTGGTCAGTCAGCTGCTTGGCAGCAGGTAATGTCAGATGGTAATCTCATCTACCAGATATTTTCATAATTCGCTGCTGGGGCAATTTGTGCCATAACAACCACTAGAACAACAAAAACCCCCAGAACATTTTGGTTAAAATATATTTGTATCCTGGGAAAGATCTCTAGGGTTAAGTACCAAATTCATTCATTTGCATCGGTCACAATCCTGGCATCATTCTGTTCAAAACAAATGCAACAAAGCCCAAATGGCTCTCAGAAAGTTAACCTTTAACACAGTGGCTGTCTGGAGAAGCATTGTCATCAAAACTAGTTGACCAGTAAGACCTGCCAGGTAGCATCCCAGAAGGAGGATAGTCTCTAACTGAACAATGCCATACCCTGAAACACCTTCATGATTTGGGTAAATATCTGGTATCCTCATATACACTTTCAAAGTCTTATTCTGACACAGTATGAATAATTGTGCATGACTTGTGTGCGCGAATCTTTCATCTTTCGTTTCGTATCTTTTAGTATTAATATTAATAATTATTAATAATGAATAATAATATGTGGTTATAATCGTTATTATAATAATAATAATAATTATTATTATTATTGATTATAGTGAACAAGTGTTGATTATCCGAAGGCTAACAAAACAACTGCCTTGTATGCCCGGTCAGAAACATACGAGCTATTGAATTATAGGCTACGATAACATGAGCTATTGAACTATACGCATATCCCACCACCATACTCTTAAGCCTAGGGTCTGTTGTCTCCGCACGTCATTTTGATTATTCTCTTCAGAACAATTTTGGAAGGCCGATCATTCCAACGAATAGCACATGAGACTTTCAATCACACGCTGTGTTGTACTCTTACCTGCACATATCCACGAACACCGTGAAATTTAGCTTCTTGAACTTTTTTTCACTGAGCCAGTAGCCCACTCTCCTGCCCTTCAGAAAGGTCTGCATCTCTATGGGATATTTCGTCCAGAGAATGAAAAATGTAAAACGGGTGTCTTCACATAAAACCTGAAGGAACAAAAAGTGTATTAATGAAAAATGCAATAGCCTAGTCCACCTGTTTTACGAAGCTGCAGCAAACTTCAATTGAGTTAAGGCTAAACTGTCTGTCACATGTAGGTCTGCTGGAATCGAAATGGAAACCTACTCCTGAATTTCAGGTAAGTCTGGTTACCTGGAGCATTTACGGCTAATCAGTTGGTGGACCATTCAGTGTCAAGCAAACCCACTTCCTATGATGATCAATTACATGAATTTAGGCCTACCCATATGAATCAGTCATTTACAGTTCCTCCCTGTCAGATTAATTCCTTTGACGCGATTCTTATGACTCATGGATCATGTTAGGTTTCTATCTCCCGGGGTAAATCGTATAGAGTGTCCTCTGACATACCCTCCCTCCGCCAGCTCGCATTAAGCGCCGTGGTGAGTAAACTCCGGTTCGTGTGTGTGAGAGAGAAAGAGAGAGAGAGAGAGAGAGAGAGAGAGAGAGAGAGAGAGAGAGAGAGAGAGAGAGAGAGAGAGAGAGAGAGAGAGAGAGAGAGAGAGAGAGAGAGAGAGAGAGAGAGAGAGAGAGAGAGAGAGAGAGAGAGAGAGAGAGAGAGAGAGAGACAGAGAGAGACAGAGAGACAGAGAGAGACAGAGAGAGAGACACAGATGCACACTATCCAGGTAGTCTTCAGACCGATACGAGAAATCGTGAGGAACTTTAATGGTGCAGTAGTCTATAATTCACATTTAATGTAAATTGAAATCAGTAGGACTGTACGATTGTGTTAATGTCGTTTACAGATAGTGGCTACTGTATGCACACACTGCGCCATCTAGTGACTTCGTCGTCTCAAAGTTGAGCCTATTTAACAGTAAAATGCAAACAACGGAATACATTTTGTCATAGAAAACAGTGAAGCATTTGAATCTTTGCATGCAGTAACTACCTGAAGTTTGCTACCATTGCTACCTATTGGTAGCAAAGGCCTGTACTGATGTTTGTTTTAGGTCTTTTTGCATAGTCTAATCTTCAACAAATTAAATGTATGTTGACTTGGATTTAAATCCTTCCACGTTTTGGCCCTGAAAACGTTCTAGTTCCTAGGGTTAGAGTTTGGAGGCATTTGCTTACAGCAGACAAAGTGTTTCTGTATGGTTCAGAACTCATTCTACTGCTGCTGTCAACAGTTACTGTACATCATCAATGAAGACAAGTGATCATACAACATACATGCCCAAACCATAACACCCCCTCTTGCCATCATTCTGGTACATGTGCTTTATATATTTTTAATGAAAAAATAAACTGTTGTTTTTTGGTAAGCATAAGGTTTTGGCTGTTTCTGATCATAATTTTTTTCAGTCTCTTAATGGCTTCCTTGCCTTTCATGACACCTCTTTGGTCATTATGTTGACAGACACCAATAGCAGAATCAAAAGGCAAATGCCTAAATTCCAGACTAGACATTGACAGCTCTCTTATGACTGCACACATTATGTGACGAAATTCACCTGACTAACCAGTCATGCCAATTGTCTCAATAACAACTAATCTATCAAGCCAATTGTTCCAATACTTTTGGTGCCATGAAATAGGGGTATGAAGATAAATTAATGACATACGTTTGTAGTGATGTATTGTATGATTTGTATCCCACACATGCCACGGTAGTAATTTGCTCTGTGTTGTGTTGTGTTGTCAAATAAAGATGTCCCAGTCAATGCCTTTGGCAGCAGCCATAATCTCAGGCAATCTGGCAATCAAAGCGCAAATATTAGGACCTCCGCAGACTGGCAGTCACTCAAGCACCATTCGCCATGGGACCTCTCGTGGTAGACTGAGGTAACAATCATTATATGAACAATGAATAGAACAGGATATAAAATAATAATGTACCTGCGATCAAAGCGCAAATATTAGGAACCCCGCAGCCGCAGACTAAGTCACTGACGCTGAGGGGATGCTAAAATTGTCCTCTTATGATAAAATCCACCACCTCCCTGATTTTCTTTTACAACTTGAGTAGAGTATACTACCAAAATAAGACTGAGTAAAGGAACTTGTTTTTCTACTTACATTTTACTACCAGAATAATGTCACAAATGATGTACGTCCCTAAAAGCAGTGTGAATGCGTTTATTCTATGACACTGTCGTAGTTGTCTTTGTGTGTTTTACAGTGTGTCCGTTGCGCACAGGAGGGCTAGGAGGGCTTTTATCTGGGTGTGATCACCTTCTGTAACCAAAAAGAAAAAAATAATTTGAGTGCCATTACTAGGCTACTAACTCTGTTTTGATATAAGGCACCTTTACTCCAAACACAAATTTAATAGAATCATAGTCCCCTCTCCGATGTCATCACATCAGTGTGGAGGACAAAAATAAACGTCTGTACAAATAAAACCCTAACCCTAAAAACACGTAGTGGGAATTTCAGCCACCAGACATCAGGGTGCTGATCTTAATTTCAACACGGAGTGGCGCTGCAAGATCATCACGACGTGGTCCCGGATATCCCAAGTATATCCCATTTGTAGTTTTTCTTCCTTGTCTCCAATGAGGAAGTGTGACACTGCTGGTCATAATGACAACACTGAGGCCGAGGGGATTCTGCTGGTCTGGCATTTGGACATAGTGTGAACATGGATGTACAATGAAACCACAGCAAGCTGCTTCTTGTGAACAATACAGTCTGTTATGTAAAGAAGGGTGAGGTAACCGCTTACTTATCTTACTCTACACATGTTATCTGCCTGTGGTGAGCCAGCTAGCACTTCATGCTAGTTAGCCAGGTAGCCTGGTTGATGTTTGCTAGCGAAACAAGTGTCAAGTAGGATGGCTACTAATGTGTTTTTGTCAAAGCGCAACATTGGCCAGAAAGTACTATGCATGCAATGAAATAATTCAAGCTACTAGGGCAGTTGTGTGTTTACCTTTGACATGTTTTATGTCTCTATTGCCCAAGTTTTAAGCTTCAACAACATGTCTCAGGGCCAGTTTCACAGACAAGGTTTAAGCCTAATCCTGGACTAAAAAGCATCTTCAATGGAGATTTTACATTGAAAGTGTGATTTAGTCCAGGACTAGGCTTAAGCCTTGTCTGTGAAACCGGCCCTCAGAGTCCTAAGAGGAAAACACGGTTTTATCTCTTAATCTTCGTTGAATTGCACAAAACGTTAGCTAGCTAGCCAGCCCACTTATTCGTTAGTTTTGAAAAAACCGAGAGCTTTTCACCCTGCAGTTTCTTAGTCCCGGGCTAAGCTGAGGTTAATATGCAGTTGAGCTCACACTACATGGTTAGTCATGGTCTTGAAGTCATTGCTTCGTAGACATTTACTATGGTAAATGCTAACTGGGATCCTAGGGACAGCCAACGTCACCCCATTAAAGTTGAGATTTACAAGTGTCACTGAGCATGTCAACTTGGTGCATAATGTGCACTCGCATACATACATACATACATACTGCTAGTGCTACTACTCACCCAACTATTGTTGTGTTTCTGCAGTTTAATACTATTGCTACCTTATGTTATTGTTTTATTTATTATTATTATTATTATTACTTCATCGAACTGTTGACATGCTAGCTTGCCCTAAGCATTTCATTGCACCGTTGATGGCTGTATTCTGTGTATATGACAAATAAACTTTGATTTGATTAGGTTACTACTACAACTCTGACCATAGCCAATCCCTTTATATCCCCCAGTCCCATTGGTGTTGCTTTGTGTTAACCTCGTCACTTACCTGTGTTGTAGGGAGGACTATGGAGAATGATGAACTTCCGACAGCGCATGGGATGGATTGGTGTGGGGCTGTACCTACTGGCTAGTGTGGCTGCAGTCTACTACGTCTTCGAGATCAACCATAAATACAACCGCCTCACCCTGGAGCACGTGGAGAGAGTGGCTCAGGAGCAGCCGCCCTCTGCCCAGGCAGGGGATGCCATCTCCTCCCCCCCCTCTTCCTCGCTCACGTGGACTCAGAGTCTTAAGACTCGCCTGCTCCTCTTACCCTTTTGGGTTTGGGCCACCATCTTTCTCATCCCCTACCTTCAGGTGTTCCTCTTCCTCTATTCATGCACCCGTACTGACCCCAAGACGGTGGGCTACTGCATCCTGCCCGTATGCCTGGCAGTCCTCTGCAACCGCCACCAGACCTTTGCTAAGGCGTCCAATCAGATCAGCCGGCTGCAGCTGATCGACACCTGAAGAGGCTGACCCTGCTGATTAACTGCTGATTACATGGGAGCTGCTGTTTGTACATCTGGACACATCTGGCAACCGCCTCCTTTGCACTCTGAAGTCCAGAATTCTTAACACTCCTTAGTGCACTTGTGTTAGTGTGAAGTCCACAGGGCATCACTGGGCAGTTAGTCCACAGGGCATCACTGGGCAGTTTGCTTGAGGGGGAGGAGGGGAATGGGGGTGTTGTTGATGTGTGTGCAGGTCTTGAAAGTACCATGATAGGTCTCTCACACTTTGTGTATTTGTGATTTCTTAAACTGAACAGACTGGACCAAAGGGTGCAGCTCATTCATTGCCCGCCACTAAGAGCGATAATGAATACATTTAGGGTTTGTCCATTAACTTGCAAGGTACCATTAGGTTTTCAGCTGGTGTTATGAGGAAAGTCTTAAAAGAGAAAGCCATATTGGTTAATCATCCAAAAACTATTCCTCCTGACTTGAAAGAAGATGAAGTACTAAAAGGACATTTTTAGGGATTTGATGCCATTTCAAAAACATAGTTGGCCATAAAGAAGTACAACAGTGTTATTTATCATAGGTTTGAATGTATTCTATAGTGGAATTTACTTCTGTATTGGCTCATTTTGATATACAACACATTTTTGTCACTTGCAATATTTGGATACCTTTTCGGGGTTTTGTCAAATGGTTTAAATCCAGTATTTGTATGAGGAAAAATAGCTTGTGCCTTTTAGAACTGCCCTGCCCCTCAAGAAAAGTCTAAGAAAGCTCATACACTGAAATGCTTTTATTCATATTTTGTGCCAATATAACAAAGCATTTTGGGGTTTTCTATGAGTGAAAAATAAGCACTTTGTGGAAAGGTGTGTTTTTGTTAAAATACTATCTGTTCAATCCATGGAAACATGTGGAGCTACGAGGAAGACTTCAACTGCCAATGACTGTCATTTCCCATTGTGAAACATGAAATGAGTTATGGGACTTTCCCGCTTACAAATGGAAAATGATTTTTGGACTTTTCCCTCTCTGATGCGTATGTGTCTGTGATATATTAATGCATATGCCAGTCAGGCTCCTTAGAGGCAAACCTGCAATATGTTTTGAAATGAAGTCTTTGTGTCTTGTCCGGGATGGTGCAGTTCAGCTACATGTTTTTACATTTGTTATTTAATTCAAGATGAAAAAATAGGTACTAAGACAGCTTAAGATTTGATTCAGTATCGCAGTGATGAATGTACATAATGGAGTATTATTTTATCTTCAGCCTGACAGTGCACACAGTACTGTGTTGCATCGAGCGACATAACAAAAAGGGATTATTTATTATGAATTTATCCTTGACTACAGTAAAGTACTGTCTACATGGGTGTTTACATTTTTTTCATGGCAGGGGGTTGTTTTTAGTGACTTACAACGTTTTCATTTATTGTTGGCACCTTCCGTTCACACCCTTTTCAACCTCATTACGTTCCTGCAAACTTGCACCAACTAATAACACCCTAGAGCACAACCTGAGTTGTTTTTTCACCTGTTACCTCTATAAATGACTGACCCAGTCTTAGGTATAGCCTGTGTTGACATTACATCTACATATTCTCTGCATTCAAAAGAACCAGTCTGAGTGAGGCGTAGTGTAGACTGGCCAATTTCAATATGTAGTGGCCAACTTTGAGGCTTGTTGTTAGCAATACAAGACAATGTGTAGATCCATGGTAGTGTGCAGTGCCATTCTCAGGCTGATCCTCTTCTACATTAGTAAGCCTTTTGGCTTGACTTGATTAATCAAGCACTGAGGTGAATCATACCTGGCAGACTGTCCTTCTGACTCGCCCCATGCCGAAAGCCTGGTACACACAAAGATAATCTGGCCGAATTTGGCCCGATTTCCCCCTTTCCGACCAAGGACTGCAAACGCCCGATTATCGGATGGCTCTAAAGATTATCCTGTGGTGTGAGGCGTGTGAAGTCAATTTCTCCCGACAATCTGCTCGGAAAATGGTTGGAGCCGACGATCGTTAATATTAAATGTGTTCAATATTTACAATAAAAAATCCTTGTGTGTGGGCGACTCCGGAGTCCGATTGTGACGTGGAATGGAATGTAGCCAATCAAGAAGTGATCTGACTGACGCGTCTTCTTCTATTGGTTCTTCGGCAATTTATTTGCCCTGTCGCACATGGCTGCCTCGTACAGGTCAGTCAGGGTACTATTACCCTGATCACGCGAGATTTCTGGCTTGGGGACGAGACTCTAGACTGTCGTAGATCAGATCTTTATGTATGTGGTGTGCTGTATTGGGAATCTCAGATAAAAAAATCTGTTAAGATATAGAAAATATTTATGTGTGTACCAGACTTTAGGCCTAGCTTTCCACAGTTCAGAGACACTGGCTTTCATGGTCCCCTATCCATATTTCGAAGAGGGTGTCTTCAAAAGGAGAAGGAATACTGCTTTTACTTTTTGTTTAAGGGCCCTTTTAACCCTTGCCTTGGTCTTTTACTTCTTTAGCAGAATGAATGGATATTTATGTTGGAGCTTTTGATTTTTATTGCCTTTCAAATCTAAATGCACTGTGATCAACAAAGGAGAAAATAAACATGAAAATGTATTTCTGCAGTCCTCTCAGTCATTTCTTAAAGCAGTCAAAATGGACTTCCTGACCTCTCCACTCAAATCAAATGTAATTATAGATGACCATCATGAAATAATTAACACACATGCTCAACAATAAATCATTCAATCAACAAGTGTAATAAGACAATAAGGTGTAAAGCCTATAACTGTACAGATGGTATAAGTGGCAGAACAAGTGGCTCCACAACCACATATTGGACAGAATTATTAAGGCTGGTGGTACATCGACATCTGCCCCCAAAACAGTGTTTCTCTTCACATACCACAGCCTTGTCTCAGGCCATCGGGCCTGTCATGAACTTTTCCACCGCTTGGCGGGAGTCTGCGTAACACGGGCCTTTGTCTTTGCTTTTGTGTCTGCTTCTTCTTCATCACTTTCACCTTCCTCTTCATCTGCAACAAATACAAATTTCACTCACTCTACAGTTCTGCAGTTATGAAGATGGAGTGATGTCAGCATAACTGAATACTGACCGATTGCATCTCAAGATCAACATGATACCATAGTAACAGCATTTGAGTAAAGTAATTAATTAGACCCCATTGCGCAAGAGATGGCTTTAAGCCAGTTATAAATATTTGCAGGCCAACAGTAATTTGAGTGTTGAGAGGATATTACGGTCAAATGTATGGTAACCCTTGTTCTTGATGCAACTTGCTTGACACCATCGAATCAAATGCTTCTGACAAAAAAGACAGTCATTATGCAAGACATTCTGCTTAGAGACAGTAGTCGAGGTAATGCCTCAAACAGACATTCTGCTGCTCAGAGACAGTAGTTGGTAATGCCTCAAACAGACAACTTATCATATACAAATCAATAGTGAAGTGGGTTAATCTCTCTTTTTAACCAATATTAAAATGCAGTAACAATTGACGGCTGTTATCATTAAGCGTCACAATAGGCTGTGTGAACGTTGATTTGTCAGTAGGTTGCCCTCCAACTGGTATCCCATTGTGGGTATTGTGTGGTTTATATAGGCTAAAATAGGAAAAGTCATAACAGATTTCCCACATAGGCCTACTCACATTTTGATCGATAATATATTGGCATAGGTCAATAATGCACTCTCTGAATTCAACTAGAAAAAGATCGGGATGCTCATCATGGCAAATTTGATAGATTTGATAGATTTCATACATGCAACGTTGTGGCCAATTTACCACGTTGAGCTGACTGGTTAATCAATGACACAAGGCTAAATCTGCTATAATTTCATGCAGTGGATGTACTTTGTCGATATAGGTTTAGGTTATAGTATTCACAACAATGTTGTTGAGTTGACCACTTGGCCAGCATGCAAGAATGTCTATTTCATGTCGGCAGGTATGGAACAAATAACCTATAACAAACCCTTAACATTAGCAGGTTTACCTGTTAGAAACCCTTACTGTTAGCTGGTTTATACAACTGTATTGGTTGGCCAGGTTTGCATAGCAAATGCAACCCTCTGTTTGAGAATTGATGACACCTATTTCTTGATCACGACTGATTTACTTAATATGTGTTTCTCTCATGTAAAGTTAACTATGTAAACTTATCTTTACTTTAATTTCTCCCGTTTCTCCCGTTTGTTTGTTTTGTTCTTTATTGATCTCTTTATTTTTTTCTGTCATTTTAACCTTTTTCTTTGATTTATTTTTCATTAACTGTAATCACATTCTATGATCGAGGGAGACGCTCCATAATAAGCCCCTCTGGGTTTCTTGTCTTCCTTGCACTTACTCTATGATTATTATGGTTATTGTGTGTATGAATATATTTTTTTACTGTGTGCTAAAAAAGAAATAGCCTAAGTGTCAATAGTGTGAAAAATTCATTTCAACTGTCAATAGACTATTTGTCAGTTATCACTGGGTGGTGTTCTTTTATTCAATACCAATCTAATATCAAGTCATGTCTCCAAACAGATGTTTGATTGAACAAGGCTTTACCCCACCTGGGGAACATCACATCCTCATGGCTATGAACTGGTAAAGTTTTGCATCACAATCAAAGAATACCATGATATCGAACATATCTTGAGACAAACATGGCAAGCTTGTATAGAAAAGGTGATTTCATTTTAACGGTCGAGTTGAACAGCGTTTATAGGCTGCCGCCTGCCTAATGTTTAATTTGTTACATACTGTAGTGATTCTCTACATTACATAAAAGCTAGCTCGATACGAACGCATATTTGCTAAATTACACCCTACACACACTACCTAGATACATACATTCATACTTGTGATTATTGTCTACAGGCTGCTGTGCACAGTTCGAATCTGGCCAAAAGTGATCTGGCCAGGAGCTCACCATCATCGGCTGGAGAATCCCTCTTGTCACTGCCACCGCAAAGCTTTTCTTGGACAACGAGTTCTGTTAAAAGACCTGAGACATCTGTGTTTAATTTCTTTATCCCCGTTATCATCGAAGGCAGGTTATTTTCCGTTTTAACGACAACCTCCTTAGTCAAACCATCCCGAAGCTTTAGTTCTCCTCGTATCTCACTGTTGCAAGCTGCCATGATGCGTTCATGACCTTTCACCTGCGCCTCGGTCGTTTCCGGGACAGCTCAAATAACCAAGGCTGTGTTCGAAATGGCATACTAGCATACTGCGTACTAGAATACTCAATGAGTATATACTGAAAGTGTTAACATGTCATTTTATGAAGTTTTAATATGTTTTCAGGCGAGAAAGTAACCATATATATTTCCAAAATGTGTCCAGTTTATCAAAACAACCCGTTTATATATCTGATCTGACGTTTTTTCTCACTTCTGTTCGCTAACTACATTAATGTTGCCTATACCTTCACTGTGGGGTTCGACAGAAACATCGTAACATAATATCTAAACAAGTTGTAAAATGATTACTATACTTAGTATATTGTTGTCTTAGCAGTTGGTAAAAGAACAGGATTAAATTAAATATATATGAGCACTAATATATTGTGGGCTTGCTACAGCAATAACAACCAACTTGTTGAAGCTACAATACTGGGACCATTCGTGATTGGGCTACAGGCAGTCAAATACAAAAGGGAACGTGTGTGTAAGACAGGATTTTATGCAATTCAAGTGGCATCTTTGTAATCATGACGACGTAGTCATGTCTAAGAATGCATTTCACCATGTAAATTCCCAATATAGTGAAAATACTACTGCTCATCCGTGATCAGATTTAGCTGGGGTGCTGCAGCTGAAGAGTATAAAATATAGTGCAAAAAAGCACACTCAAATCTGTACAAAAAACAATGTTTATTGCAAGCTTTCGGTCTCCAGGGCCCTATTCCACAAAGCTCGATAAAGTTCTAAGCCTCGATAAAGTTCTAAGCCTCGAAAATGTTAGCTTGCGTTCGGTGCCATCAATGTGGCTCAAATAATTCGCTGCTTGGTTGAGCTCCTTCTTAGTCAGATATAATTAGCCTGGTCCCGACCAGGCTAAAACACAGGCTATAGTCATCCGTGCGTCAAAAAAGGCTCACAGGCGGAAACTAAACCCTGAACGAAAGTTCCTCATGTGTCTTTTAGGAAATATTAGTTCCCACTTCACATGAGATAGATAGATTAGATAGTTTGACTGTGTGATAGATAGATAATTTGATATTTTGAAAGTGTGATCGATCGATAGATAGTTTGATTGTGTGATAGATAACTTGATATTTTGAAAGTGTGATAGATAGATAAAGAAAAGAGTGTAAAAAAAAAAAGAAGTAATTGTCTCAACTTGCATTGCCGTCATGACAGCGGTCTGGCCGGCGTAGTGGTTAAGGCTGCGGACTCGAGTTCCAAAGGTTGCGAGTTCGAGACTTGACTAAGTCATTCATTTTTTTTTTTTTACATTTAACCGAAGATTTCATGCAAAGGTTTCAAACACCATTGTAATCGTGTCAGTTCTTGTAAATTAGCCTGCACCATAATTTTATAGCCTACAATACTTTTTTAGATGAGATTTTAGATTAGATTCAGACAACGAAATGCAGTAAAAAGTGCGTCTGTAGAGGGATTCGAACCACTGATATAAAATGACGAATAAATCCTATGGCAGCAGTCAATACCACTAGGCCATTGTGGCGATATGATGGTTTGTAGCCTGCTGCAGATATCACCACAGTAGTAATATTCATTTATTAAAATATGAACATATAACAATAACTGGGGCTAGTATGACCTACGCATTTAATCGGTCAGCAATTTCTTGCCAAACCATTTCCCTCGCCTTGTTAATTGCGGCAGTATTGCACTATTTTACATCTTATTTTTCCGTTTTCATAAAAATCAATAATTCGGAATGCTGCGCAAATGTAGTACCCCTGCAGAGTGGAGTATCTTCATTTCGACAGATCGACACTTCAGGGCTTTTTATGTCTGCGTGCACGCGCCCATATCGAAGATTTGTAAGCCTGTCTTCTGTGAACACTGATGACACAAGGCTGATCCTCATTCGAGGAATCACCTGAGGCTTGAATACCAATCTCGAGGTCCCTGAGCGCCGCATTTAATTATAGCGCCGCTATATTAAGCCACCTTTAGTGAAACGGACCCCAGGCTCTCAGACCATTGTAAACAACAGCTGTATGACGAGTTTGTATGACGCAGTTTGACGAGACTGAAGAGACGCACAATGCATTTGGGGGATTTAGTACCCCACTAGTGTCCAGTCATGGCATGCTCAAATATTCAGCAAACTCTAGTATACATACTAGATTTATTGCATACTCAAATTTCGCATACTGTGAACGTGTGCTCTCACAAACTTAAAAATACGTCATATCTAGTATGAGTAGTATGCTAGTATGCCATTCCGAACGTAGACCAATATATCCACCCGTAGCCGGAGGCTTTCTTAAAGTAGTTTGAAAGGATTTCAACACCATATTTGGTTCGCGACGTCACCATACCGCGCTACTACGGTGGCTGAGGAAGACAAATTCACGTAAATCGCCAAGCCCATTATGCATTTCCAGCTATATCAACTATGAATATGAGATAGATCATTTTCGTATTTCAGGTATTTATGGATATGACAGATAATTTTCGTCCTATTCGCTTAATGCGTAGCAAATTAGCAAATAAACACATTTCCAGAAATTCCCGCCAAATATGTCATGTGGAAGTCGCGCGGAAGTTGTCATAAGGACACCGGAAGTTGTCATAATGAGATACGACGTATCGAGTTTCATAATCTGACCAAAAACGCGCGTCGCACTGACCAACAACTGAGAAACAAAAGAAGCACTTTGATAACGGTGTAGTCCTGTTATTCTGCCTAAGACAGAGTTGTGGTGCAATTTCTCTAGTCCGATACGACCCTTTAGTTGTTTCCACCTGCGCGCTGTGCATGTTGCCCTGGAACAGGAACTTGTAACACTCACCTTCTCATTCCCAGGATGGCGGCAGTGGAGGGAGACGAGACAACTGTATCCTTAGTTGACGTTTTGGAAGAAGATGAAGAGTTACAGAACGAAGCATCTGCTGTTTTAGGTGGCAGCGATTCTGAGAAGTGTTCATACCCTGAGGTATGTGATTTAGCATATTCTATATTTATTTAGATAAACGGACTCACTCAATCGGTATGGGAACTGCTCCCATATTTTGCTGGAAAACAACGGCGTTTTTAGCTCTTGTCTTATTCCCAAATTGTTGTACAGCTGTATGCTTATCTTCAGATCGATGTTGCCCGCTAACCTCAAATGGCAAGTATCAAGAGCACCTTTATCCGTCCTGAACACCATTAAGTTGACATGTATGTGTTGATCAATTTAACTTGTTGTTCATTTGATTTGTAGTGAGTTGTCATGGTAGACACAATTCCCGACCTGTTTATAATCAGAATGGTAATTATTTACCTTACTGCCTTTGTACATGTCAATCAATGATGTACCAGGGATCATCTTGTTTTGTCGTTGCAGGGGTATGTAAAGCGACAGGCCCTGTATGCCTGCACCACCTGCCAACCGCAGGGAGGAGAGTCTGCTGGGGTGTGTCTGGCCTGCTCCTACAAATGCCATGAAGGCCATGACCTCTTTGAGCTCTATACCAAAAGGTGTGTTTCATAAATTGTTGGGCTCAGACTCATTTCAACAGGGATTTGTTTAGGCCTGTTTAAAGCTCTAATGTGAATCCAAAAGTGTATGTCCATCCTGAGGTTTGTCTTAAGGGTTAGGTCATGTACTGGGATTCAGGGGTGTGCATGACCGACAATGCAATTCTAACTCATCATCGAAAACAATAGTAACACAATACAATAGTAATACAATAAACACTATAATAAACAATGCACAACAGTACAATAACAACAATGTCTAATACATGTATAATACTGTGTGTGTATATTACATAATAACAGTAGCAGCAGAGCACAAGGTAGAAAGAAGAATGCCGGCACAGTGGTGCAGAAGTGTGTTGTCGAGTAAGGTGCAAGTTGTTGTGAGATTTCACGGTTTTAGCTGGATGTTAAGGGCTTTCCTGTGATCTCACCAGAGGGGTACAGTATGTCACAAGACAAACTGTGAATGATCGGCATTATTCAAAGATGGCCCGCTTCAATAAGATCGACATTCAGATTCATCAATATCCTGAGGATAGACTGTTCCAGCACCAGCTGCTAATTCAACCCAGACATGATTTGGGAAGATAACTGTGCATGCATTTGCTTTGTTCAGCCAATCGAGCACTCCTGTCAATGCAGAAAACAGTGATTGGTTTCAATAACCAATTACTGCCAGCTTGCCTATTTCATTGTCAATACATTTCCTTATAGCTTATTTCACTATACCATCATAGCCTGTTACATATGTGAAGTGTCAAATGCATTCCTACAATGTCATTTCTTTCAGTCCATTCGGAGGGGTAGATGAACCAGCCATAATTTAGATGTGTTTTTTTTAACACACTATATTTGATAAATAAGGTATTACTATCAGTCATTGTGAAATATGGAGGGGATGGCTTTTTTTTTAGGGAGGGATCTGAATGGTCCTCGGTTAGATGCCCTGGAGTAGGGTTAGAACTGGAGGTTAGATGTCTTGGAGCAGGGTAGAGCTAGAGGTTAGATGCCTTGGAGCAAGGTAGAGCTAGAGGTTAGATGCCTTGGAGCCGGGTAGAAGGTTGGATGTCCTGGAGCAGGGTAGAGCTAGAGGATAGATGTCTTGGAGCAGGTTTAAGCTAGAGGTTAGATGTAGGGATGTCCCGATCCGATATTGATATCGGATATCGCTGCGATATTGGTCCTGAATGCTGGATCGCAGATCGCACCAGAAAGAAAATAGGCTGCGATCCGCGTGCGCGATCCGGCGTGTCACTCACGTGATGACAACAGTAGTAGTCAGTGGTCACGGGCATGAGAGTTGACTACCTGTGTGTAATGAGTCTGACAATGTCATGATGCTAGCTGGTGAAATCATAAACCATTTGCTTAAGTAATTTTTCGGTTATTTACATAGTCTGAAACTACAGATGGTAAGCTTTCAAATGATGCGTCAGACATTGAAATCGGAAAGAAATTCAAGACGACACGAGTATTTTAATGTTGGTGCACCGAATGGGAATGCGACAGGAGAAAAGTGACTGACCAAACCACAACAACAAACGCTGCTAGCGGCTAACAGCTAACAGTGGTACATCGCTAGGAACATCTAACTGCGTTTTTATATCATCACAACATACTGAGAGAACATGGACATGCTAAAAACACATAACTACATTCTGAATGCATCCGTTTCCGCGTCTGTTTTCAGTTTAGCGCTGCCTCTCTGGGAGCCCAGCCCCAGTTCATCAGCTCCCTCACCTCCACTCCCATCTTAACTAGATGAACACACAGTCCTTGCTTTTGAACACGTCCTAAAACGAGAGTATGTTTACAAGTCATTATCACTTACTGGTAGCCTCCGACAAACGAGAACAGTTAATCCAATCCACAGATTATAAGTATTTAGTGATGGTTAAACTGTTTTTTATTATATGGACTGGGTACAAAAAACGAAAACCAGATATTGTTGACACTCCTTCGATTCTGCGACTGGTTTCTGGTCTCACCAGCGGGCTACACTTTTAAAAAGGGTCCTATAATTGATTTGCCATTTGTAAGAGAAGATAAATAGAATACAAACCTGAAGGCACTAAAACTAGAAATCAGACCGTAACTCTTTTTTTTTCCTACAATGCTGAATGCTGCTGTTTAAATTGTTTTAACCAGTTGGTCACTGAGTACTGCAGAGTACTGTTTTTGTTGCTTGAATAAAGGCTGGCAGTCTTTAATAGCCAACTGTTGTTGTGGACTATACTGGGGAAGTATTTGTTATTATTCAGGAGTAAAACAATAAATACTAATATCGGATCAGTATCGGTATCGCAGATACCTGAAGCCCAGGTATCGGTATCGGTAGTGAAAAAATGGGATCGGGACATCCCTAGTTAGATGTGTTGCCACAGGTACCTGGCTAAAAGTGAGCAGCTTTTGTGACCTGCGTTATCCTGAGTTGGGGCTAAATGTCGACCTGTAAACACCCGTATCCCGCTGTGGAGGAGATGTCCTGGATGGGGGAGAGCTCCACCTGAGTGATGCTGTCTTCAAGGCCTCTTGTATGGCTTGCAGTCGTAATCAGTGCAGTTACCATAACGTTGTGATGCAGAGTTTGTCATGTAGTATTTGATTATTGTTCAGTGTTTGTATCATAAACCCTCTAGCATTATCTGTAATGCAGTTGGTTTAAAAAGATGTCCATACTTGACCCTGAGCTCTCTGAAATCTTTTATAGGAATTTCCGCTGCGACTGTGGAAACAGCAAGTTTGGAGAGATGGAGTGCAAGCTATACTCAGTATGTTTTCCAATATTTATTGAAATTGTGCTATTTTAAATTATGCAACATTATGGAGGCATGTGAAGCAAACTATATCTAAAATACCACACCATCATGGTGACCATGGCCTTGATATGACTGTTTTATCTGTCTTTACTTTAGGAAAAAGATCCGTTGAACACTGAGAACAAATACAGCCACAATTTCTTGGGTCTGTATTGCACATGCAACAGACCATATCCAGACCCAGATGACCCGGTAACAGATTTTTCTCTAAAAACAGTATTGGGATAATGTGTAGTGTATTGCACATTGGTATGGAAACAGAAGTAGACAATCAATCCAGCACTTAAAATAAAGCTGCATCTTTTCTCAGGTTGAAGATGAGATGATTCAGTGCGTTGTGTGTGAAGATTGGCTTCACGGCAGGGTAAGGCCTTATTCCAGATATACAATTTCTGCTTGTTATAATGAAAGTACTTCATGTTTCAGGATCCACATCAACATGATATTGGACATCTATAATTTAGGCAGACTTTAGGTATCTGGAATGTACCGTGTCACGTGTCAAAGTCTAGGCTCACGTGACATTGGTTTCCTGTACAGTGCCCTGTGTAAGTATTGGGACACTGAAGCATTTTGTCTTCTTTTGACTCTACACTACAAAAGTATATGAAGTACAGTTAGGTCCGTAAATATTTGGACAGTGACACGATTTCCATAATTTTGGCTCTGTACGCCACCACAATGGATTTAAAATGAAACAATTGAGATGTAATTGAAGTGCATACTTTCAGCTTTAATTCAAGGGGCAACACTTTTTATACACAGTCCCCTATTTTCAGGAGCTCAAAAGTAATTGGACAAATTAACATAATCATAAATAAAATGCTCATTTTTAATACTTTGTCGAGAATCCTTTGCAGGCAATGACTGATGTCGTCTACCATTTGTTTTTTGTTATATTGCTCTCACTTGTTTGTACCTTTTGCTAAATCAAGCATTTAGAATGTAGAGTGCATATTGCGACATTTCTCAACGTCAATATAATAATAAAACGCATCGGAGGTCAGTGTGCAAGGTCTCTGTGCATTTTTTTTTTCTTCCGGATGACGGATTTAAAAATACGCATACGAAAAAAACGCATCAGTGTGTAAAAACCTTTACTCCTTCATTCCAGCACCTGAGTTGCCCTGTGCCGGAGAGCATGGAGCTGCAGGAGATGGTATGCGAGTCCTGCATGAACAAGAACCCCTTCCTGTGGACGTATGCGGCCCACCTCGCAGGTAGGCCTGCTCTCTGCCCTGAAAGGACACATTCCTAGCCTCTAAATGTAAACCAAAATGGAGGGGATTTACTGTTTGATGAGCTACTTCTCCAAGTCTTTTGCAAGCAAAACTAATTGTAACACAGCTTCATGCCTCCAAAAATTACGAGGTGTGGGTCCAGCTATGTTTACATTTGACAGTTTGTGACTTTCATAGGTATGCATGGCATGTCCCTACATGGTATGTCCCTATAGCTGCAAACTAAGAAAAAAAAGTGTGAACAAATTTACAACAGACAACAGACTCTACTTAGGTTCTTTGAGAACTGTGTTTTTAAAGATTCATTTATTTTAACACAAACAATATTGAAACCTGCAGTAAGTGAGCAAATGACCTCAGTGGGGGTATAACTGTAGTTGTATCTTTGACAGTCAGATATTAGGTTTCCCACTCCACCATCTTCTAGGCCAGGGGTGGCCAACCGGTCGGAGACTTAGAGCCCCAAAAAAATAGTTGGGGTACCAGAAAGAGCCACATCATACATGCATCACAAAAGCTGTCACTCGCGCACACACACACACACACACACACACACACACACACACACACACACACACACACACACACACACACACACACAATACATTTCCAATAGGCTATGAGACCAGTGTTGTCATTTCAGCAAAAGACATGGTATGGCAAGGTCTGAGTGGGGGGGTTGAGGGGGGGTTGAGGGGGGGTTACCCCCCACGGTGGATTTTTTTTCCAAATAAGTTGCGCAATAGTCAATTTTGGTGAGTTGTTTCTATACAATTGACTTATATGACATTAAGGTAATGAATAAAGGAGACAACTACAGTATGTGGGTAGTAATCTACATCTTTCCTAGCAGGCAGACTGGTTCAATCTCCTTAGAAACAAAACATTACAGATTTAGCTATTCTCAACTCTAAATTAACTGCACTGTTAAAACGCTAGATTTATGAGACCTCACCTGTGTCCCTGTACGTGTCTCTGCTGCCCTTTGACCAAAAAAGCTCCTTGTTATGTCCATTTTCCTTTTTTTCACTGGCATATTTTTGTTACATCTCACCTACTAAAAGTGAGACGACTGACAATATCAAAACATGCTTGCACACACATATAACTTACACACAAGTTAGTTTTACTGGCCCCAATTTGGTACAATTATTACTGAAATTATTGAGAATAGAGACATTGTTGACATACGTAAACTAGCTGTTGACACAACGTGTTTCAGATTCTGGGGATTTTTTTTTAAGCCAGGTAGGCCTATGGCGAGTGCCATAGATTGCCATACCAAAACAACATCTATCGAGACACGGAGAGTGAGCCACGCACTTTTAATGAATGGATTAAAGAGCCGCACACAGACAGGCAAAGAGCCACATGCGGCTGTGGCCACCCCTGTTCTAGGCATATGTACAGTCTGCTTACCTCTCAGAACCAGGTGCTCCAAGGTGTGTTTCGTCTTTCACACAGTGCCCCCTGTGGCCAAAGCCAGCCCGTGCAGAGCAGAGGATGAGGTGACGATAGAAGTGGAGCACAATGAGGAACGAAACAACAGAACAGACGAGGCCTCCACGAGCCTCCACAACAGAGGAGAAGAGAAGGTAAGTCATGAGATACCAAGCTTCATCCTTATGAGAAGAATACAGTGGGGAAAGTAAGTATTCAACCATTTTTTTATTCAACATATTTCCGTTGCAACTGTTCACCTGGAATTTAGCCCAGACTTTGGTATTAACTCAATAAAACAACACAGATAAAGAAATTGTAACAAGCCTTTGTTTCCAATGATAGCTTCAAGAGGCTTCCTGTACGAACAAACTAATCTCTCAGAGATCAAGTGGGATTTTGGCCCATTCTTCAACACAGACATACACGTATTTAAATATTGAAGATTCCCAGGGGCCCGATCCTATTTTTAGGATCATATGCGGAGCCATTTCTCCTCCAAACATGGCGTGTCGTATTGTTGCCTAAAACTTAAACCTCATTCACACAAGAGCTTTCCCATTAAATTCCATGGAATTTACCTGGTAAGGGGCATGTGAAAACAGAATTTCAAGGGCAATCTGCTCAGGTAATTTACCTGGTCAAGACCATGTGTAATTCCATGGAAAATGCAGGGAAGGCTTAGTTGTGAACAGAAGCATGAACATTGCCTGGAACGGCACGTAAAGGGTTATGTATGTCTGACGCAAGACTTGTTCACGTTTTCATTGTCAGTCGTACAGGTTAGTTAATTGTCAATTTGTTGTTTGTGGGTTACTATTGTTAATCATGTTTAGGTTTGTTGATAGTGAGCTAGCTAGCTGGTAGCTAACGAGCTGATTAGCTAGTAATACATGCAGGTGTATCAACATTAGCCTGAACATGGCGACTTGCTAGGCGGTGTCGAAGGCCAGAGGGTTGAAGCGCGTTTGTTGTTGTTGTTGTTCTCTGGGTACATCCGGCCTCATGTTGCATTAGCGCCATCTGCTGCACTACTGGACTACTTGTGCTAACCCGGGAATGCCATTGCATGTTTGTAAAGGTGCAACATGGGAAAGGGCAAAGAAATTGTAACATTCCAATCCATCATGTGCAATAAAGTGGAATGACACAGGAAAAAAGTATTTACACAGTAAGAGCTACCTTATGCCACTAATGAGTTCTGGATGTGCCCTGGCTGTTTCATGTTATTACTATACAGGCATTATACAGATTGCTTAGGGCATTTAGCTCATGTATGAACGGCGAAAATCACTGGTGGTCCCGGGTTGGGACCAGACTACATTCTCGCAGTAATCTACAGGCTTCTCCAAATGAGCTTCAACATGCCTTTTCTGGCTACTCTTCTGACTAACTTTCTGACTGCCGGGTCAGAAATCTTGCGATGAGCTCCTTTGCGTGGCTGGTGGCCTGATGGTCGATTGATGTTCCCTCTACTTGTGGATAATGGCCTCAATGCTTATAGGAACATTAAGGAGTTGAGAAATACGTTGGTAACCAGTGCCATTACTATGCTGCCCAACAGTCTTGTTGGGAAGGTCTTGGGAGAGCTCTTTGCCTCTATCCACCATGGGATGTTTCTGGCAGGACAGCTTGTTTGCAACATGCACTAATTAGCACAGGTAGGAGAACTCATTAGTGGCATAAGCTGCTTTAGTGCTTTTCTTACTGTGTCAATACGTTTTTCCTGTGTCATTCCACTTTATTGCACATGATCGATTGGAATGTTACAATTTCTTTGACTGTTTAGTTTTATTGAGTAAATACCAATATCTGGTCTAAATTTCATTTGAATATCTGTAGTGGAAATATATTGAATAAATATATTGAATGGTTAATCCCAGATTGTTGAAAAAAATTGTTGATGTGTTGAATACTTATTTCCCTTACTGTAGATGGCACTGGAACCAGCAGACTGAGAACCAGTTTTTTGAAAGTATCAGTGGGAAATGGATGTGGATGTTTCATGTTATTACTATACAGACATTATACAGATTGCTCACATGATATTTTGCCATTTTTACTGATTTACTGTATACAGTTGATTATTTCCCCTTTTTAAGGATGCATACACTCTCTCTCAAAGCCGTTGTTTGAACCTGGAGTTTGTGCTTTACCAGTATTTCAGTTGTGTAGGAGAAGAAAGACTCTCTGTTAAACCACATGGTGGCGCCACACCTCTGATGAGGCAGCTTGAGGAGTCTGTACAGCCTGCTGTGTCAGTTTCCTGTACGGCCCTCCGCAGTGTCAGTTTCCTGTACGGCCCTCCGCAGTGTCAGTTTCCTGTACGGCCCTCCGCAGTGTCAGTTTCCTGTACGGCTCTCCACTGTGTCAGTTTCCTGTACAGCCCTCCTCTGTGTCAGTTTCCTGTACGGCCCTCCGCAGTGTCAGTTTCCTGTACGGCCCTCCACTGTGTCAGTTTCCTGTATGGCTCTCCACTGTGTCCGTTTCCTGTACGGCCCTCCGCAGTGTCAGTTTCCTGTACGGCCCTCCGCAGTGTCAGTTTCCTTTACGGCCCTCCGCAGTGTCAGTTTCCTGTACGGCCCTCCGCTGTGTCAGTTTCCTGTACGGCCCTCCGCTGTGTCTGTGTGGGTATTTAGAGAATAAATGCCAAACGCTGATTCTCTGGTCCACAGGGAGCAGCCTGAGGCTTTGCGGCGGCACATACGATAAACAAGAGATAAACAAAAGCGATAAACACATTTCATTTGTCAGCCTCTGAGGCAAGTCGCACATTGAAGCCAGCCTTAATTTGACAACCTACGCTTTGCCCTGGCTGGAGCCTTGTGATCTCACACACGCATTTGAATCATGTATAATGTTTGTTGTGGTTCCAGCTCACTTTCATGCAAATATACAGTGCCTTCCATAAGTACTGGAAAGAGGAATTATTGTCTTTTTTTTTTTACCTCTATACTCAGTTTGGAACAGTTTGGATTTGAAATCAATTACTGATATTAAAGTGGAGATTCTTTGCTTTAATTTAATTTGTCACCATTTAGAACAACCCTTTTTAAACATAGTCCCCCTATTTCAGGGAACCAGTAGTATTGGAAGATTGGCTTGACAGGTGTTTCTGGTTTGTCAGATGTGTTCTGTCACATCATTGGTGCAGGCATAAGACAGCTGTCAATGTCTAGTATTGAGTCCAGGCTTTGTTTCCCTTTGGAGACTGCTGTTGGTGTCTGTCAATCCGAAGACTAAAGGGTCACTGCAAGTCAAGGAAGCCATTATTGGGCTGAGAAATCAAAAATAAATCATAAACACATCCAAAAGAAGAGAAACACTGGCCTGATGGTCCGAGGTCCACCCACCAGTCTTGGCAAAATGCATGCTTCCTTTCATTCATCCTTTCAGACAGAATTTGATACATCATTAGAGTGATGTTGTTGCCGCTTATCTTCAGGATAGAAAGTGTTATTTCTCAAATGTTCAGAGGACTTTGTGTCATTTTTGCAGTCAAAAGCTAATGGAGTGCCAGTCAGTAAAAGAAAGTACGGGGAGATGGAGCAAGGCTTGCCCTCCAGAGAGCCTGAGTGTAGGCTGAAGAACCTGGAGGACACTGGGCTGAAGAACCTGGAGGACACTGGGCTGAAGAGGGCTGGGGCTGTGTTCTGGCCTTCAGCCTGGCGGACGAAACTCTGTCCCTGCGACAGCTGTAAGGTAGGATACCACTCACTTCTCATTCCTTAAATCTCTTATTCAAGCTGTCAGGAACAAGCAAACCAACTTCAACTGAGATGGTTGTTCCAAATGAATTTGAGCCTCTGAAATATGTTTGTGAGCCTCATGTTGCAAAAGAATGCAAAGACTTGATTAACCCATTATTATTGCTGTAAACATCCTGTTTGAGATAATGTTGGTCTATACGTTTTAGGAATGTTATTTTATTTTAAATGTATAATTAGTATGTAGTAGTAGTTTAGTATAGTGTGATTCAATTTGTAGACTTTGCTCACAACTCACCCATTTCCCTTTTCTGTGCCGGTGCAGAAATCCTACACCGATGCAGGTGTGTCCTTCCTTCTGGACGAGTCTGACACCGTTCTAGCCTATGAAAACAAGGGCAAGACCACCGAACAGGAGCAGCAAGGGGGCGCAGAGGGCCGTGACCCCCTGATGTCAGCCCTCAACACCCTGAACCACGTTCAGCAGTTGGAGATCATCCATGGTATAAAGTGGTGTAGTTAAAGAGGGAAGGAACAAGGGAAGGGGAAAGAAGGGCACGTTTGACCCATTGTCCTTAACATACATTGATTGTATTACAAATTGTATTTCTTCTGTGAGGGTTGCCTGGGGGAGCAAGCTAAGTGAAGACAGCCACCAGTGCTGCAACTGCAGCAGCCCAAAACTTCATTCGTTTGAAATTGTTATTTTTTTTCTTCTCAGAGTACAATGACATGAAGACTGAGCTCAAGGACTTCCTGCAGAGATTTGCATCAGATGGAAAGGTAGGTACACGGTAGGTGCTTATTAGTCCACTTACCTTATCAGCCTTCAATAAGGATGTGGTCCTTCTTGGCTGTTATGTCGTCGTTGTGTGATGGCCTGGTCCCTTTCCCCGCCAGGTGGTGACTCCTGAGGACATTCGTCAGTTCTTCGAGCAGCAGCAAAGCCGCAAGAGGCGGCGGGCCAACGCGGGCCAGTACTACTGCAGCTGAACCGACCCAGTCCCATCTGCTCTCATCCAAACCTCCAACGCCTCTCCACATTTCCAAACACCTATCAGTAGTTTTCCTCCACTGAATGTCGCCTTGTGTCCAATATCATTGTAGTCCACCTCTTCAGAATTATTGTTTTTAAATAAAAATGTAACGGTTCTCAAATGTGTGAGCTTGTTATCCTGTTGCCACAGTTTGCTGTACTTGCTATACCATACAATTGTTATATAGTGTTGACGCTATGCAAGGTTAATAAAGGGGAATTCTCTCAAAGGCCCACATTAGTAATTGTGATGTTTTTTTTATATGACATCCTGGTGCTTTTTAGTTTATACATACAGCTCAGAGCACCGAAGTGACATGGCTTGCCTGTTTGTCAAATATAACACTCAGAACCCCCTTCACCAGCATTTTTGCAGCAGAAGAGTCAGACAACCTTTGGACACGATTTGTTTCTAGCTATATCAGGGCCCACTTGTTCAAAACTTTTAATCTGGATCAGATGTATCTGGCTGATTTTGAGTTGTATAGGGGAAATCAGCCAGCTCCACCTGATCCTGGATAGCAAAAAAGAATCAGGATCATTCTGAGTTACTTTCCCACATAGCTCCATGAATGACTGACGTCACCACTCTATGTTTACGTTCAAGTTTTTTCTTCTTTTTTTTTTTAAAGAAAAGCTAGGAAGCAAAACTGGCTGATGTTTGCCCTCAAATGTTATCTTGGGGGGCTTTACTGACATTTGATTGAAATAGTTGACATCTTTGCAACAGTTTTCTTAAGGACAATTCTAGTCTGTATTACAGCTCATCTGTTTGGAGTGATCGTATTTAAAGTACAGCATTTTGTTAGCCGGTGACCCTATTCCGCTGTTGACCCTCTGACATTTATCTATTATTTGGAGACTAACTTTAATGGATCTATTCTTCAAACATTCAAAGTGAATGCATTATCCATTGCCGTCCAGCATATCAAAGGGGATCAAAGCCAGGGTTAATCTGGACAAAACAAAGGCAATGTTTTGTCTGGTAGGTTGTTTTTTTTCCATAAAACACTTTCTTTCAACTCCATTCCTTCTCAATGTCTAATTCAGTTTCCCTCAGTGGCACCGATTGCGGTTTCTTTAGTGCTCTATCAAAGATGCAGAAACCATGATTGCAGTACTTACTTATACCTTTTGTATAACAATGTGTAGTGTTCATTTGTTATCACTGTTCCTTTTTAATATTCAACCTTTGAGAAATAAAACTGAATAATACAAGTTGTTCTAGTGCTAGTTAATCCTAGCCATCCTTCTGGGAACCCTTCACTTATGCTTTACAGAACATACTACAAGTTGAATACCTTTTTGCTAGCTATAATTATTATATAACTCACACAATCAATATAATTGATCTAATCGCTCACAGTGATGCATCTCTAGAATCTTCTGTGCAAACCTAAACTGATGATAAACCAGAGGTAGTTCTGAAAACAATGAAGTTTACACTTGGACAACCGTGGAGGTATAATTATGGAAAACCAGTAGGTTACAGCTCAAATTCATTATCTGGGAGAACACAAAACAGCTGCAACAGAGGTGTGTGAATATTTCAGGCACAAAACAAATGGGGCACATTGCTCACAAAAATGTGTTTTCAAAACATTTACCATTAGGCCAGTGACAATTGATCACTCTGTTCTGTCTTCTTCGTGGCTTCTAGAATTCAATGGAAATATGCCTCCTGATTTGTTGGATTTTTGGAGCAGCTAATGTCAGTTTATCTGACCCACCAGACCACAAACATTTAGGGAGTCATTGTTTTTTAATGTCAGGAGTCCTTGTCAGGAACGTTTTAGTCACTAGGAAAGAAACAGACTCAAAGTCATTTAATAATTTCTATCAAAGCTGTTTATTTTGAAGATGTCAGTCACCTAAATTGCAGATTTGAGCTTCATTACTCTTACACTTCTATCCGAGAAGAGTAGAAAAATAGAATTTCCACAATTCCTTACAAGAACCTACAAGAATGCTGTTTTTCTCCAGATTTTTGACATATTTGTTTTATATATAGAAAAATGTATATGTTCTACAAAGAAATACATTTGAGAGACTTGTGTTCAAAGGTACCTAAAATCAAAAAAATACTTTTTTGAAAACCACTATGTACATGAAGTATTGGCTACACTAATACAAAGAGACCGGTTGAGTGGGCTGGTAGAAAAAGGCTTGCATAGGACAAAGGTAAGGAGGATGCCCAGCCACTGGCAGGGAAGGCACTCTTTAGTCTCCATCTGGGAGGGCTGAGGCAGCTAAAGGAGGAGCTGGAGGAAATGAGAAAACCATTAAAAACCCTCCCTAACCTCAGACAGAGGATGTACCGGTGCAAAACCAGGAAGCAGGACATGAGTTGCGTCCCCATCTACCTTCCCTCCAACCCTGCACAACTACAACTGCTGGTCCTTGTGAAAATCTAGAGAGAAAACCAGAGTGAATCTGTATATCTTATTTATGTCTGACATGATCGAGGGAAACCAAAGGTTGTGGGTCTTTCAAGGCTAGCTAATAATGCAAAAGCAACAATATTTTTTGATAATGAATGGAAATGTGTCAGACACCAAGCTACCAAGAAAAAGAAAATCATCTGAACATCTGAAATCTCCATTATACCTATAGGGGGCACTACTCCACAGTATTAATACTGCTAATATACATACAATACTTCTATGAGATTTCACTTTAGTGCAATGGTGAGGCCCTCTGTACACAGAGCTTCCAATACCATCGTCTACAGCAAAAAAAGTCAACACAGAGTCATTTCAGCCTCACTCGACATACTCTAAATGCACAATCATTAAATGATCGTGGCAAACGTGATCATTGTTCTCCTGGGGTTAATTCTATATCTTTGATACAGCAATCCTTTTTTGCCACAACAGTCCAGTCTTTCCGTTGTGGCAAAACAGACACAAACATCTGTGGGAGGACAAACAGCAGCTTAGCCCTGCTGCAGGGCTGGGCTTGGTCATCATGGATACTCATTGTCCCAAGACAGGAGCCAAACTCTAAACTTCCTCTCAGATGGGATGTAGTTAAAACCAGAGGTCCCCTACACACAAGGTTCTGCATTCTGACATGACATAGACGGACTGACATGACATAGACAGGCTCGCACCTGAATTATGACCACATTCAGCTCACACCTGTGTTGCTCACGCCAGTACAGAAAGAGAAAACTGCTAATACCAAAACTATAGTCCAAAACGATATACCTGTTATGAAAACCTGCAGATTTGCTATCTGTATCCAATAAGTGAAGACCTATATTTCAAAAGGAACTAGCTTATAGCAAAAGACAAATAACAAAACAAAACAGATTTTGTTCAACTGTTGTTAGAATTCAGCAATAACTTCAAATCAAATAACATATTGCAACATGCCTGATAATCATGCCTGATAATCAATCAGGGGCTTGGGGGTGAGGACCTTCCCTTTCAGGTTAAAAAAAGCCTGCCATGACGTCAATGCTTAGTGGGCAGAAGTGTTGATTTGATTTACGTTCCTATCACTACGTTACTGCCAGGGGGAGCCATTCTGGAATGAGAAAGCAGCAATAACATCTCAGACATCTAATATTTTGAGTCTCACTCACAGCTCTCCATCCCTGCCTGCCTTCTGAATGACCTCTGTGGTCTCTGGAGGGGATGGGGGTGGGGGAGGAGATGATTGGGGGGCGGGGGCCTCAGGGCTGTGAGGTGCTGAGAGAGAGGAGGGGGGGGGGGGGGGGCCGAGCTCTGGCTGCAGAAGTCATAAGCTCCAGTCTCTGTCTGGGCTATGTTGACACACACATTTGTTCTCCCCTCTTGGAGATCTGAACACTGACAGTCTTATATTACAGATCATCAATAACAAACAACAATCCCCACCTATCAAACCTATCAAAGTCAAACCCAGGACCAACAAAGATCAATGGATAAGACTACCTTAGTAGAACAAGGTAGTGGAACATAAGACAACCATCCATCTATGATCCATGATCATCTCTTCTTAAATACGACACCAACATTATACTTGAGACAGCCTTCCTCTTCCTCTCTTTCACATTTTTATAGATAACCATTCATATGTCATTCTTAAAGGGGCAATCTGGGATTGGCATCACTGTTTCCAATATATAACCATTGATTCTTGAAGAATATAATTTAGAAACGCCTCAAGCTTAGTTCAACTGTCTTACCCTGTCAAAACCATCAAAATGTAAGCTTGTTTTACTCTATTGTTTGTAAAAAGTGTAATTGTAAAAAGAAAAAAAAGGGTTAAAACAATCATTTTGATCTCATGGTCAGTCTTTGCATCCATAGCTCCATCTATGAATGTGAGAGTGGTTACATTTCTCCAGCCCCATCCCTCAGCTGTTTACCAAATAAAGTGCAGAGGTGACCGCTTTGTTGTTGTTTGAATCCCATATTGCCTATGACAGAGAGCAAGTGAGGCAGCCCACGATGGGCGCTGGTTACGCCGTGCTTGAGCTCAGCCCCTTAGGCAGACTGCATCATCCCACAACAACGCACACCCATTGACACTTGTGAATACACTCTCTCACACACACACACACACACACACACACACACACACACACACACACACACACACACACACACACACACACACCTCCCTCTCCACCCTCAAGCAGTGGCGGTAGCAGCAGAACGCACCCACAGGAGGTTGAAGCGATTAGCATGAAAGCCAAAGAAAACAATAGATTTTGTTACTGCTTAGACAGATGTGATGATCTGAAGCCATGGTGATATCTAGGAAGTGTTGGAGCTGTACAGATAAGTAGTACATTACCAACTATTTGCATACGATAACTGAGGTCCAGGAGTTTGAATAAAGGAGCGCTTGGCAGACAATATGAAAGTTAAAGAAAAAAATAACACGTTTGCTGAGGAGTGTCTATAATGAGTAAGTGTCTGGACAGAGGTAGGTCACAGTCTAGCAAAGGGTTGAAGTTTGGGTCAAGACATTGAACCATGAGAGACTTTCAATGTGAAATTCAAGAACAAGTCCAGTAGTGTAGAAACTAGTAGCAGACGACCTATGCAACACAAGAGTTGACTCAAACTACACTCCTGAGCGTGCTAAAAGGCTTGTTTTTCTGACATGGCAGAATTAAATTAAGATGATATAATGGATAATTTAGTGTAGTCCCTTCCTACTCCCAACTGAAACTAATTCAAATTAACACATTTCCTATGCATCTCTTGGTACACATTTGCCCTCCAGCCACTGTTATCGAAAGCTAGGTGTGACGAAACCATATCTGAAAGATCGCAAACATTGGCAACCTCAACCCAACTGGCTAGACACTCCCAGCTCATTCAAGATACAATTGCCTTATCCCATTCACACAGCCATTCAAGGCAGCCGCCAATGACTTGACCCTACAGAGCCCACTTCCCTACAAGCGAACAAACTGAGTTGAAAAAATGTAAATAATGTTTAAGTGAACTTACAGGGACTTCTGTTCTGTCCAGTGTTATGCATCTTGAGCATTGCATTGAAAGGACAGAGAAGTAGGCAATTTGGATTAGCAAGATAAAGGAAGTCCTTAGGTATTCATACAAAGGTTTCCTGGAGGTGATTTGTTACCCGCCCGAGGCGAATCTCTGCTTTGCCAAGAAACAACAGGCGTTAGCATTCTACAGAGATGAGCCCTCGGACACGAGTCACACCCTGAGGGGGAAAAAGTGGCATAGTATTGAGGTACACAGTGAGCAATAGAGTGTCTGTGAATGGTAGTATAACAGGTGCACAATACAGCAATTTCTCCCCTCCCCCATGTGGGGAGAAGCTAACATGACTGAGATAATTAAAGTGAACAGAAGTCAATATTGTCTCTTG
Organism: Nansenia antarctica; assembly: GCF_963989245.1. NCBI lineage: Eukaryota > Metazoa > Chordata > Actinopteri > Argentiniformes > Microstomatidae > Nansenia > Nansenia antarctica. The sequence continues at coordinate 55,770,866 of NC_137674.1, read as the reverse complement.
ACACTGTGGAGCAATGGGAGTAGCAAGACATGGGAGAAAACACATGTTGAGATTTTCAATCAAAGGAGAAGGACAGTTTGATGCTATGCTGGTTTGGAGTGAGTCTTTCCCCAGGGGGTGAAGATATTCTAAATTCCTCAAGGCAAATGATTCAAACACTTTTTTTTTCTTCTCTCACCATAACTCATTGTGACATCATCATAACCGTTGGTTGTTGGGTACAGCAAAGTAAGTGGTAAGATGGTGAGGCACCACCCTACAACCAATCACAGACATGGACCGCAGTGGCCTGCTTCATATGGCCAATGAGGAGTCATGGGAATAAGGGTCTAAGCTTGGTTTGGTTGAGGTTTATCCTTGATGGCGTTGTGGAGCCATCTAAAGAGAGGCACAGTCATGAGGCCTGTGTCTTCATAACAAAAAAACAACAACAAAGAAACAGTGAAATGGTTATGGATTAACGCAGGGTTTTTTGGGATACCCCAATCCTTACCAAGTATCTGGACTCTCTGTCCAATGACAGTAACAGATGTACCAGAAGGAAAAGAAAAGCAGCAGTACTGTGACTTGCTTAAAGGCTGAATTCTAGCCAGGCTGTCAACAACAGGACTGACTCAGTGAGAGAGTGCTATGGTATGATTGAGAAGTTGGGTTCCCCAGCTTCTGAGGACTAAGAGACTCCACTTCTGGTATGCAAAGTGGGCTTCAATAATCACGTCTAATAAAGCAGCTGAGCAATTATTATTTCTGGAGAGTAGCCACATTGGTAGTGGGGAGATTTAATTTGTTTTTTTCTTTGCCCATACTGACGTACAACCCCTGGTTGTAGAGGATTACACAAGCTATTACTGCAATTCCGCGCTCTTTGAAGAGGAGGAACTATTTGTAATGGGCAGGGGGGCTGAAATGAGTTTGCCTCTGCATTTTTCAATTTATTTTCTAAGCAAAGCAAATAGGCACAAAAATATAAATATATATTTCTCCATAATCCGCTCTACAGTATCATCCTGATGCAGGAAATGAGAGGAATGTAAATACGAAGTGATTGCTGTGTATTGTCATTAAATCTCAAACATTGGAAAAGATTTATTCACATTTAATAATCGAAATTTAGAGAAAGAAAGGTGGTGGACAGACATGGACCGCTTCAACCAACAGCAAGATCTACTTGGTGGCCAATTGCATGTGTTATTCATGGGATTGTTTATTTTTACAGATAATTCTCAATAAAACCAAGCCCTTCCCTCAAAACCCACCACCACTCTGTGCTGAAGGCACTGTGACAGCTGCATCTCACTGGTGCAGGACATGAAGCTCTCCTGGAGGGACCACTATGGAGCTAACCTGGAGGGACCACTATGGAGCTAACCTGGATGGACCAGTATGGAGCTCTCCTGGAGGGACCACTATGGAGCTCTCCTGGAGGGACCACTATGGAGCTCTCCTGGAGGGACCACTATGGAGCTCTCCTGGAGGGACCACTATGGAGCTCTCCTGGAGGGACCACTATGGAGCTCTCCTGGAGGGACCACTATGGAGCTAACCTGGAGGGACCACTATGGAGCTAACCTGGATGGACCAGTATGGAGCTCTCCTGGAGGGACCACTATGGAGCTCTCCTGGAGGGACCACTATGGAGCTCTCCTGGAGGGACCACTATGGAGCTCTCCTGGAGGGACCACTATGGAGCTCACCTGGAGGGACCAGTATGGAGCTCTCCTGGAGGGACCACTATGGAGCTCTCCTGGAGGGACCACTATGGAGCTCTCCTGGAGGGACCACTATGGAGCTCTCCTGGAGGGACCAGTATGGAGCTCTCCTGGAGGGACCACTATGGAGCTAACCTGGAGGGACCACTATGGAGCTAACCTGGAGGGACCACTATGGAGCTCTCCTGGAGGGACCACTATGGAGCTAACCTGGAGGGACCACTATGGAGCTCTCCTGGAGGGACCACTATGGAGCTCTCCTGGGGGGACCACTATGGAGCTCTCCTGGGGGGACCACTGTGTGCGTGGTGCCTGTGCCCTGAACTGTGCATGAGTGTGACCATCACTCCTCCACCAGGGACAGCACAGACCACACCACCTTTCTAGTCTGTCTGTACCCTTATCTGAACCAGGGCCTCTGGTGGTTATCTCATGGAGGGTCAGAGTGCAGATTTCCTGTAAGGGTACTCTGGTTTGTTGGGCGACCTGCGGTCCCTGGCCCCCACCATCTCGTCGCCGCTGCCCCCAGACTTTGACTCGGTGCAGAGCCTGCGGCCCTGGGGCCACTCCTCATAAGTCTCAGAGGGCCTCACCAGGCCCAGGCCGCTAGTGAGGTCTGTTTCAGTTCTGGGACGTTCCCCCCTCGGACCGTGCGCTGGCCCAGCTTGGGCTCCGGCCTGTGTGGCCAGGGCCAGATCCAGTCTCTGAGGGGGCTGCTCCAGGACGTCCAGGCGGAGGGGGTCGCCCGGGGAGGGCCGGCAGGGGTGCTGCTGGGCGTCTTGGGCATACGGAGGGGGGACCAGACCCCCTGAAGGGAGCCGGCTGTGACTGTAGAGGTCAGGGCCGATGTAGGAGGTCACATGGCGCCCAGAGTACAGGTCAGGGTACTCCGCCTGGGCCTCCGCCTGGGCCTCCGCCTTGGGCTCGGCAGCATGGCGCTTGCGGGAGGCGTGCAGGTGGCGGCCGGCGTGGCAGTAAGGGACGGGGGCGGCCGGGACAGGGGCCGTGTGGAAAGGGTGTGGGTCGTGAGCCTCCACCTCCATGGAGACTTCTGGAAGGCAGCGCTCCTTCAGGGTCATGGCAGACACCCCCATGGCGATGTCGGGCATGAACTCGTTAATGACCGGCTCCATATTCTACAGGAGAAAACAAAGAAGTGTTAACATTGTGGAACCCTAATACCAAATACTGTGCAAGTCATGCCATTTAGGCTAAATATCTAAGAACCTGTTTCCAGTATTCAGTCAAGCAATGGTAGAGAGAGGGAGATATTGCTTTATTTTCCTCAATCAAATATCAATACAATACTCTAGGGATTTAGGGGTTTACATTTCATTCCCCCCCACCTCATAGACCCTCATACCCAGATAGCCTATTAGCCATCAGTCCCACCACCTCATAGACACTACAACTAGGGCTGGGTATCGCCACTGATTTCCCAAAACGATTCGATTCCGATTCACAGCTCCCGATTCGATTCGATTCGATTCGATTCCGATTCGATTCCGATTCGATTTAGTTACAATATCAATTTTCCTTGAATATAAAGAGATTCTCAGAACTAATGCTATATAAATGGTTCAAGGAACCCTATAACATGTAGCATTGTTAAACATATCAATGTTTACATTAAGAATTGACTCCAAAGCAGTTACATGAATGTACGGTACTTCTTATTGGAACATAAATGAACATCATTGACCAACATTTTGCTAAATCAGACACTACAAAAAGTGCTTTTTAATGTGCTTTACTGCAGCCAGTGTAAATAAAGGGGCTACAAACATAGCCTATCGGTAAACAAGACATCTCACATCCCTCAGGACTGTCTCAAATAGCTTATTTGCATTATATATATATATATATATATACTAAATAAAAATGTGCAAAACTCAAACGAAAATAGTGCAATAGATGAGGGTATTTTGGGGAACAAAAAAACACATTGTAAACCATAATGTCCATGAAACTAAAGCCCTTCATTACTGCTTTCTCACTTTTTGGAGATTGGAAGATTTTATTCAGGAATAAACATAATTGGAAAATCAATGATTATTAAAATACTGTAGTATACAGTAACAATATGTTTGTGGAAACACCACAAATCTACGGAACCACTTATTGAGGCATCACCCTGACGTGAAACATGGAAAAGCGGATCCGAAACAAGCCTCGCTGATAAAGTGGCAAGTGATTGTCAGGTACGAACGAGTCCCTTGCTCTGGATGTCCAGCTGTCACACGTTATGGCAACTCTCTCTGCTGGCTGAAGTGAAGTTGCGATGTCACGTTTCACCTGCGCGGACATGTCTGGGACTATCACTTCACTCCACTGTTTGCGTGTCGGTAACACGTAGCGTGGTTCTAGTACACTGACGAGGCTTCAAAAGCCAGCATTTTCGACAACGCTGTAAGGGCGTATATCCTTGCAAATAAAATTTGCTACAGCCTCTGTAATTTGTTGGGCACGCGGAGAATTTGATTGTAATTTGCAACCAAACGTCTGCCTTTAAGCCTGGTGGTGACTTGAGTGTCCCTGCCATCGCCATGTTTTTAGATTTTACAGTGTTGAGACCTCTCGTTGCGTGAGATATGAGATATGATACATTCTTGTAGCGCGAGATCTGGCCACGAGATCTCGTTGCGGGTTGAAGCTGCAAGCAGGAAAATGCATGAAAGATCGATCTCGGGATTTATGAATCGATAATCGCTCATTCAATGAAGATCGATTCAGAATCGGGAAATCGATTTTTTGAACCCAGCCCTAACTACAACTCTATCACCCTCAACTCACCCCTGGTTTGTCCTGATGAGGGGCGCGTCCCCCGCTCTGGGGTTTGGTACAATCAGGCGACAGGGCCTTGGTGGCCCCTGGCAGGTAGGCGGGGCTCCCGTGCTTGGACGAAGAGAGCTGACGGTGGAACAGGGTGTGGTTGCAGGGGTAGGAGAAGGAGCGTGATGGGGGCTGGCTCGGGGCACGGGGCCTCCAGCCTGCCTTGAGCTGGGCATGAGCGGGCGTGGCCGGTGGATGATAGGGAGGCGGGGGAGGGGGCAGCGGAGGGTGAAACCCTGCCATGGCCTCCAAGTCGGTGAACATGCTCTCCACTGCCGGGCTGCTGTTAACCCGGCATCGCCCAGACTGGAGCAGGGCCAGAACGGGACTCTCGTCCCCGAAACGCTCCTCCGGGAAGAACTTGTGAGGGTTCTGGAGGGGGTGGAGTACAGCATGAATTAGGTCCACACAACCCAAATGGCTACCAAAACTACATTAGAAACAAGACTATCAAGACTATCAACTAGACTATCAAGGCAGTCTGGTAAGAACAAAACCATATCCAGCAACATTTTTCAACATTTCTTTTCCACCCTCAGTTCGAGTTTGAGTCAACCGTGTCCCACTTGCCACCACTGAACAGACTGCTGAATGAAATGGAATAAACAAAATGCTGTTGTGCTCCAGCCAAAATTCCTGGGATGTTCGTCATTATGAGGTGCTCCAGTGACAGAAGCCATCAGTGAATAAAAACAAAACAAGCAGCTTCTACATCTACAAAATGTGACATTGTTTAAGGTTGATATATTCCGAAAATAACTGTACCGTATATACATGTATATCCATTATACTCTACATTGTTTGTAAATATCCAATATAATAATTGATAGTTGGTTTTCTTCAGTAAGACCTTACAGAGGATATTGAAGTTAAAGCTTGCCACACTATAAAACAGTAACATAGTCAAAGTAAAAAATAGAAAAAAGAAGCAAAATATCGTTGTGAATGGCTCTGAGAGGGTCTGCAAATACACCAGTCCTCTCAGTCGATGTTGATAACCTTTTGCTCTAATATGATTTTTCTATACACAACTCTCATTTTTATACATGACTCTCTAACCAAAACCCTGGTAACTCTCTCAGGTCTCCTGGTAACTCTCTCAGACCTCCTAGTAACTTTCTCATGTCGCCTGGTAACTCTCTCAAGTCTCCTGATAACTCTCATGTCTCCTGGTAACTCTCTCATGTCTCCTGGTAACTCTCATGTCTCCTGGTAACTTTCATGTCTCCTGGTAACTCTCTCAAGTCTTCTGGTAACTCTCATGTCTCCTGGTAACTCTCTCAGACCTCCTGGTAACTCTTTCAGACCTCCTAGTAACTCTCTCATGTCTCCTGGTAACTCTCTCAGACCTCCTGGTAACTCTTTCAGACCTCCTAGTAACTCTCTCAGACCTCCTAGGAACTCTCATGTCTCCTGGTAACTCTCTCAGACCTCCTAGTAACTCTCTCAGGTCTCCTGGTAACTCACCTGCAGCAGTTCCGCAGCAGCATCTGGCAGGCCGAACTCGCGGAGAACACGGATCTGCAGCTCGTAGCTCACAGTGGCTCCCTCGCCGCAGTTGAGGGCGTACGCCCGCTGGACCTTGTCTGTGTGCCGAAGGTCCTGCAGCCTCCGGATCATCTCCTTCACCACCACTAGTCTGGGAACTGACAGAGAATCAGAGCGATACCATTATATACTGTTTTATTACTATTACTAATATATGAAATTAATAATAATTATAACTTATACATATCATTGAGCCATGTGATCCCATCATTATGAGAATAAACAATTTAAATAATTATTCCTTCCTTTAGCACAACGACTGCCAATGACCCCAGGCCTGAGCATAGATGACTTTTTCCTGCTATGACTACTGGATAGTTGATTTACTTACTTAGTCAAATGCATTGATTGTAAGTCGCTTTAGAATAAGGTGTCTGGTAAATGCTTAAAATGTAAATGTATGTAGTCCTATATGTTGCATGTGCACTACTGAAGGATATATGTAACTATGCTCCTGTGCTCTGAAGATGTCCTCTAAATTGCCCCTGGAAGAGAAATAGTCGTACAGAAAAGAATGGGGGGGGGGATAGGAAGAGATGGAAAATGGAATGTGTTATCATTAACCTACTAAATTAAATACATGTAACAAATAAATAAATAAGAGAGGAACAAAGGGAACATAAGGGCATAGGGAGGAGGTGGAAGAACAAGCATTTGAATGGGGGGAAAAAGGCAAAAAGGAAGTGGAAAATAACTAACAAACAACAAAGGGAGAAAGGGATAGAGGTGGGAAAGAGAAAGTGAGAGAGACACAGCAAGATGTGTGGTGAGAGAGAGAGCAAAACGTGGGAGAAGAACAGAGGGCAGGATGGAGGGAGAGAGTGAGTGAGTGTGGGAGACAGAAACAGAGAAAAGTCCATCTCACGGCTCGGCTCATCTCTGCCAACAATGCTAATCACTCCTGGTGTTTGAGAACAGAGTACAAAGGCACAGAAATACACTACTAATATGAACAGCAAAATAAACTCTGACTTGAATTTCAAGACACACAATCAAGGAGACTGAGTAGACACGGAACACACACAGAGAAAAACAAAGCCCATGTTCACTCCATCCCTCACAGATGGGACTGTCACTTACAGACAAAGAGAGTTTACTCTTGCATAAAAAAATAAATGCTTGTGCTATCTTATTATTATCTAGTCATGCAGGGCAATTCCTATGCCACAACACAGAGCAGAAGCCTAACATTTTTGCTTGCAGATTGAAATTGCCATGAGGCAACAATCTAGGATTGGCTTACTCTCTCCAGATTCTGAGCCAAACAATATGTTTAAAGCAGCGATGCGCGGTTGTGGATATCCTAACAGCCACAAGCCATATCATCATGAGACTATTCTAGGACGTAAATCATCAGGCTTCCACTACACAGTAATGATATTTTGGGACCATTTCAATGATGATTGATATATACAGTATATATATATATATATAAATTGTTTTGAATATCCAAGTAAAATGCTGTTTTAAATGTGTCTTACTGAAATGGTCTACAATGTGACCTTGATGGACTTCACTACAAACTCACCAGGCCAGCCAGAGTTGTTCCAGCCCCTTGTTCTTGCCAATTCTACGTTGGGTAACCAGTAAGAAATGTAACATTTGACCCAACCCACCTGGTATCTCATTGGCCACCACGGATGGTGGGGCTGTCTGGCTGCCTGTGATTTGCTGGTGGTTGATCATGTGACAGCACTGGGGCACAGCATTGTTGACCATGTAGAGGGTGTCTGGTACGTTGGACATGCGCACCATCCGTAGACGCACCAGGTCTGTCTGCTCCACCATCATCTCCTCCAGCACGGACTGGCAGCACAGACAGGGTAAGGGTGTGTGTGTGTTATGTACTGAGTGAGTCACATGGTCCATTAACAGAAAAGGAGAGTGTAAGGAGTGATTGTATGTGTGTGTGTGTGTGTGTGTATATGTGTGTTTGTGTGTGGACGTGTGTGTAAACGGTCTTACCTTGGCCTCCTCCACGTAGGGAGAGAAGAGGCGCGGTCGCACGTAGATGCCGGCGCACTTCTGCCTCAGCCAGGCGTTGGCCTTGCCTCCCTCCGCCGTGGGGAGCATATCTGAGGGAGGGGTGCTGATCAGACCTCTCTTCATCTGGATGGTGGGGGGAAGGGGATATGCAGGTTGTAAAAGCCAATAAGAAGATGAGGCAGGACCTTCAAAGTCTAGCTTAGCAAGAAGCCTCTGAAATAGCAACAGTCCTATATCAGTGCCTCAGGTGGCACGGACGCAGCGCGGTGCATGTGGATCACTGTCTCTGGGAGACGCAGCGATGCATGTGGATCAATGTATCTGGGGGACGCAGTGGTGCATGTGGATCAAGCCCGGATTAACGACCAGGCCGCCCATTTTTTTCTTCTTAAATTATTATTATTATTATTTTGGTGGGGATTGTTATACCTACTCAATTATTTTCTGAATAAAAATATGATTGATTGGTTTGCTGAATGTTTGTATCATGACACGTGACACATCCAAACGTCCATCAGGTCAGATGGTCGCGCGATGACCGTTTGTCCAATCAGATTAGGACTATTTATGGCGGGTATTTTCTAATTAGTTGACAGTTATCCATTTCTAATAGCTAGATATTTAACAGTAGGCTTCCTGGCTATGTTAAAGTTATGGATAAAAAGTGATGCTTCTAAAAGAAAAGCTAAGAAGATAAAGGAAGCAAAGGAGGCACTTTTCCTGAAAAAAGTTCCTTTAATTTGTTTTGTTTTTTAAAAAGCACCGGACAACGATACAGAGCGCTAGCAGCACTAATGTTAGCACTGAGGCAAGCAGCGCCGCGGTTCTTGCTGTTAGGACTTTGGAAGCGTACACACACCTGACTGAGATATTTGCCCGAAAACGTTGACCACAGATCAAAAGCTAACGCTCTCTCAGCGGCATATTCATTGGATTTGGACATGAGCCTGGCAGATGAACTGATCCACTACAGATCATACAGAGGAAAAAGAGAACTGCCCAAACACAATGCTAAAAACAATTTTGGACTTGGATTTGCAATCCACGTTCCCGAATGTCTACATTGCTTGCAGGCTTTTCCTGACACTGCCGGTAACCAACTGTGAGGGAGAGCGCTCATTCTCGAAACTGAATTAAGAATGAACTCAGAATGAAGATGTGCCAAAAACGCTTGAACTCTATCCCTTATGGCCATCGAGTCAAAGCTCGTCAGGCAGCTGAACCTTGATGAAGTAGTGGACGACTTTGCAAGGAGGAAGAGCAGAAAGAGACTCATTTATGGCGCTTTTCCACTACAGGGCCGACCCGGGTCTTGTTCTTTGGCGCTTTTCCATTGACCGGCCCGGGTCGGCACGGCACGGCACGGTAAAATAGTTATTGTTCGGGATGGGTAGCGAAAGGTACCTTTTTGCCAGGCTGCGTGTGACGCTGCACACCGTTGATTGGTCAATGGAAATCGTCATCCCATGTTCATAGATTTCTTCGCTAACCGCCATCTTTAAATACCACAACAGATTTCGCTCTCGGAAAATGTCACTTACTGTTTCTGTAATAACGTATTAATAAAGATTAGAACAATTATGATAACCATCGTATTATCTTAGTTTAATGTAATTTCAATGCATCATAGAACTTTTATTTACAACAAGCATAACAAAAAAATCGCTATTATGGCGATGTCCTGTGCCTATGCTGTTCCTCAGTCCAGCGGTAGATTCGCGTCTTCCTCCCTTTAACACATGTCGGTTTCCCTGGTTGCGAGATCTAAACTATTAGAACTGAAAGCGGCAGGTAACAGGCACGTAACATCCATATGCTGTATATATAAATAAATATATTTGACTACCAGCAAGACACCGGAGCACTCGTATCTATAACAAACGTCCGCTTGATTGTATGAGCCACGCGTCAGTCAGCCTTTCCGTAGAAATACATTGCTCTGTTATATATCTAACGTTACATGTTTTAAGGCTGATCTGTGCATGATAGTGCTGCATTATGTTGATCTATTTATATCTATCTATTCTTGCCAATTCCTTATTACCAGTGGAAAGGGGGAAGGCTAAAACACTTTGAATGGAATAGATAGGACTTTCCGTTCAATGGAGGAAGCATGATACTCGCGAGTTCATCTCGCTTTTCCCCCCGTTGATGTATTAAACAATCTAAGCAATCTAATCAGAGCAGTTGTTATTATGTCATATTATTGATGGATGTGCCATTTTTGATGGAGAGCAGTGAGCGGATGACTGGATGTGAGCATGTATTTGACTAATGCCGATAGATTCGCTTCTTGCTCCGAAACCGGAGCTGTCTACAGCGGATTCTACAGCGTTCCTTCAAACTATCGTAATTCATGAACTATATATCCAATCTAAAAAATTCAAACAGTTTCTGAAAGCAGATAAGTTGCACTTTTTGAAAAGTTGAGCACAGTTGTGCAGTTTTGAGCACAGTGCCCAAAGTGTCAGGAGAAATAAAAATAGAATCGTGTCGGCATTTCATGTCGGCATTTCCCTGGTTGCGAGATCTAAACTAGTCTACAAGAACTGAAAGTGGCAAGTAACAGGCACTTAACGTTACATGTTGTAAGGCTGATCTGTGCACGATAGTGCTGCATTTTGACAATTCTTAGCGCATTTCCCCCCGCTGATCTGTATAGCGGGGGGAATCTTATGACACGCAACTCCTCCTACAGTCCCGGGTCGCTTAGTATAATGGAGAAGCGTTTCTGAAAGTACGGCACGGCACGGCACGGCTCGGATACAAATGCGGCCCGGTTCGGGTCGGTAGTGGAAAAGCGCCAAAAGTAAGATATATGGTTTATTTTTCTATGCTGGTTTGGATTATTATTTGATAATTGTCTGGGTGTTTTTTTGGGATGTGTCTGCTTGCTTGATGAAGGCTATGTTGGATAGGCAAATTTATTTTTAATGTTGTTCCAAACTGTTGATTTTGTACAATTCAAGTTTCAGATTTTTCAACCTAATAAAGGCTTCCTTGACTTTCGTAGACTCCAAAGGCAAACCCAAAGCCTTAAATCAATACTGGACATTGACAGCTCTCTTATGCCTGCACAAATGATGTGATGGACTTACCAGAAACACCTGTCAAGCTAATTGTCCCATTACTTTTGGGTAGCTGAAATAGGAGGACTATGTATATACGGTATATATATATTTTTTAAGCATTGTAATTTCTGAATGGTGGGACCAATATGTACGCAAATACCATCAAATAAAAGCGGATAATCTTTACTTTAACCTTGCAGTAATTTTTTCATTTAAAATCCAAACTTTTAGTTTAGTTCACTGTCCCATTACTTACACAGGGCACTGTATCTAGCCCAGGTCTGACCACAAGGGCACACTCACTGTGTCTGAGAGGACCTCACTGTTGGTGGGCAGGATGTGCTCAGTGCGGACATAGGGCAGCAGTGGAGACAGGATCTCCTTCAGTTCCTCCAGGTCCAGATCTCTCCTTTTTACCCCTCGCTTGTTCACACTGTGGGCCGTGCCACTGAGGAGGTTGGGCTCTGTGAAAGAACATACACGCACACACATGCACACGCACACATCTAAATAAGGACCAAACTGAACTTGAATGGACCTCTCATCATACACAAGAAACTAAAGTAGCCGAAGGAGCTAACTATTCTCCATCTGTGGCAGTGGTTAGACAGAGCCATGCCAACGGGAGCGTACCTATGTTCCCCGGGTCCTATGTTACCCAGGTCCTATGTTCCCCGGTCCCGAAAAAAAGGGTCCTAATGTTCCACAGTCTCGTGGGTATATGTAGGCTATGTTTTCCGGTCACTGTGTCATGTGTTTTTAAATAATTGCCTCAATTCCCACATCCTTCAATTAAACGGAGGAATATTAAATGAATGCATATAAACTAGATAGCCTATGGAACGAAAGATTGAATGAAACAAGTGTTGAAATAGGCTACATTTCTGTTACAGCTGAAGTGCTCTGCATAGTTATCATTACTCCACTTAACCTGGATAAGGGTATATACATCATTGGCATGGAGAAGTTTGGCTGAGTCAATATGAAAAAGAAGGGAGGGGGAGGAAAGAAAGAAAGAAAGAAAGAAGGTGGATGTAATCAAAGGTGTCTTGTACCCGGTGAATTTAGCCAGCTGATATCAGAGAGAGAGAGAGAGAGAGAGAGAGAAAAAAAGAAAACTAGATTAAACAAAAGTGATCTTACCTCGGTCGGCCATCCTCTTAATGAGCTGGTGCTCTCCCCACTTGACCACGTACTTGAGGATGTCCTGCTCGCTGGCCTGTGAAGGAGAACCAGGACCATCATTAGAACCATGGACGGGTTCACAATGCACTGACAGTGTATTAGTTTTACATTTATTCTAATTTACAGCCTACATAATTACTGTTCTATTGCTCTTTTTGCCATTGTCTTTTAAATAATTTTTGCTTATATTGCTGTTTTTACGTCATATGCACCAACCTCACCATGTCAATTTCCTGTATTGCAAATATACTTGGCAATACAAATTATTCTGATTCTGATTCTAGTAATATAACCCCCCAAAAATGGACCTGCAGTGTCAGATAGCTGTTGTCTTTCTGCATATAGGCATGATTCGAAGAAGCAGCCACCAAAGACAAAAACCTGAACACTGGTGAGTCCACTCCCCTAGAACACCCCTGGAAACGCGCATAATTCACATCATGATTCACATTTTCTTTTTGCGAACAAAAATTCGCTTGACATTTTATGGAAAAACAGCTATTGACCCCAACCATACTGCCATAGCAACTACTGATGAGTTATTCAGGGTTAAAAAGCGTCATGTTTTTGACTGGCCAAGTCAATCTTCAGATTTAAATCCAATTGAACATGCATTTCACTTCCTCATGATTACATTTTAGGAAAAAATGCCAAAAAAGGTAAAAAAACCCTGAAGATGGCAGCAGTACAGGCCTGGCATAGCATCCCCAGCATCTGGTGTGGTCAATAGTTTGCAGACTTCAGACAGTTAATGCATGCAAGGGATTGTCGACCAAATATGATATGCAATTTTCCAATACGTTTGGAGCCCTGAAATAGGGATATTGCCCAATCTGGAAAAAACCCATTTCATTTAAAGCTGAGAATCTCTTCTTTGACCCCATTGGTTGACTTCAAATCCAAACGGTTACAGAAAAAGAGATAAGACAAAATGCTTTCCAACACTTTAGCACTGTAGATAGATGAGCGGTATTATGGTAGACATCTAAGTGGAACATGGAGTACTAATATTAAAACGGACATCTCTCTGACGTTTAGACGTCTGGTTGACATTTGGTATGAAACGTTGCCTCGATGACACTTTGACTGCCTCACTATGATGGGTCTGTGGGGGGATGTCCCCTGAGGAGAGACTGGCAACTCTGGTCCCCCCCCTGTCTGCCTGTACTGAAGAGTTTAGGCTTTGATGTGCAGGGAAAGTCTATGGCTTTCATGTCATGATTCTGTGGATTTGACCTCAAAGGAGATGACCATCCAAGCTATTCCTAAACAGGGTCGAAAAAGTGTGTGTGTGTGTGTGTTGACTTAACTTTGAGTTTTACTATGTGTGATTTATAGTGTGTGTGTGTGTGCGCGTGTGTTTACTAATAAAGAATTCTTTGTGTGCATCATGTCTCTGAAAATGTGTGCTTTTGTGTGAGTGTTTGCCTTAGTTAGCCTGTGTATGTTGGCAACTATAAAAATAGAGTGTGTGTGTGTGTGTGTGAGAGAGAGAGAGTGCAAGAGATCAAGACAGAGAGAGAGAGTGCCAGAGAGAAAGAGAGTTTGAATGCAGAGCCAGAGACCCCTGTGGCTGGCACACTAATCTGCTCATCATAGACCATTTGGCTGGAGATGTAGAGCTGGAGCTGGAACCTCTCCCAGCTGCTGCTCCCCGGTCCTGCATGTCCCCACATAGCCAGCCTGCCTCACGCAGTCCCCACAGAACCAGCTGAGTCTACAGAAAGCTAGCTTACTCCTAATAAGGTCCTTATCTAAGTCTCCACACACACATCCAGCCTGGCAGTCCTCGTAAGGTCCTTATGAAACAGTTTGGTCCTCACATACAGCCAGCCCGGACCCCCTCAATGTCGCCTTAAGGCCAATCGCTTACACATTGTATGAGGCACACACTAATGATACATGACAAATTATTATATAACTCCCTCTTCATATCAAGTCCTCACTCCCCAATATACTCTGGGCAGCCACTGAGGGGTTGTCACAGAGCCAGACTAGCTCTCATGGGGTTGCTCTTGGTCTTCACACAGCAGCCATCCTAGTCTTTGTAAAGTCCCTGTAATAATGTCCACACACAACCAACAGCCAATCTGTCACAGCACACAATCTTTTCCAATAGAACCCAAGTTAAAACTGCAAATCCTAGCCTTGTTTCCTGTATAGACATAACAATACTCTAGTGGCCCATCTGACAACGGACCTGAACCGATAGAAGCGTGTACCTAATGCACACAGAAGAGTGTGTGTGTGTGTGTGTGTGTGTGTGTGTGTGTGTGTGAGTGAGTGTGTGAGTGTGTGAGTGTGTGTGACCTCGGACCTGCAAGTAGTCTGACTGGATGGCAGCTGCGAGGTGGTCCTTGCTGAGCTCGTAGAGTACGTCGGAGGTCACGACCTGGCTGAACTCCTCACACATGAAGGTCAGGGCCTGCCGGTGGACCCACTTGGAGCCGTAGGGCTGAGAGCTCCACTTCAGGATGGGCACCACCGTGTCCAGAGAGATGCTCGCCACCACAATGTCCTCACAACCTGGAGAGACAGAAGAGGGCATACTGTAGAAGGACATACAGAGAAGGATGTGACTCGATAGTGCAAGAGACAGAGAGAAAAGATAGTGTTTGTGTGTGTTAGTGAGTGAGAGAAATAGGTAGGTTGAGGGGTTGAAAGGAGGGGGTCAAGAGAGAGGGAGTGGGACAACCAATTCAACAGCTTACACATGTTTTACTCACTATTTCTTAACCTATTATTTCCCAACACACACACACACACACACACACACACACACACACACACACACACACACACACACACACACACACACACACACACACACACACACACACACGTAGTGGTGTTCCAATGGTCCAACATCATTAAACAGAAATTGAGATACTGAAGTGTAACTACTGCAAATACATACAGTGGGGAAAATAAGTATTCTACAATCAACTCTTTTTTAATTCAACATAATTCCATTACAGCTATTCACATGACATTTAGACCAGACATTGGTATTAACTCAATAAAAGGGAATGACACAGGAGATTACGGGGGGCCCGCTAGTGAAACTTGATCTTCAGTTCCTTCCACAAATTTTCTACTGGATTTAAGTCTGATTGATTAGGCGAGTCCAACACCTTTATTTTCTTCCTCTTCCTCTCCATAACATGATGCTTCCACCTCCGGACCTCCGGACTTCACAGCAGGTATGGTATTTTTAGGATCATAGGCAGAGCTATTTCTCCTCCAAACATGACACGTCACATTGTTGACGAAAAGTACAATGTTTGTCTCGTCTGACCAGACTACATTCTCCCATCTACTAATCTACAGGCTTCGCCAAATGTAGCTTCAACATGCCTTTTCTTAAGTGATGGAGTCTTCCAGGGTGATCGTGGTGGAGTGCATTGCTTATTGTTTTCTTTGTGACAACTGTATCCGCTGCTTCCAGGTCTTTCTGGAGCTCTGCTCGAGGGGTCCTTGGCTCTTGGGCTACTCTTCTGACTAACTTTCTGACTGCCCGGTCAGAAATCTTGCGAGGAGCTCCTGTGCATGGCCGGTTGATAGTCGTGTGAAGTTCCTTACACTTGTGGATAATGGCCCCAATGATGCTTATAAGAACATTTAGGAGTGGAGAAATCCGTCGGTAACCAGTGCCATTACTATGCTGCTCAACAATCTTGTTGTGAAGGTCTTGGGAGAGCTCTTTGCCTCTACCTATAAGTTTCTTGCAGGAAAGCTTGGTGACAAATGATTTGCTTACTTGTATTCAGAGTTGGGAAACTCACCCACCAACATGCACTAACCCAGCATATTCAAATTATTATTTATA
Organism: Nansenia antarctica; assembly: GCF_963989245.1. Lineage (NCBI taxonomy): Eukaryota > Metazoa > Chordata > Actinopteri > Argentiniformes > Microstomatidae > Nansenia > Nansenia antarctica. The sequence continues at coordinate 55,754,706 of NC_137674.1, read as the reverse complement.
ATAATTATTACATGGATTGGTGATATGTTACATAAACATAAAATTGTTGATGTGTTAAACACTTATTTTCCCCACTGTATATGCATAATATATAGGCAACTTTATCAATATTGATAAGGGCTGTCTCATGAGACTCCCATGTCACCAGTCCTTAATTATTCACTCAATTGTCTATGAGTAGTTTTTCCTCTCACTCATATGCAACAATAAGTGTGTGTTGAGTCATTCTAAAACTGGAGAGAGAAACATGGAGCTGACACTCATTTCTGTGAGCTCTACTGTTACTAATGTGGAGAAAGCGCAGCATTGGTAAATGTCAGCTCATGTTGGAGCTGCCCCGGAGGCCTGGGTATGACAACATGTCATGTGAGGTCACAACTACTGTTCCTGTTCCTGTGACAGGCTGTACCATATCTACACTCTTTTTAAAGGGAATCTGGGATTGGTAAATAACATTTAAATGAATGATATAGCCTAGCTATTGATTATTGAAGAATCTAACTTATGAATACCTCATCAGCTTGTTTTATTCCATTGTTTGTTGACAACGTAATTGTAAACCAAACACAAACACTGAACAAACATGTGTAAAACACCTACTGCCTACAAATCACGAAATGTAATCAAGCCTCCTCCGTTTGGTAGTCGTGCAGTTACCCGAGTTAGTTTGGCCTGATGGATGGAGCTGTTTACTCCTCAAAGCTAACAGAAAGGTCTTTGGCAGCAGTTGAAAATCATGTCAACTAACTCAAGGCTAACTCAAGACTGAGTCAGTTGACCGCCAATACATCAACAACAGTGAATCAAGAGGCCACTAAATGAGAGAGGGACCTATCTTCAGCATCGACTTGCATATTTGTAAAGCCTGCATCAGATTAAGGAAAATTATTGACAAGAATGTGAATTCAACCTACATTTGTTGTAGTGTAAAGGGCTCTGCACACAGCGTGCGATTTCTGTTGCGCGTCAACGTTCCATTTTGAAGTTTGAATGGAAGTCTATGAGAACATACAACAGAAATCGCATCGCACGCTGTGTGCATTGGGATGCGATGTTTTATGATTTTCTCATAGACTTCCATTCAAACTTCAAAATGGAACGTTGACGCGCAACAGAAATCGCACGCTGTGTGCAGAGCCCTTAAGATTGTAATTCATCATATTCACTAGGGATGGGCAGAACAATCGATTATTCGAATAATCGTTCCCGAGGGCCAGTCAATTTTTAACATTAGGACCGTTAACATTTCTTTCCATTCAATAAACGCAAATTAACGGACAGAACTAATGTCGGCTCTGTAGCACTATTTGTTGTTGTTTTCGCATTAATCATGCACAGAAAAACAATATACACAATACACAAGCATAATATAGTTCAGTCATTATTATTACTTATTATTACTATTGAGTGGATGAGAGTCTGACGTCATTCAACTGCGTTACTACTTGTTTTTAGCCTAGCCTAGCCATTGAGGGCTACGTTGCTAGTGTAGGAATTATGCTATACGCCATAAGCGATGGGATCGAACGCTGGCGGGCAGTGTTCCTCAGGTTTTGATGCGAGTAAACACATTTCATTCTGATAGTCTGAGGTTGAGTTTTACTTTGGTGTGTTTGAGCGCATTGCCGTTGCACTGCGTTGGCCAAAAGATGTGTGGGCCATACTTACACTACTTGCAGTGTAAGCTGACTGGTAAAGCTTAGGGATCTGGTCTCCTCTCAAGACAGCCTCGACACTTGTGACAGAACCCGCAGCTTATAATTTCTTTTGTGTATTTGGCCGTTTTGATTTCGGATAGGCTATAGCTAGACCACTGGTAAACATTAGGGATGTAATGATGCATCGCGATGCAATTAATTATCGATACAAATGAGAGACGATTCAAATCGGTGAAATTAAAAATGAATCGCGATACTCTTAAGGTACACTGTATTGTTGTCCTGTGAACAACTATTACTATCTTTTGCAGTGATGTGTGGGTTCTTCTGAGCATTTCTCACCAGATCTCGGGCCATTCTATCTGAACTTTTTCTTGGTCTTCCAGATCTTGCCTTGACTTCAATTGTTCCATTTATTTTCCATTTTCTGATGATGTTTCTGACAGTGGAAATGGGTATGTTGAGAGTTTTTTGTCGCCTTCTCCTTGATGGTGGAAGTATCTTGATTCTGACATCCTTGGACAACTGTTTAGAGGAACCCATGGTTTTTAACACCAGACACAACAGCCACCGCAGTCAGATACTTTAGAAGGCATGGAGTTACTTCAGAATATATAGTTCAACCCTTAGTAATCATCTTCTCAAAAGGTAACAAAGAATAATCCAAACTTTTGCACAGGGCCCTTTTCCTTTTTTTTTTATCATTTAAAAACTCAGAAAAAAGAAAATAAAAAAAAGAAACTACTTTACAATCTGAAGAAAGGTGTTAGTGTTCAGGTTTGCTTTCAATCACTTAGGAGATTAATTGTAACAGACATTTAAACCAGGGGTGCCCAAATCTTTGCACCCCACTGTGGCTCAACCATTCGCTTTGTCACACCCCATGCCCTGCCCTTTCCACTGTGCGTGTGCATGTGTGTGTGTGTGTGGTCTGTCTATTGTTGAAATGGTTCACCGCGGTCCAACACAAACCAGTGGCATAGCAAAGGGATTGAAGTGAATTTTAGAGAATTTCAAGCAAATTGGTAATAGTATGTCAGAGGGAAATTCTGATCAGATTAACTGGAAACGCATTTTTACTTTGTTTAAACGATCTTCAAATCATCTCTGAAATGTATATAATGAGAATCTAAAACAAAACATGGTTCATCTAACCTGACAACTAGGAATGCCTTTGTGAAAGCGGGAGGAAAAGCAACCTGAACTACAGCACAGTGTCCTTGTTCAGAACAAAAAGCACTTGTTCAGTCCCTCCTCTCACAACCAAGATGAGATTGTCAAGAGAATTGTCAGGCAGCAAGGTCGGCCCATGTAAAATAGAGGAGGGAGGCTCCGAGCTCATTTTACACTTGGGTAAACATGATATAGGAGACGCATCGTGGGCAGTGAATATGGGGGTGTGTGAAGTGTGGAGGACGCCAGTGTTAAAGCCCAATCACAAATGCATCCATCAGCCCAGTGCAGTTCTTTCAGTAACAAATTCTACCAAAATGTTTTATTGGGGGATATTTTGTCAGCCCACCACTCACAGTCCCAACATATTACATTATCTCTCTCTCTCTCCTCAACTACACCTCCTCTGCATCAGTTGCTTAAGCTCCTACCACCATTCCAAAATCCAATCCTCTGCCTCTAACCCAAGGAAATTGTTCTCCGCATTTTCCACACTCCTCAACTCACCTCCCCCCCTCATCCCTGTCTGCAGATGACTGTCACCTACTTTGAAAACAAGGTTGATGACATTAGCAGCTCATTCTCTCCGCCTCTCGCCAACATTGCTACCACCCCTCCCAAACCCACTGCTCTACACTCGGTCTCTGACTTATCAGCTCTTTCTCCCCCTTTCCCCTGTTGATATTCTAAAACTGATCACATCCAAGCGGGCAACCACCTGCCCTCTCAATCCTATCCCCTCCTCCAATCCATTTCCAAACATCTCCTTTCTTTCCTTACCACCGTAATCAATTCCTCTCTATCCACAGGATCGGTCTCTGTAAGACCCAGGTATTGAAAAAAAACTTTACGTTTTAACTCATGAATTATGATAATTTATTTTTAAATGATGAACTCAAATCCCTTCCTGAATTGACAGAATTGAAACTGAATAACCCTATTTCATTTGACGCAATTATGTAAACAGAATTCAGTGTTTCCTCCAGGAATTTTTACAATGGTGGCGGATGGCCGTGACCGCGCGCTAAAAACAACGATCTAATTGTTTAAAAAAAAAAAAAAAATCTAATCACAGCCCAAACTAGAGGATGGCCAAAAAAAGAAAAAAAAGAATATACAGAATATAAACTTGTGACTGACAGTCACATACACACACACAAAGATCATCAGCTATAATATAATACGAATCGTTTTTTGACTTGCTAATGTCTGCTAACGTAGCACTTGAAACTGGCGCCGTTCTCTGGACTGCAGCTGCTCCCGCGTTAGCATTAGCATCCATCTTTTCTTCTCCCTTCTCACCGTCACGAGCTCAAATGACACTTGTCGGCCGATCTAACTCTTAACACTCACTTACAGGACTTCTGACACCATGTCGTGTTATTCTATTAAACATACACGTGAGTCCTTCTGTATTTCAATGTAAGTGTCTTTATTTTAACTCGCTCTGTAAGCTCTACAATACCGGTCTCTTGTTGTCTCGTCGTAACCTGCCCACCTGACCTGGGGGGTATTCCATCAACGTCGCTAAAGGAAAATCCTGGCTTATTTTTGATAACTCTCGCGAGACCTATCAGAATATGCCTGGATATTTTTAAGAACTCTCGCGAGATTTATCAGACTAAACCTGGATTTTCCCTTTAGCGATGTTGATGGAATACCCCCCTGATGTCACTACGGTGGCCTGTACACAATAACAATAATACCACAGTTCACATTTAGACCAATCAGGAGCCCTTGTGTCACGTCGTCAACTGAATGTCATTAATCTGATTTTGGATCAGCGGTTAGAGAGAGATGGGCGTGGATTTAGGTGCACTTTTAGTCAACATCCATTATAGCGCTGATCTAGGATCAGATATATTTTAATCAGCCAAAATGTTCAGATTATTATTATTATATTATTTTTTTTATTTTTTTTGTGGACTGAATCAATTCGTGGCGGAGGAAATTCATTCGTGGCGGCCCACCACCAATAAATGCATGTAGAGGAAACACTGGAATTGTATTTAGTGTGCGTGAGAGGGAGGTAAATGCCCATCAACTCATAAGAGTTTGTGATTTTTAGTGAGTGAAACAAAAGCAAGTAATGAGTTGCTGTGATAATAATAATGTTGGATTTTAACCATACTGCATTGCGAGGGTAAAGAATAGGACCCATTGATTATGTAAATGTGGTTTGAAAAAAATCATATATTATATCTTTTTTTGGATAGTTACATTTGTTGTTGTAATATTGACACAGGGGGCCTTACAGTTAAGACAGCCAGAGTCAAGCCTCTTCTCACCAACTCTTGACCGGTCTACTGTCCATAACTAGACTGGTATCCCTTCTCCCCTTCTTATCTAAAACCCTTGAAAGTGCTGTGTCTAACCAACTGTCTCACAATGTTCTTCAGAACAACGTCCTTGACCCTCACCAATCTGGCTTTAACACTAGAACAGCCATGGGTGGGGTCATTTGACTTTTCATGACTTTTCCTAGATATGTGTGTGTGTGTTCTACCACCCAGTATCCTTACATTTTCAAAATCACATGAGGATAAGCTAGTATAAAGCTATTTTGCAGTTGTCTGTGTAGGAGGCCGACTAATCCTGAATAGTCTGATCGCTCTTACCAGGTGACACTGTCCTCTCCACGAGCCCGGTATCTGATTCTGACCACCTGTAGTCACTTACTTAATGTAGGAACTAGGGGTGGGCATCAATGATCGACAATCGATAATTGATTGATAAGTATCTTGGTCGATCACAAAATATTTTGCTCGATAATCATTAATAAATTGAGTGGAAATTAGTTTGTCCACGTTATGTGTGAGAAATGAACTTTGCATTTGCCTTCGCATTGAATTTCGCAACGCAGTACGGCATGATGCAACAAGTTCCCATACGTTAGCCAGCAGAGCAAGCTCAGACATGGTGAAGCGACACCCGCACCAGGCAGCGCCATGGCACAGCTCCTCTGGGAAATTTAGACCCTGGTATCGAAGGGGAGCTAAAGAAGCGACCCGAACCGACCTGACGCGACCTGGGCCGACAAATGGAAAAGGGTCAAAGAAGCAGGCCAGCCCGGGCTGACCCGGCCTGGCCCTGTAATGGAAAAGCGCCATAAGACAACAAACTCAGAGGTACAGTAGTAGAGGTCCAGCATGCAATGTTGTGACAGGTATTCTTCATAAGTGATCTATCAAACACTTCAGGAAAGGTTTCTCTCACACAGTCCCTTTTCTGGTCTGTGTCTACTGTTCTCCTTAAATGCAGAGCTCTTCCTCAGCTTAACATGGTTCTTCAACAACACCGAGCCAGGGAAATGTCAGCGGATATGCTCTCACTGACCCCACCCGTCGCCTCCATGATGTCCCATCAGTCTCCTGAGCCTCTTTTAATCTGGCTGGTAATACTCAGTGCTGGGGAATGATAGACTGGTGGGGCTGCTGTCTGCTGTCTGACCACAGTATTGATCAAGCCTTATCCCAGCTTATCCCAGGATCCTAGGGTGAGAGTTATCTGGCTCTCTCACTGAGGGGGGGAACTCCGATCCGTGCCCAGTGGTGATTATCTATCCATCTGCTGAAAGGAGTCAGCTACTGGTCCATTTGTTCAAAGTAGAGGCGTTGTTAGGTTCTTGAAACATTGGGAGCTAGCCCACATTTCATCGTTTCAGTTTTTGGTTGTGGAGTACGGGCTTGCGCTAAATCGATGGCAATACGCTAAATCGACGGCCATGCGGTAGATCTTTTTTAATTTTTTTTCCAGGATCCGGAGATCCGGGGCTATTCATAAAACATTCGGGGCTAGAGTCCCGGATACCCAGGCCTAACAACGTCACTGGTTCAAAGGATCTGCTTCCTGTACACATGGCCCTGGCCAGTGATCCTCATAGCATGTGTATAGCATGATTAGGGCTGGGTTCAAAAAATCGATTTCCCAATTCTGAATCGATCTTCATTGAATGAGCGATTATCGATTCATAAATCCCGAGATCGATCTTTCATGCATTTTCCTGCTTGCAGCTTCAACCCGCAACGAGATCTCGTGGCCAGATCTCGCGCTACAAGAATTTATCATCTCACGCAACGAGAGGTCTCAACACTGTAAAATCTAAAAACATGGCGATGGCAGCAACACTCGTCACCACCAGGCTTAAAGGCAGATGTCTGGGTGCATTTTGGATGTAAAAAATTATGACGATAGACGATGAGCAGGACAAAAGCAAAGCCATATGCAAGGTGTGCGCAGTGGAGGTTAAATTTTGTGGAAACACCACAAATCTACGGAACTACTAATTGAGGCATCACCCTGACGTGAAACATGGAAAAGCGGATCCGAAACAAGCCTCGCTGATAAAGACATTAAACTGCATATATTTAATAAAAACTGGAAAAATGTGTTCTAAAACATTTGACTGGTAGTGTTATCTACTGCTGAGGATGGGCAACGTCCCAGACATTAGATTAGATTCCACCTTTTTGTCATTGCACAGAGTACAACTAAATGTATTTTTTGCTCTAGGCACAGGGTCAGCATTAATCAGTGCTGCTGGAGCAATTAGGGGTTAACTGCCTTGCTCAAGGGCACAACGGCAACACTTTAGATATGATGCCAGCAGTCACCAGCTCACATGCAACTCCCTCCTGAGGCGGAGATTGAACCAGCGACCTTCTGATTGCTAGCCGGCCTCTCTAGCCTCTAGGCTACCGCCGCCCCGCCACGTGACATGTGGAGCAAAAACCTATTAACCCATTACCTGAGGTTGACATATCCAACAGGAAAGATTAAGAGAGACCTTACTGTGTCTGTGTGTGTGGACATGGGAGAGATAAATCCAATTTACAGTGAAACACTTGCAATCAGAATACACTTTTTTTTTTACAACATCATTACATTTTGTTAGGGCTCTGACAGTTAGCCTATATGGTGACCGCCAGTTACAGTTATATGGAGGACAACCAGGAAAAGAAAAGAAGAAAAAGACCACTATTCATTTCAAGATTGTAAATGAATGATTATAAAACATTTAATATAAATCTACCTATCCGTCTATCAAACTGTCTCCAGTCTTTCCTCTTTTAAATTTTTAAATTTTATACCAGACGGTCTTGCTTTCTACTGAATAAACAAATATATCTTCTATTTAAACATCTATAATGTTGTATGTGGATATTCATTTGTTATTCAGGCTCAAACTGTTTAAATGATTGGCCCTAGTCTGTGCTGCTTGGAAAACAAAAATAGAGGCCCCTCTACAAGTCGAAAGCACAAGAAAAAAAGTATAGATAAGATGTCAACTAGACTGAGTCAACATCTGAAAATAAGCTACAACTCAAGGATGTTATTCTTCAGATTTGACTGAATTCCGCACAGTGCTAGGCTTTTTTCAATAAACGACTCTTGGTCTCTGTCCAGGGTGGGATGGGATGAACTGGATGGTCTCCTGGGGACATGGCAGACGTCACTGCCTGTTACCGCCAGGACCATCGGTTGCAATATCCCCAATAATAATGCAGAGGTCACATTAACACATGTTTTCGGCATAAAAAACGGAAGAATACAATGTTGGTATTTCATACAACCAGGCAGTAAGTGTCCCGAAAACCACTTTTCAAGTTATTCAATATGTGCTTCATATTACTGCATGTAGCCTACTCAATGCTGTAATGAACTACGACATTACAGCAAACACAGTGGGGTTTTTTCCATGTCAGTGAAGCGTCTCTCCCCTCTGTTAGGGCGTTCACACCGGCAAAGAACCGTGCCGGTTCGCGGGAACCAGAAAATAATAAAATAATGGTTCTCAAGCGTGAACCAAAACGTAGAACAGTCACGTCGTCAGTGGGTGTGTCATATTCTAGGCTGCAGAGACCAGCAAGGAGGAAGTAGACAAAATGTAATCTAAATCTAATGTAAATCTAATCATTAGTGATCAAAAACAATATCAAAACTTTCATTATTCTCTCTATCATCCTCACATGCTCAGCAAACACGCGGACATGTGCGAACGCGAATTTCGTAAGCCATTTCTATTCCAGTAACGGAGCAGCTGATTAGTAAGAGAACGCGTGTAGAAAGTGTCTTTTGTTTTGTTTCATAGAAAATTTTGTTTATTTCAGATACTGTAGTGGAAGATAGTATCCTCTTTTCCAGTGAAGTAGCTGCCATCGAGTTGTGAAATGTTTGTTTATCCCGCCCCTTCATCACCCATCGTTGATGACGGGGATGGTTCTGGTTACACTGGTATGAACGCGGGCTCGTTCGCCAGACAGCACCAACGTTCGGAGGTTCCTGAATGGGCATGGTTCTTTGCCGGTGTGAAAGCCCTATGAGTGAACACAAACTGAACGTGAAATTCAAGGCTTTTCATAAACTTTTTTTTTTACTGCTTTTTCATGGTTTCAGGGTTGGCGGTTGGTCGCACATTTCACCAGTACGTGTCATATATTAAGTACTAGTATAAGTAGGCTAGATCAGATTAAGTAGTTATTATTTTCTTTTCATGTCCTCCAATAAAGAGAGGGATACGGCAGGGTTGAAAAAGTTACTGTATATTTAGTCATTTTTAAAGCTGATCTACCCTTGAAAAGAAACTATGTCCTTCATATTGCTAAACATAATGGAGCCTTGACAATGAATAGGGCTACATCTGACGTAAGAGCAACAGGGTTTTCCTAACTACGTTAACCACTGCATGGGCATGAAGTACCGTATTGACCCGAATATAAGACAGGGTTTTTTCCCCGGAAAAAAGTCTGAAAAAGTTGCATCGTCTTATATTCGCGCCCTAGACTTTTACACGTCCATATTAATTCACAACAACGTATGGCGCCAAAAGACTGTTCCCCACACGAGCCACCGTGTTTCTCCCTCTCACACACCCCCCAGTGACGGGTGCCTGGAGAGATGGAGACACACTCGCACACACACCCGCGGAGAGACACCGCAGAGACACACTCGGACCAGCTTGAAAAAAGTGGCTCAAGTGGTTGGTCAAGTTAACAAACAACAGAGGAGTTACGATGCCAATTTTAAGACCATGGTGGTCAATGAAGCAGAGGCATCAAACAACTGTCGAGGAGCCAAGAAATATGATATGACAGAGTTTAATGTTAGAAGTTGACGAGCCCAAAAAGATCGGCTTAAGAATGGTAACAGTCAGAGAAAAGCGTATCGCCGTCCGCAAAGCGGCCTCTTCCAGGAGATTGACAGGAGGGTGTGTGAAAACGTGACTGAAAAACCTAACGATTGTATGCCCATACCCCAAGATGATAATAACCTACATTGTTTCATTCAATGTGAATACAAATCAAATTATTTTCTTTATTTGGTCTTCTTGATTTGGTCTTCAAAAAAAGTATTTTACCAAAAATAATTATTGAAAAAGGGGGGTCGTCTTATAATCAGGGTCGTCTTATATTCGGGTCAATACGGTAATAGGCACTTTGCCCACCCCACAATCCTCCCTCTTAACAGCTTGTAAATGTATTAAGCAGTAAACAAAGCCTTGAATGTAGGCGGAAGAAGCAGGAAAAGTGTGTGTGTGGGGGGGGAGGATCAGGGCTTAGACACTCACCTTGAGCTAGCATGCTGAACTCCAGGAATAGGGCGATGTGGTAAAGTTCCATGGCCTCCTCGGCACGGCTCACACTCCCCCTGCCCCCCGCCACCAAGGCCTGAACCTCCCCCAGGCTCCCCGCCGAGGGGCTGCCTCTGAGCACCAGGGCTAGCTCCACAGCATCTGTGTACATGCAGTGCAGGATGACACGCGCATACTTCTTGGGGATGATGGACTCGTCCAGGATGATGCGTGTGGGTGTCTGCAGTGTACGCTCTGTGATCTCCTCGCCAGTGCGGATGCGGCGCTGGAGGAGGTTCCGGAAGAAGGGAGAACGAGCAGAGAGGACGGCCTTGTGGGCGCGGAGCTCCTCGTCAGCGGAGCCCTGGATGACTGTGCCACCTCCCCCGCCTCCACAGCCTGCCCCGCCCCCGGCAGGCGGCCCCGTGCTGAAGGCCTCCACCAGCTCCGAGTTGGAGGAGAAGCTGAGCAGCGAGTCGTAGTAGCACATGTGCTCGCACAGCTCTCGCATGTCCTCCTCCAGAGAGCTAGGCGTGCCAAACTCCTCGCTCAGACGCACCAGCACGTCCATGTTCCGCAGCCGCGCGTCGACTTCCGGGCCAAGATCGCCTGTGTACAGGTAGTGCAGCAGCGCGGAGAACACGGCCGCGTCCATGCCCGCCGTGCCCACGTCCAAGAGCACCTCGGCGCCGTAGCCCGGCGACGACGACAGCAGCGTCTTGAAGAAGGGGCAGCGGGCGCCAAGGACAGCGCGGTGTGCGGGAAAGCAGGCGTCCTGGAAGATCAGGTCCACGTCGGTGCAGTACTTGTGCTGGTAGAGGGCCGCCAGGTCACGTTGCAGGGTCCGGGCCTCAGCCCTCGCCAGCCCCGCCTGCAGGCTCAGCTCCTTGAGGGCGGCCGTGCCCTCGTATTCCTCAACCAGGGCGTTGGCGTCACGCACCTCCCAGCTCGATAGAAGTTCACGCATCTGCCGCACGTGGTCGGCCGAACGGCTGGACTTGCGGCGCTTGATGAAGCGTCTCTTGAGTGTGGCCAGACCAGAGCTTTTCTTCTTCTTGTCCTGGGTCTTTTCGGGGCCCGGCTCCAGGCTGTAGAGCTTCCCTTCTCCACCATATCCCTGGGGGCCATAGGAAGACGTCCCTGAGGGGGAGACAGTAAGACACAGTAAGACTAGACTGGAGAAGCCAGCAAAACACTGCTTGCATGATCCGTCTGCTGTGTGCGTTGGTGTGGTAGAGGAGTGCAACCAACTAGAGAACGTCCACAGAGACTGAGAATGTACACAGAGACTGAGACAGACCTTTTCGAAAAACTGATGTTTGTGTTGCTGGTGGAAAGCCAGTGGGAAGTACAGAAAGACTGTGTAAGGTGGGGAGATGAAAGGGATATGGAAAGTTAGATCTTTACTTTTTCTTTTTACTGTTTTCCCCTGCTTTTATATTCACTTTATGTTCTTATTCCTGTTGTAAAGCACTTTGAGCTGCATTTCTTGTATGAAAGGTGCTATATAAATAAAGCTTTACTTACTTACTTACTAAAGAACTGTCACTGGTTAACTGAATGGTAGTCAAGATGTCTTAAAACATTCAACTCTTTTTTTTCACCATTTGCACCCTGAGAACGGATTCAATGGGACAGTGCAGGCGGATTGCAGTCAAGCTGAGCCAACTAATTAGTACAACAGTTGCTTTTAGCTAAGCCTGTTGAATTGGATAAGCTATGCACATTGCAATAATTTTCATTTGGAGAGATACACTCCAACACATTTTCAAAAAGGTTAGGCCTAGTTCACCACTCAAATCAACTTCATATGGTAGTTAATTAGATGAAAGGTAAAACTGAGTGAACCTCGATGACTGGGCAGAAAACCCCTGTTTTAGAGGTCCTCTTAGAAGCTCTCAAAAAAAGTTTTGGTGTGAGTCAAAGAGAGCATGACTATGACTCACACCAAAAGTGCGATTGCAGGCTTTAGTGCTAACCACTCTGTAGGTCAGTGTAGTAACTGCAGAATTCTAAATGGCTTTCATCTTGTGGTAATGCTTAACATGACATTTCTTGAATCTTAATGTCCTAGAAATTCACATTCCTTGATACACTTTGCAATCTGGCAAGTACTCAAAAAGTAATTAACAGAAATAGCCTTCCATCAGCTGTTTTAAATGTATATATACAGCAAATAATCTTTAATAAAAATGTACAGATTCTGTTCCTAATCAACATGGTGAGCGGCCATGTTCCAGTGTAGCTTCTTCTCTTATGATAAGATTTGTAAAATGTCAATGAAGCCCCTTGTATGAGTAGGATTGGGATGGAAAAAAGGCAGAAAGTTGCATCTTGAATACAAATATATGATTTCAGTGCTTAAAGTGCAAGAATCTGATTTGTTGCAGGAACATCACTCTTTGTATGGTTGAAGAAAATTAATAGGACTGATCCTCAGACATTTCCCCTTGTTAAAACTAAAAACTCATGGCATGCATTTGGAGGGAAAACAGCATCTTTTAGAAGATCAAAGTATATAAAAAGGACATGACACAGTCAACAGTATACACAATTATCAGCAGTTTGCCCTGCATTAGTATTCTGATTATTCTTAGTATCTTTCATATGGGAAATCCGACATTAAGGGCTGGTTTCACAGACAAGGCTTAAGTCTAATCCTAGACTAAAAAGCATCCTTCTTCCACTTCCGCCTGCAAGTGATTTAGTCCAGGACTAAGCTTAAGCCCTGTCTGTGAAACCGTCCCTAAGTGTACTAAAAGATGTCTGCTTCTGGAGATTACTTGTTAGCCATTATGTTCTGCTTTCATCTCTGTTACTTTCACCGTCTCTCAAATGGAAAGAATGACTCCAATCTGTGTCTGCCCTCTCAAACACAGAACTACTGATCTCTCCCAACTGACTTTTACATGGTTGTCCAATGTTGCATTTTCCATACACATCCAACTAGGGCTGCCACGATTAGTCGACTAGTCGCGACGACGTCGATTGCCAAAATCGTCGCCGACATATTTGGTAATCGACGTCGTCGCATTTTTTTGGGAGCTGAAATAAGCGATATGCATTCGTTTTTCTTCCCTGAAGCTGCCACTGGCTAGCGTCTCCCAGTGTCTTTGATGTACATGCGCAGTGTCGGTCATCCGGGGCACATGTGACGTCGCCGGAAAAACAAACAGAGAGAAATGTCTTCCTGTCCTCGTACCTCTAAAGTGTGGGAGCATTTCAACCACAACGTTGAAAAAAAGAATGTAAAATACAATTTGCAAAGCTGAACTCGCTTATCATGGCAGCACGTCTATGATGCGCGAGCATCTCAAAAGGAAGCACGTTGTGGCAGATGACGAGGAAGACGATGGCTCGTCTCGGTAAGCTAGTTAGCTTGTTATTGGCTAACGATATTGTTACGTTAAAAGCCTTCTTACATTATTTTACGTTATGTGCTGTAACGTTGTCATCAAAGCGATACTTATCAAATAGCTAAAAATGTTGTCTTAACGTTACAGTGCTAAGAAGGTGCGTTCTACTATGGATAGTTATCTTGTCAAGATGCCAACGTGCATTTCCTCGCTATGAATGAATAGTCCACACAGGAGAGAAACAATTTCTTTGCTCAGTCTCCTGCACTTTTCTTTGTTATGTTATTTGATTGAGACCAAACCTTTTCTCTACAAAATTTCTTTTTGTGGATAATTGCTCTTTTTTAGTTGCCTTAGTGCCTACCTCATTTTATTTTGCAGCACTATTCAATACATTTAAAATGTATGTTTGATGCCAGAGAAGCAAAGCAAAACTTTTGTACTCTGTACAAGTATTTATTTTTGTTTTTGTATTCTTTTGGTTGCCTAGTGCCTAGCCTACCTCATTTTACTCAACAGTTTGCACTCTCTACTACTCTTTACATTACATTACATGCAAGTGATGCCAGAAATACATCTGCAAAGTTCATTAAAATATCTATTTTTGAGTGAACAATCATTTTAATTGTCTTTATTTTTAGTTAGCACATGCCTACAACAACAACTAACAACTTCAAGCTAAATTTAGAAGCTAATTTAGAAGATGATAGCTAAATAAGAGCGATTGAGTAATTGTGCGATAAGCTGTAATTTATGATCCGATTAGTCGACTAATCGTTAAAATAATCGGTGACTAGTCGACTATGAAAATAATCGTTTGTGGCAGCCCTACATCCAACAAATGTGCACACACACAATATGAAAAGGCAAAACTAATCAGAAAATTCTCTTTGGAATTGTTTGCGCTTGATATTTTATTTAGTCACTGGCATACTAACTTGTACCATCTCTGGTACACTTATGGAGTAAACATTATAGGTGATTACAGGAACACTCTGATCCTTTGCTATGCTCATTAAAATAATTAATTGAATGGAAAGATTCTTGATTCAACTCATTGTTTATCAAAAGAGTACAGTATCAACCAAACTACATAAGGATTCAAAACATTTTAGGAATTAGGCAGAGCATGTAATGAAGGTATTTCCCATTTAGTCATGCTTTTATTCTACTGAGAGTACAGAATCCCTTTTGAAACCAACATGTAAAGACAGAATTGTGAGTTAAAAGATAAAAGGACCCACCTATGAAGGTCTGCTGGCTCTGTGAATTGCCCCCAAAACGGGGTGAGCATGAGTGGGGATAGCTGGAGGTATTGACACCCATCCTCTCCTTCTTCCACTTCCTCTTCACATGGACTGCAGGGGCCACCCTTGCTGTCTCATTCTGCCTAAGCAAAAGCGACTTAACTCAGGGCCTGGAAACACAAGCCTGGACCTCAGGGAGTGTTGCTTCACCAGCCATTCCTAAATGACACAAAGGGGAGAAAATGTGTTTAAGACTCTACAGAGGGTCCCGTTTATATCTGGTATCTCAATCCTTCAGTAAAGCCAATCAAGCTTTGTGCATAAAGCTACCAAATTATAGCCTAGCAAGGACTGGGACATACACACTTTTATAACACATATGAGCTCAGTCCCCAGAATTCCAGAAATTATTTTGAACCACACATAAGATCAACTTACTTTTGTTATTTGCTTGGTAAGTAAGGGTTGGAGCCTTCAGGGGGGTAGGTTTTGCAATATAAAACCATTTCTAAACTCTTTTTTCCAAAGAGGCTATTGCTACATCCTGATATTTATGTTTCGTTTTACAGTCCAATCTAGCGCTGCCAGAAACTGCTCAGGGGGGTAGCCATCAACAGCTTTGGAAGACTTCAGGGCTTAACTTTCCCTACTTCCGATGTTAACCAAAAAGGAAAAAAGCAAAAGAGCACAATGTGGTATTCTACAAGAATATTTAATGGATGGGACTTATTTCTTGCAGTCCAGGGGAAAAGTAGCCGTAAAAAGAAATCAAACAAAACCGTTTTTCTTTTATTTATTACTCTGGATATTTCAACCGGAGTGCATTGATACACTTCAAGCATACAGTGGGTAGACCTCTCTGCAAACCTGCAGAAATCTCCTTCCTTCAGCTGTATTACATGTACGTTCAGCCAAATGCTAAATCAAGAATCTTTAATCAAAATACAGATTCTGTTCCTAATCAACAACATGGTGAGCGACAGTGTTCCAGTGTCTAGCTGATGTTCTCTTCATGATAAGATTTGTAAAATGTCAATGAAGCCCAGTGTTTTCCCTACCATTGCCGCCCCCCCAACGGAACCCCCCGCCCCCCCAAGAAAGAGGAATTATTACGGACGTAGACACCAAACATCTGACAAGTAGGCTAAAATATCCGCTTTTTTAAAAACCCAACCCGAATCTGGCGAGTGGCAAGCCCATGGGCTCGTTGGTAACGTTAGTCTGCCAGTAGTCTCGCATAGCCAAACCTATCTCCACACTTCGCTTCGCGCTGGACACACTCGCGTACAAGATTGTGCGCGAGTGTGCGCGCGCGATGCGAGAGAGTTTTTGCAGGGTGAGATGTCTGCAGATGGAAAGTAAGCAAGTAAGCAAATATAATTGCTGAGTGTTCTAACAGAGCAAGTTGGTTCAAATTGGTCGTTATTATTGTGACTAGAAAGTGTCTGATTATAGTTCCATGGTATGTAAATAGTAGTGTCAAAGAACTAGCAAGCTAACTAGCTAGCTCAGAGGTGATTAGATGAGCTAGTCTGCTGCACACATGCCAGCTAAAGAGCTAACTGGATGCACTTTATTATTTTACTTAAAGTAGATATACTATCTTTCTTATTCTGTTAGAATTGAGCTTTATGGTAATACCATAATGGCATATTTACAGTACATGGACAGTGGATTGAAGCATTGGAAATGTCTGTTTTTTATATAGTTGGACATACGATTTTTTTTCAGGTGAGAGAGTAAAGTCAAAATGACATTATCTGACTGCATTGCCCACAGCAATCCAATATTCAATTATAATTATGTTATAAATTGATATGGATAAATGTATACCTCTTACTAGATTATAAATACTCTGGTTGTTATGATTGCCTTTTGGTTGACAGCAAAAGAGGGAGAGAGGAGGATAGAGAGGGAGAGAAGGAGAGAGAGCAGGATGGTGCACCAGAGAGAGCGCAAGAACCAGGTGAGAAAGTGGACAGGTAGTCAAGACCACATAAGTAAGTAGCCTTGGCCCATAGGGCAGGAGCCTATCTCCTGTTTCTGTAGCGTGAGGCGGCTTAATGTACAAGTTAGTACATCCCCTGGACATGACGCTGGTATGTCGCAGGGTCTTAACCCCTGGGGGGGGGGTCCATGCCACGGTCCATGCCCCTCCCCCAAGACAGCAAACCTAGGGGCAACACTGAAGCCCCTTGTATCAGTTAAGGATTAGGATGGAAAAAAAGGCTTTATGAATACAATATATGATTTCAATGCTTAAAATGCAGGAACATCACTCGTTGTATGGTTGTAAGAAAGAAAATTAATGAAAGACATTTCCTCTGTTAAAACTAAAAACTCATGGCATGTATTTGGAGGGAAAACAGCATCTTTTAGAAGATCAAAGGATGTAAAAAGGACATAACACAGTCAACAGCACTTTAATTCTCAGCAGTTTGCCCTGCTTTAGTATTCTGATTATTCTTGGTAGCAAGTTTGAAGGCACTGGTTTTGAAGTAACTCTCTGCTTTAAAACAAGGACTGCACGAGAAAGGCAGACCGACTGTACAAATTGCTGAGAAATGATTATTAAAATGGCTAGGACAAGGAATGTCTGTCAACTTTTAACAGGCTACTTTTCTGACTGACGTGGAGCACCAAAACTGCTGACAAAAAGATGAGGTTATGTAAGCCATCCAAGCCATGCAATGGAGGCGGGGGAGAACAATCCGCTTGCTCTGAGCATCAATAAGGAGCTTGCACTACTGATGGGGCAACCATATTGATAGTCGAAGGGACACAAAAGAAATAGTTGCCTGTACAGAACAAGCCAACACACAATATTCTGATTGCCTGTAGTTGCCTGTAGTTGGGAGAGCCAACGTAGCCATTTGAGGAAACTCTTGTCCAAGTGTCGGCTGTTCTCAGTTCAACACCTTATCTGACACTTCCCTTCTGTGTGTCATTCTTCCGCTGTGATTGTTATACTTCATCAACACCTCAAACTCTAAGGAAAAAGCCTTTGATAGTGTGTGTCTGACTTAAAATGTGTACTTTTGTGAGAGGTTGAGGGGAATAAACTCTATTTGCCCAATTTGACAATTTTGATTTGTGAAAACATATTCAGTGCTGCTATTTCTACCCCGTGCACCCCCCCTCTCCTCTCCCACTCTCACACTAAATCATGAACACAGTATCAGCCCAATTACTGGTACAACAAACAATTCACAGGGCCTCCAGTTTTACGCACACTGGACAGGACTGCGGAAGCACACACATAGCTCAACCACACACTCACAAAATGTCATGATGCAGGCACCAGCAAAGACCTGAGGTCTGCCTTGCCTATGGGACATCAGAAGGCTGTCTCTGGATCGCACCCAGTGAGAGGATCTGCTATCAGCACACAGTGGGTGTGGGCGTGTCCTTCCTGATGTCCGATTTAATCTGGCCCTGAGGTTACAATAAAGCAGCGGGATCCCCCCATGCCCGTCCTACAAACATCAGAGCACATATGCCAAATCACAAAGACATTATAAAGAACAGGATTGCTCAGTCCCTCCAGAAAAACTGAGTTTTTTCCTTGATTATGCGGGCAGAAATCCTTGATTATGCAATGGAATATGCGATCATTTGTGTGATTTTATGCAATGAAAATGCGGGAATTTGCGAATATTGCAAAAAGCGGCAAAAAAGCTGAGTACACCGGTTTTTCCATTTATTTAGCCAATTCTTCTACCATTGCACAAATTAAAGAAATATAGCTTTTTATTCATGAGTGTATGGTTATTCGTGTAAAATAACCTGATTAATTATATTTATCAAAATTAGGTGTTTGAAGCAGCTGGTGAAAGGGGGAACAAGTCACCAATCGAAACGTTCAATGCAATGGTTTCGGTGAGTAATCCCCACTGCTACCTAATTAACTATAACACTACAGTGTTTCCTCTATATGCATTGATTTGTGGCGGCCCGCCACAAATAGATTCTCTCCGCCACTAATTCATTCAGTCCACTAATGGCGCTTTTCGATTGACCAGACCGGTACGGCACTGTACGGCATGCATTTGTATCCTACCCGTACTGTACTTTCAGAAACGCTTCTCCATTATACACAACAGACCTGGAGCAAGCCGGGACAGTAGGAGGAGTTAAGTGTCATAAGAGCACTTCACTTTAATAAGTGCCGCTATACAGCTCAACGGGGGGAAATGCGCTAAGAATTATGTAAAAATGCAGCACTATCATGCACAGATCAGGCTTAAAACATGTAACGTTAGATATATAACGTTAGACAGGGAGCAATGTATTTCTACGGAAAGGCTGTGCTTGACGCTTTTATTGGACTGACGCCGGGGCACTCATACAATCTCTGCGTCTCTGAGGACCAGGGTGACTGGCACCCTGTGACAAACACGCAGATATGAGTGCTCCGGTGTCTTGCTGGTAAATGAATGAATGAATTAATTAATTAATTAATTAATCGTTTAATGGTAGTCTTTATTTATACAGAATATGGATGTTACGTGCCTGTTACTTGCCGCTTTCATAATTTTATTTAGCCTATATAGCACAAGTCATGCATTGAATGTAACCTCAAGTGCAGCTGAACAGTATTAAGCTAAGTAAACCACAATACATGTGTGGGTATCCGCGTCATTGTTATCGGAAAACGCACCCAATCGCCGACCACACGACACCAAAAACGATAGGCCTACGGCAAAACGAAATGTTGAAATAGCAGTAATACCACGTTCATTGATAAAATAACATGAGGGATGGAAAGGTGGATGGCAGTTTTTAGAAGGGGGATGATGAAGCGTGCTGGACTGTGGAACAGTCTAGCATAGGCACAGCACATCGCCATGGTAGCGATTTTTTTGTTATGCTTGTTGTAAAGAAAAGTTCTATGATGCATTGAAATAACATTAAACTAAGATAATAAGATGGTTATCATAATTCTTCAAATCTCTTCAAAAAGTAATTACAGAAAAAGTAAATGACATTTTGCGAGAGCGAAATCTGTAGCCTGGGTTCTGTTGCACCTACCGCTTGTTCTGCTAGAGTGAAAACGCGCACGTCTTTGTTTTGAGCGCGCGTGCGCGTTTCATGCACGTGCACGCGGAAAATCACGCACGTGCTTCGCGCGCAAAAGGTGAGCGCCCCCAAATGTGAAAAATCCTGGAGGAAACACTTTACATTGTTAGCAGGCTCACAAAACAATGTTAGTTGACTAGCGAGTGCGTCACTGATTTTCAACAATGCTGAAATGTATTAACATTTTTCTAAATTAAAGTCTGAACATTAAATCGGCTGCCAGCTTGTTACCCCTTTCACCAACATCTGTCACATAATACTGTGATCCCATCAGTTTCCAGTTATTGCTTAGCTCCGGCTTTTATTTTGAAGTCACCAAAGCGAAAACGGAAGTCTGAATGTCGCTGTCATTCAGAGAACGGATACCAAACAGCCGACATCTTTGCTGTAATTATAGGACTTGGCAGTAGGCAGTCATCACTCAATGCTCATTCACAGAACAGCCTGGGTTGCTTGCACTGTTTGATCGCGTCATAAAAATAAAAAAAACGGTCTAACAGTCTTTTCACACATTCGGCTGAACACCGGATGTGCTTTTTTTTCTATTTTCGGTAGAATAATTTTGGTGGCCGAACTTTCAGTGCATCCCTAGTGACAAGCCCACGACATGGGAATGAAAGTTAAATGTGTTTAGGAGACAACACTTTACCAATGGCTGTTAAAGCAATGTCCATTCAACAAAATAAAGGATAAAGAGCCACTGTTTCCAGGGCCTCGACTTCTTCCTTCAGGGTGGGGAGAAGAGAGGGGAGGGAAGAGTGGTGGGTACCCTGTGGCAGCTCCCTGAAGGCCGTGGCAGGCTGGATTATGTGAGACTAATGAGAGGGGACAGAGCCAAGCCACGCCGGGCCAGCTGCGGGTTGTCTGATCCACCCTCCAGCGCCACAGAGAGAGCTTTGGGGGCTTTGGGCCAAGTAGAACCAGGTAGAACCACCCAATATGGTGCATCCCTCAGCTGGCTTGCATTGGTATTTTTTGTCATGAATCAAAATGAATAGCCAATTCATTACCTGTATTGAGGGTTACAATTAACTGACCAAAACTCATGCCTATGCTGGGACCAATTTAGCTCAGATAATAGAACATTGAGTAGGCTGAAAAATAACATCACAGAGGCCGCATAGTTGGACAGAGCCTGTCAATGTCAGCTCAAACATGAGGAAAAGAATATCACACCCTGACAGCCTAGCTAATTAGAATGCCATGCACTATACATGTTTAACTTCCAGACACAGCATTCATTTTGCAATGACTGTGTACACCACATTTATAATAGATTGGTTGAGAAAGTGAAAACAATCCCCATGGTCTGTTCAGGCAGAGTAATGGGAAAACAGACCAACAGTCTGGCTTTACAAACAAGTAGCCTATATTTTAATGTCTGCGTATTTCACCAGTGTCCAAATACAAACGCACTCAAAAAGTGACATCTATAGCCCGATTCGGATTGGGCTAGTGTTACTGGGGGGGATGTCAGTTATGTAATTATTACCCCAGGACATGCGTTTTTTTCAGAGGATGATTTCCATTGGATAACTTTTACCCAGCAAACCCTGTAATTCAGATTGTTTTTCCGTTGGCCGTGAACGGCAGCCTGACTGTTACGTGATCAGTATGAGTTAAGATGTTTACATTTGACATGAAATGAATGTCAAGTCAGAGAAAGTCGATATTATGTGAACTTCAATATAAGCATCTGCATAATTAAATGAGAGAACTTATATCTCCATAGACACTTGATACAATTATTATTATTATTTCAGACATTAATTATATGTGCAGGTCTTTTTCAGTGTCAATTGGGAAGATCAATCTGATGTTTCTTGCTCACACTCCGTGCATCACTCAGAACCAGTCTATCCAGATACATTGAGATCTATCTGTGAGAACTATCTATCTGTGAGAACAGCACAGAAGATCACCGGCGCCCCCCTCCCCTCTCTGGAGGAGCTGTACAACACACGCTGTCTCAGGAGGGCCAAGGACCCGACCCACCCTGGGCACGTACACTTTGTCAAGCTGCCCTCGAACAGGAGGTACAGGACCCCGGCCGCTAAGACAAACAGACTGAAGGACTGCTTCTACCACAGGGCCGTCAAGGCCCTGAACACAGAAAAGGCCTAAGTTCTGGGCCCAGGACAGTCCGGACGGATTGTACGGCAGCTAGTGCTGAGGCACAAACATGTACATTTTCAAGCCTGCAAACTGTGACACTTTAAAATAATGTGAAAAAATACTTTTTGTGCAATATGACAACCCTAGTTGACTATCTGTGCAGTATAGTACAGTGGATTGTGTACATAGCCTTTATTGATGTAAACCAGCTCCTTACCTTCTTGTGATTTTATGCATCTATGCTTTTTCTAAAATGTGTTTTCTTTTTTCTTTCCTAACACCAGGGGAGCCACCCCTCCTAAATTTCGTTGTTTGGTACCTGTACTGTAGCAATGACAAATAAAATCCATTCCATTCCATTCCATTCCATTGCCTATAGAAAGTCTACACCTCCTTTCAAAGTTTTTACCTAGCTTGAAATTAATTATACATACAGTATACTGTATCAACACATAAAAAAACTAAAAAAACATCATATTTCCATTAGAGCTCTTCACATGACAGACATTGGTATTAACTCATTGTTCGTGGGTGTTAATATCAATAATTTTGGAATTAATATATTTGCTTTTATAGGGTTTCTGATTGGATAAGCTTGTCATTACAAACTGAGAAAATCTGTTCAAGAATGCAACTCTGAGGCCTGGGGAGACTTGAAAAGTCTCAAAGTTGAATGGTGGAGAGGAAAAAGCAAAGTCGATGGGACATCATCTCAGTGACCCTACAAAATGTGTCTATAACCAAGTGGCCAAAAATGGAAACTAATCTATCTCATATCCATAATTGTGTTTGCAACAATGAATTCAAGTGATACAGCAAAGAAAGTGTCTGGAAGTGTGTTTATTTGGTTTTACTACAAAACATTCATTTTAGTGCAAATCCAGCACATGCAATGCAGTTTCTGTCTCTCATCTGTGTGAAGAATAGTGGTAGCTGCCTCATGTTATGGGTATGTTTGTCACTGGGAGGGAAGGGGGGGGTCAGGATCAAGAGACAATTATACAATTTGCTGAGTTGGTAGTAACACCCTAATCTACAGTGTGTAATTGATTCCTATGCAGATCAGAGACTCTATAAAAACAAAGATATTAATTCCAAAATTAGGCTACATTAAGATGGACTCAATTCAACTTAGAGTGATTTGTGAATCACTTGCATTAATGAAAATTCTGGACTCATTTCAGAATTAAATCAGGTATTAATTGAATTAATCATTTATTTATGGTTTCCATTTTGAGTATTTGGTCCCCCTTAAAAAATGGTGCTGATTTTACAACAACTTTGTTGTAGTTACCGTTTCTGCTCAAGGACGGGTACCGTTGCTTCCTTAGGGAGTAGCATGTGTAACAGTAACCCAACGTTAGATCAAAGCTTCCTTATGGAGCAGCATGTGTAACAGTAAAACGTTAAATCAAAGCTTCCTTATGAAGCAGCATGTGTAATAGTAACACGTTACATCAAAGCTTCCTTAAGGAGCAGCATGTTTAACAGAAACACGTTACATCAAGGGTTGCTCAGGGTTAGCTTTCTGTTTCCTGGAGACACGCCCTCAAAGTTGACCACACACACGCACACACACCACTGACATTTCTCAGGCTTCTCAGCTAATCTTACTCTTTATCCTGTGGAGGTGGTGTGTGGGTCACCAATGATAGTTTTACTAAAACAGCACTCTAGGTAGGGCTGCACGATTTGGGGAAAATATCTAATTGCGATTGATTCAATTTGCTATAAAGTGACCCAACGGATATTTGTTGTAAAATGCGGCCATATCTCCGGCTAGGAAGGTTGTATGTAGTTTGTTTGTGCGTGTTCAGGGGCTTAGGAGCACAAATTGGCTCCCGTCTCTAGCACCCCCACAGCCAATTTTTTTGCTAAATAACAGTAAGTAAGAAACAGGCCTTTGCCCAAATTGTGACGGACAGATACAGCTGCCATTTTATTCAAAACCTATTATTCAACAATACATTGGAAATGCATTATTTTTCTTTCCATCGGTCTGATACTCTTATACATAAAGCAGTGTTCCACAAAAATGTGATTACATTAATTACCAAAAACTTTGTTTCAAGTGTTACCTGGGGGCTGCACGGCAGGCTTGATAACATGACCGCTGGGTATGAACCTGTCCCGCTCAGAGGGAAGGATGAGGGGGGTTGACATTTCATCAGCAGACACTTATCTGCAGACACACTCGCCCTTTAGCAGCTAGAGCTTGAGGAATGTTTTAACCAACACACTGACCCAACCCCTACTCCAAAATTTGAGATTCAGCAAAACACAACATCTTTAGGCTTTAAAAGGTCAGAGCAGCACAAGACAAGAGGAGTTTTTGAGAGTTTGGCCTTTTTCCAAAGATCTGTTGTGGGGGGAATGGAGATGGAAATCATATTGAGTCAGAGGGAAAATAATATTCTAAAATGGCACTATCAAGTCACTGTTGTTTGAAAGCCCTCCTCTGAGACGTTCTTATCATGTTAATGAAGGCATCAGCAGTCCCCAGGCACGCATCAGCAGTCCCCAGGCATGCCCCCAAATTGGGGATAAATCATTGTGACATTCTTGAGGTAAACAGACATGGTGGAGGGTGGTAAAACAGACCTTCCTGTGGTAATAACGACAGTGATTTATTTGGATTCATTATGAGATGATGAACAAATGTTCGATGTTTGATGACATTCTTCGTCCATGCATAGGGTCAGAAGGGTGGGGGAACAGACAAACATGCAGATAGTGGTTGCATTCCGCTTTGTGGCATTTTTTTCTGACCCCACGCCCCCCTTTCATGAGAAGGTCTCTCCAGTTTGTGGCAGAATCCAAGCACTGGGTGCCAAACTATGCAACAATAACAGCACTGTTGCCTGAGTTCCCCTCAATTGTCAATAATCTAATGAGAAACCAAATTAACACAGTCTACTGAAAGTGGTCAGTGACTGCATTTAGATAGACTGTCATTCCCAGAGACTTCAGCACGAATGCACACTGGTGGACTAATGGCCTTCATTAAGCCAACAGAAAGACCATCGAAAAACGGACAGTGCATAGCCATTGGCTTAAAAGGCTTAATCGATCAACCAATTATCTCCAACAACACCTTCCCCCTAACCCTCTGTGCACCTCTGTTTACGTTCGCCCGGTATGTGCTCGCCTACTCTGTAATATGGACATTTCAGAAAAAGTTTTTGATGCAGTTCTGTCACAAGTATACATACGGCACACAGTATTAATAAAAGCTCTACAGAGGTTTTGTTTGAGAAAACTAGTCTCAGAAAGAACTAATGGTTATGGCAAAAGCTTCATCAACCATGCATGTTCAACACTGTGCTCCATGTTAAAACCTCCACCATTAATGGCCAGACAATTAGATTTGTATTAATGTTATCCATTGCTGTCAATCATGGAGGATTAAGCTGTTCATGCAAGATAATGATACTCTCTGGTAGAGACGAAAACCACGTAAGTAGGCCTAATATTGGAAAAAGAGACTTCAGGATAGTGTTTGGCTTGCCCAAGACCTTCGGTGACAACAATCAATGGTGAAGCCAAATGCAGAGCCTCGTGTTACACAAGCCTGTGTTTCATGAACATCTTATTGGAATGAAATCACGGTGAATGAAGTGCACTTCCTAAGTATAGACCGAGACCTGACACAGCGTAAACCCACTGCATATCAGTCACTGGAACATTTTAATGCCCAGTCCCTCACCCATAAATACCTGCTGCTGCATGGCAATCTTAAATATTGGAAAGCTTCTTTTAGCTCTATACTCCAACAGTTTGGATTTTAAATCAAACAATTAGTATGAGGTTAAAGTAGAGATTCTCAGCTTTAATTCAATGTTGTTTTTTTCTGATTGGGTTCACCATTGAGAAAGTGCAAAAATGTTCAGGGCTATTTCAGGGTTCTAAAAGGTATTGGAAAAAAATGCTATAAAAATCCAAAGTACAATCCTTACTGCCTGAAGTACACAGACATAGTACCCCTATTTCAGGACACCACAATTATTGGAAAATGTAGGTAAACTTGAGGGGACTGTGATCTTCATAATCTGAAGGGAGAGCTGTTCTGCCCCCCTACATTCAGAGCCCTGCCCAGAGGAGACACATGGCTGTGAGCTCTGTGGAATGTTGTGAGAGGTGTCAGAACTATGATGTCATCAGTATAGAACTGATAGAATAAATTCTGGTTGGGTCTCCTTGCAAACAATTTAAATACTGTGGTTGTACAGCAGACCCCTGAACTCTTACATCACACCACATTCCACATTATGTTACTGTTCAGCACCTGATCAGGCGGAGGAGGATAGGTTCCCCTGGAGTATGGTTCCTGTCAAGGTTTCTTCCTCTGAGGGAGTTTTTTGTTTAATTGTAATATGTATGGTATTATCTTTGTTGTGAAGCACTTTTTTTTACTGTGACATTTGTCTATGTAAAAAGCACAACTTGATTGATTGATATAAAAGCAGAGGTCAGGGTATAAATTGTTCTCTTTTTTTTGTCCTGTTGTGAGGTTCTCATCATGAGTTGTGAGGTCATCTCTCGGTCTCTCTCTACTCTCTCTCTATCATTTACCATAGAGGGTAGCATGTGGAGAGACAAATTATCGAGATAACTAAGACATAATAGAATGAACCGTGTAACTTTTGAACCAAGTAAGACTGACTGAAAACTTTGGACACGCTGTCTGTGTTCACCATTGCTCCACCAGATACTGTCTGACCGAAGATGTGCATTTAAACGTGGTGAATATTTCAAGTTGCAGAATAACCATTTGAGTTGCAAAATGTCTCTGTTAAGCCGCATCCATCGACTTTATGGACGAACATTGTGCAGCGTTACCGTAGGGTATGCCTATAGAGCTGCCGCAAGCTCAGGAAGGTTCCAGGACCTCCCTGGTTTCAGTTCATATCTTCCATGGGAAGATAAGACACCATCCCAGAGGAGAGGGGAGTGGTTCCCCTAACTGCCTGCTGATACCATCAAAAACCAGGACTCCATTTAGCTTTGCCATCTAAGGTCAGCATTGTTACAGTGCCTTTATGACCGCAGAGAGCACTGGAACCTGCTCACATCCTTCCTATCTGGAATAAGGAGACGTGATGGTGTTCTGTTCTTCCTCAGTCAGGCGGTTGCAGTCTTTTCACCTTCAAAATGGCTAGCTGTCTGAGTGATGTCTTTCAAAAGGGCCTGCTTTCAAAATGCTACGGTAGCATGTAACAATCTCACTGCTTAATTCTGATATCAAACATAAGTATCTCAGAGCAATTAAATGTGCCCTATCAGCACCCGCCAGTGGCAATGATGAGACACTAAGGGTGAATCCCAATTCACCACTCCGGCTCCGTTTTCACCCTCCGCTCCCTTTTGCGCGTTCACGTGTAGCCGTAGAGTGGCGTCCCAATTCATTACTCATTTAGCGTTAGGGTTAGGGTTTTCCATGGCTCCGTTTGGAGAAAATCTTGACCCTCGTTCGATTCGGAGCCATGAGACTCCCTTCCGGCATGCATTGCGAAACATCTACAGAAATGTTCTTTTCGCTCTCGTAATACGGAAGCGAGCCTGAAATGTCATTTACTTTTTCTGGAATTACTTGTAATTAAAGACTTGAAAAATTATGATAACCATCGTATTATCTTAGTTTAATGTCATTTCAATGCATCATAGACCTTTTCTTTACAACAAGCATAACAAAAAAAGATCGCTATTATGCCGCTATTGTGCCTATGCAGGAGAGCCCCATGGAAACGTCAAGCACAGCCTTCCCATAATATAATATATTATCTAATAATATAAGGAGCGCGATTCACATCGAGATGTACATTCCTGTTTAGAAATAAAAGATTACCTTTGGCGTTTGACAGCGGATGATGTTAGACATATTTAATGTGAAGTTATCTATCTAACGTTAGGCTGATGTGTGCATGATAGACGCGCATGACATATTTCCATGTTTTATTTACAGCTATGGCACGTATTAAACCAAAACAACCCGCAATCTAATCCGAGCAGTTGTTATTAGGTAATATTATATTATTAATGGGTTGTATCATTCATTTAAATGCATTATAGACCTTTTCTTTATAACAAGCACAACAACAACACAACGTTATTATGCCGATGTGCTGTGTGTCTAACGTTACAAGCTGATTTGTGCATGACAGCCGCGCATTGACATATTTCCATGTCTGATGTCTAATGTCTGATGTACTAATGTCATTTCAATGCATTATAGACTTTTTCTTTACACGCTTCACGCACTAGGTGGGCCGCGAATACTGTAGAGATTTGTAAAGTGGGCCGTGAGTCCAAAAAGGTTGGGAACCGCTGCATTAGACTATCAAAGCGGGACACCTGCTCATATCTG
This sequence comes from Nansenia antarctica, assembly GCF_963989245.1. NCBI lineage: Eukaryota > Metazoa > Chordata > Actinopteri > Argentiniformes > Microstomatidae > Nansenia > Nansenia antarctica. Next base: position 55,726,144 of record NC_137674.1, on the reverse strand, counting down.
CGCGTTTGTCACAGGGCGACAGTCCCTGTTCCTCTGCCCGGCGTCAGTCCAATGGAATCATCAAGCACAGCCTTTCCCCATACGTATAAATACATCGGTGCGCGATTACAGAGATGTACAATCATGTTTATTTAAAAATAAATTGTGGTGTTTGACAGCGGATGATGGTAGACATATTTAATGTAAAGTTATCTATCTAAAGTTATCTATCCACAGGCTGATATGTGCATGATAGGCGCAAATTCCCCCCCCCCCCTTGGTGGTATATGACGCTATCTGTATTGCGGCACTTATTATACCAAAACAACTCGCAATCTAATCCGAGCAGTTGTTATTATGTAATATTATCGATGGATGTGCCATTTTTGATGGAGGGCAGTGAGCGGGAGACTCATCAAGGACATGTAGTTCATTAATGCAGTGTTCCTGTCACATCGGATTTCGTAACGCCATAAAAATATATCTGTGCTGTTATATATATATATATAAATTACATGTTATAAGGCTGATCTGCGCATGATAGTGCTGCATTTTGACATATTTCATGTTTCCTCCCGTTGATGGTATATGACGCTATAGTCAGTCCCAATGGTCCAAAAGTCAAGCGCTTCGTAACACAGACGGGGTGAATTTTATGAATGAAAGTGAAAGTTCTGTCACAAAACGCCGTTACGTATCCTCACACATTTTTAAGTGGGTATACGGAAATCCTTGGCCTTTCCTAGTGGGTATACGGTATAGTCCTGCGTATCACCTAGACTACACCACTGGAGCACAGGTTTCATACAGGTTAGAGCTTATTCTGTCATGGTCTGATAATGAAGCATTGTTCTTTTTTATTTGATGACTTGTTTGATCGATTGATAGCGTTGTGAATGAATCGCGAGCGTCAATGCTTTTCTACGATACTACGTGTAATGTCACTTGGACATAGAATAATAAGACACTTTAGTCTGGGTTCAACAAAGGTATAACCAGTTTACTTCGGTTCTCTCAACACCTGTCAGTCACCTACTGGTATATCGCGAACTCTCTCTAAGGCGCATGCGCTGTCCTGACTATGAATTAACCCATTCATTACACTACGGATGACGTCGTGAAGGGTTGTCCCATTTCCCCCGGGGAACCACTACGGCTCTGGCTCCAAAACGAGTGACTCCAAAACGAGTGACTCCAAAACGAGCCGAAGTGGTAAAAAAGAGAATCGGGATTGGGCCTAACAGGTTTGGCAGATACCTCTGAATGTACTTGTTTTTGCTTAAAACACAGACTATCTATAACATCCTGTTTATGGTAATTTCTTCTCGAGGCTGAGCATCTCTATTTAAAAAGATGACTGTGATTAATGGTGCATTTAAGTGCACTTCGGAACTCAGAGATTTCAGAGGAACACGAGTTTCCAAGTAACAAATGTCCAAGTTTCCAAGGAGCACTTGAATGCAGTATATCATTTCCCATCTACATGCCATTGATTTCAGGCGTATTCTTCCATTAATTTGCGGACGTTCGATTTGTCAGCTGGGAGACAGGTTAGTAAAATTCTAAAATAAAACAAAAAAGTATGTGATGTAATATGGGTAGTCAGAACAGATTTCCCACATTCACACATAGGCTATTGGTCGAAAATACATTGGCTTCTCTACACATTCAACAAGAAGAAGGACATGCCTGGGATCTAATCTTAGCAAATAATGCCAAACATTAAATAATCTCCCCAATTGTGATAGAAAGATGAATGAGCAGGGTTTTACATCATGAGTGGATGAGAAGGTGCCCTTGTACCTAGATGATGTTTTTAATGATAACAACCTATATCTCAAAGCAAGCTTGAAGCAGGTGCTACCTGTGTGGTTGGCCCTATAGACTCTGCATGGTTATGGAGAGAGTACTTTAGATGGCCATCATTCTGAAAGTAAAATGCAGTTGGCCTATTCAAAACATTATGTAATGATGTGTAAGACCTTTCAGATCTAGTCAAGTTTCCATATCGGAGTGAATCCCTTTGTTCCCAGCTGGCGGCTCAGCTGCCTGGGAAACTCCAGGCACCGTTGACCTCATCACCCTCCCTGAGATGGTTCAGAATATTCCAGCAGTCAGGATTTCTCCAGCTAATGAACTGAAGAGTTGGCTCAAGCAGCTACTGTGGAAACGATGCGTATGGATGAGGGAAGTGCATTTCACGGTCTCAAGGCCAGATGACGAAGGGCTTTGATTGAAGCACTTGTTTTGACACCAGAATCTCTGATAAGATGATAAATGTGGATAGTGTTTAGTGCATGAACTGAACTGCCATGAGATTTAGGAAGATTGCCTGTGTGCCAGAGAGGACCCTTAAAGCCTGGAGCCACAATCAAATACTTGTCTGTGAGGAGGAGAGGAGGATAAATGGCTGTTAATGACATTCAATCATCTAATGACCTTACCAGAGTTTTTTTGTTGTTGCAATTATGTCCTTTATTTTGGTTATGATACGGTAAGATTTATTCTCTCATTGAGGTATTTAAATGTCACATTTATCATAATTAATAGTTTAATTCCTTTTTCAGTCAAATTCTTGGTCCCCCGCTGATTTTAGAATAAAGTTGAGAAATGGGGCTGGGGAAATGTGACCCGACTCAAATTCACAGAGTTCTGGATCCCGGGCCTAATGATCCATGTTATTGAAATTATAGTTTTCAGGATTTACATTGATGAACTGAACCAGTTGACGGTGCAGGGTTCTTGGGTTATAGGGTACTTGGGTTCTCCACTATGTAAACATTTCAGAGCAAATTAAACTGATATTTAGTAATGAGAGATTATCTTTCCTTGATCATTGTTAAAAGCTCAAGTGAAAGCGTTATGTTCCTCAGTTAGGCTAATTCAGTGTTTTAGTGGTATTTTTTAGGGATGCCCCGATCGATCGGCCAGCAATCGGAATCGGACGAAATTAGGGATGTACCGAAGGTTCGGCCACCGGATGTATTCGACTGAATAATAGCAAAAAAAGCACATCCGGTATTCGACCGAATGTGTGAAAAGACAGATTGTTTACAGACGAATAGGAGATGTTTTTTGATGACTCAATCAAACAGTGCAAGCAACCCCTGGTGTTCTGTGAATGAGGTGAGCATTGAGTGGTGACTGCCAACTGCCAAGTCATACAGCAAACATGTTGGCAGTTTGGCAATATTTCAAGGTTTCTGTCAGTGACACAAGAATGACCATTTGCCAACTCTGTTCGGCTGAACTATCTAGAGGCGGAACATCGGCAAAAACCTTCAGCACTTCAAGTTTAATCTGCCACTCGAAATCATGACAACTTGCAACTCTGACGTCAGCCCCACCAGTATGCTGAGTCTAACCGCACAGTGGACAGAGTTTAGGGGGTCACATACAGCAGCAGCCATCTCCAAGGCATTCGCCAAGATGTTTGACACTTGGAGTATTGACCGATCAAAAGTGCATGCGGTAGTCAGGGACAACGCAAGCAATATGGCAAAAGCGATGGAAGACAGCCATCTGAAAAGTATACCGTGCATGGCTAGGGATGCTCCGATTTATCGGCCACCGATTTAAATCGGCCGATTTCACTCCAAATGACTCGATCGGTGATCGGTAAAAATGGCCGATCGCAAAAACCGATTTTTTTTTTTTTTTTTTTTTTTTTTCCTGGGGAAGACAGATAACTGAACAGAAAACATAGGAGGACGTAACAGTATGTAAACCATGAAGGCCACGTTTATGATGTCTTTTATACAGCCATATCGACTGACTTGGGCTTCAGGCCCTAACTGGGTGATAGGCCAGACTTTTACTATGCCATAAAAATGGGTCTGCGTTTGCTTGGTGCCTAATGGATCAAAACTTTTGTCTAAAAAGCAAAAAATATGTAGGCTATCCAGTCAGTAGGCCTACAGTTATGTATTTTTTTAAAAATCGGTATCGGTATCGGTATCGGTTGATCTTGAGGAAAAAAATCGGTGATCGGTATCGGCCCCAAAAATCCAGATCGGAGCATCCCTATGCATGGCCCACACTCTTCTATTAGCGGTTAACGAGGGAGTCTTGAGTCAGCGCAGTATAGAGGATGTGATAGCGATAGGCAGAAAAATTGTGGGCCACATAAAAGCATTCTCCGCTTGCCTCTTCGCGCTTACAAACTATTCAAGAACAATACGGAATGCCACCAAAAAGGTTCCAACAAGATGTGAGCACAAGGTGGAACAGTACGTACTATATGCTGGAAAGCCTTTTTGCGCAAAAGCAAGTCCTGGCTGCGTACGTAGCAGATTATGATCTGCCCGCAACATTCACTGCACACCGGTGGGTATTAATTGAAAACATTCTCTTTCTTCTCTCCCCCTTTGAGAAGTTAACAAAGGAAATAAGGTCACCTAATGCATCTGTTGCAGACGTTATCCCCTTAATTGTGGCCCTAAAGCGTCTTTTAGGGAAAGAGGTTGAAACAGACCACGAACCCCTGTACTGCATCACGACTGTACTTGATCCGCGATATAAAGATCATTACATGGATGTAGGGAGGAAAACAGTGTGCCCCAGTCTTGCATCTTGCAGCACCAGTTAAAAACCTATGTCTTTAATATTGCATTTTATCTAGGCTGTGTTGTTGAATTCAGCTCAATCCAACCATGTTTGTGCCATCTTGTGGACAAGACCAGCTGAGGTGGAAACACTCACCCACGTTTTTGCTAAGCCCAAAGACATCAGTGATTGGTCAAACCAAGTCAGAGGTGATCTGCACAGGAGTTCTGCAGGCTATGTCTATAACCGAGTTACACCAGTCTACAGCAGGGTTCGAGTTATAAGCTGAGCTTTGTGGGGGGCTCCAAAATAACAGTGCGAAATGTTCTCATGCACGCGCGCGAATCATGCCCACACAGCGATGGGACTTACGAGTTTTAATTAGCCATAGGCTACTCATTTCACCACATCAACAGCACCACATGAAACAACAGCTATAAGCGATAGTCACGGGTATCTCGGCCAATAATTTTGTTGTTTTTGCTATACAGTCCATTCACTTTCCCTGTTAGCACGACACATTGTCCACATCTCCATTTCCAGTGACATCGCACCTGACATAAATAATCATGTATGCTCGTCCATGAATTGTGCTTTCATCTAATGTTATGCTACTACGAGAATCAAGTGATTTGACATTAGAAATGAATTTGTCTTTCATCTCTTGCTCTACAATCTGGGCACATGAATGATCGGATCGGTGAGCAGGGGCCAACTGTCGCGCCATTCATCTCATTAAGTTTCATAATTGGATTCAGTTTTGTATAAGGCATCCTTTCTTTAGCGACAGTAAAGGCTGCCCTGTACGAACTAGTTGTCTCCTTATACTGTACATACTGGAGGTGAGTTCTGCTACTTTCTTCGGAAGCACTTGCTTTTGTTTGAGCTCTGCTATTTCAACGTTAGGTGTCATAACAGGTGCAGCTGAATTCAAGTTTGGTTTCTTGGATGAAAACCCGAAACTCATGGGGCGGCATGATAGCTAGCTACTAAATGTTTTCTTCTCAATAATCGTGTTTTCACGTTCGCAAGCTTTCAACGATCATATTCTGCTGTTGCACAATATTCTACTGCGCCCCATAGTGTCTTGGTGGTAAAGTGCAGGCAGTCAAAGGCCTACTGTCATTCACAGGAGATTAATGCTGGTGCGCGTAGTTCTTTTGGAAAACGTGTTTATTTTAGAATATTTATCATATAAATAAATATAAATAATACTCATTATATTGACTTTTTTATTATTATTATCAAATAATGGTTGTGGTAATGTATTATTAGCGACCCCCACAGATGTTTTACTGCTTTCATGGGAGCTCAGACCTTCCTTATGGGAGCTCAGCTCCCATTGGCTCCCACATAACTCGAACACTGGTCTACAGAGATAGTGTGAGTAGGCAATATCTGCTCCAATCCATTGAAACCGAAACTAGACATATTTTAATTAACGGAAGGTTAATTACGTATGTGGAGACTGTATCGTCCTGAATATTTGAACATATGCTGATCAAAGAAATTAAGGGAACACTTCAAGGATATGCCTCCCCAGACCATCAGTGACACGCCAAAACGCTCATGCTGGATGATGTTGCAGGCAGCATAACGTTCGCCACGGAGTCTCCAGACCCTTTCACGTCTGTCACATGTGCTCAGTGTGAACCTTCTCTCATCTGTGAAGAACACCAATTCTGGTGTTCTCTGGCAAATGCCAATCGAGCTGCACGGTGCTGGGCTGTGAGCACAAGTTCCAGTAGAGGATGTCGGGCCTAGGGATGGGACGATTATCGTTTATCGCAATAAAAACACCCGCGATAACTTAATCGTGGAGAATTTCAATTATTTAAATAATCGTCATAATCGTATGTTATGAATAAACTGTGTTTAACAAATGTCTGGCGCTATTTTTCAGCCTAGTCTACATTACTTTTGCAGTCAAGTTAGCGACTGTTACTGTAATATAATTGCGATTCCTCACATGAGCCGCGCGCGACTATCCTCACAGAACTTGTCACGCGCTATTGTTCAGCCTGCATGGGTAACGTTACTGTCAAGTCAGCCGTGTCACAGTCAGTCACTAGGTAACGTATGCTAGCCTACTCACCATGGCTGGTTAAAAACTTTAGACGGGATACTGTCATTGGCCTTCCTTGTTATTACCAGGCAGTGACAGTCTATGGCTGCAAAAGGCACGGTCGCCCCTAATATAAGCTATAATATTATATATAATATAAGCTTTAGCAAATATATTGTGGTTTACTTAATACTGTTCAGCACTTGAGGTTACATGCAATGCATGACTTGTGCTATATAGGCTAAATAAAATTATGAAAGCGTCAAGTAGCAAGTGTGCGCATCAAAGGCATTAGGCACGTAACATCCATGCTGTATAAACACATGACAACCGTCCGTTATTTCCCGAACTTTGCCCGAACCCCACGCGAGGACCCGGGGAACAACGGTATGCTCCCCGCGGCTGCTATCAGACTGGCCGCGGGAGTGAGTGTTGAGGGAGAGAGGAGACGGCAACCCTCGCTCGCCATAGACTGTATCCCTACTCGTCTCTCCTGAGCTCGGTTGTAACGTGAACCGTGGAATACGGGATATGTTAGATGCTTTACAGTAATTCCCCAAATGACCAGAAAAGGAAGTTAGATTTGTCGCTGGTCGCTTTTGACTAATTAAGTCGCCAAGGGGCTCTGGAAGTTGGCAACACTGGGAGTGCGTTCTTTAAACTTCCTTGGGTACGTTAATGAAAGGTGCTGATTGGCCGAAAAGGAGTTAGGTCAATCAGCGCTCGATTGCTCTTTCTTAAGGACCCGGATTATGGCCAGAGATGTGCCACTAGAATCTGAATTTGAATTACTGACTTAAAATGTCATAAAAATACAACAACATCTAAGTTAAAGTGGTTACAGTGTGTTTTATTGGCATTCGAAGAAAAAAAATCAATATATATTATTCTCGCGATAATATCGTGGATTGCGATTATTTTGCCCACGATAATCGTGACATGACATTTTCTAATCGTCCCACCCCTAGTCGGGCCCTCGTGCCACCCTCATGGAGTTTGTTTCTGACAATTTGTGCAACCTGAATGTGCTGCAGGTAACACCTTGTGCTACCAGTAGTGACAAGGGCACTAGCAAAATGGAAAACTAGAGAAAAATCAGTCAGGAAGGATGAGAGAGAAATAGTCTGTGGCCACCACCTGCAAAACCATTACCTTTTTGGAGGTCGTCTTGCTGTTGCCCCTCCTGTCCACCTGTCCACCGCTTTCATTTGCACCAAAGCAGGTGAAATTGATTAACAATAATTTACGCTTCCTAACTGGACAGATCAATATCCCAGAAGTTTAATTGACTTGGTGTTATACTGTAATGATTAAATGTTCCATTAATTTTTGAGCAGTGTATTTGAAAACGTGTATGTTTCATTAAAACTACATGACATGGCTAGGCTAGTAGTAAGGAATCTCACTGTAAACCAACAACTGTTAAAGGCTGTAGTGGACCACCTAATGTTAGTCTAGTCTTGAGGCTTTTACTCTTTTATAATATGAACATGTCCTAATGTTGTGTTCATTATAATCATTGGTCATTACTCAGCATTTACATTTACTGTATTCCTTGTTTTCATTTTAATCTGTTCCTTTTTTTCTTATTTTGCACGGTATTGCTGATGTCTGATGGCGCTTTTCCACTACTGGGCCAACTCGAGCCGAGCTGTGCCGGCCCGGTTTATTATCCTTTCTCCATTGCCAACCGAGCTGGGCTGAAGCGAGCCGAAGCGGGCCGTTTTAGCTACCCTTCGTGACCAGGAACTACAGGAGCGAAAGGTACTTTTTTGCCAGGCTGCGTGTGACGTGTGACGCTGCACACTGTTGATTGGTCAATGGAAATCGTCATCCCATGTTCATAGATTTCATCGTTGACCGCCATTTTTAAATACCACAACAGATTTCGCTCTCTGAAAATGTCACTTACTGTTTCTGTAATAACTTATTAATAAAGATTTGAAAAAATATGATAACCATCGTATTATCTTAGTTTAATGTCATTTCAATGTGTCATAGAACTTTTATTTACAACAAGCATAAAAGCAAAAAAAAATCGCTATTATGCAAAAAATATTAAAGCAAAAAAATCGCTATTATGGCGATGTGCTGTGCTGTTCCTCAGTCCAGCACGCTTCATCATCCCCCTTCTAAAACTGCCATCTCCCCTTTCCATCCCTTATGTCATTTTTTTAAGTGAATACCAACAGAAGAATATTGCAGGGGATTTGGGCAAAAAAATTTGGGCCGCTACCCACACGTTTAGCTGTGTTACTCATTCCATGAATGTATGATCATTACAAGTGGTACCTCATTGTAAAGGTGACCAATCAGGCTTTCCAACGATATAAAATACAATACCAATTGGTATTATTAAAGGAAGAATAGACTGAAATAACTAGGGATGCACGATATGCATTTTTTCCAACCGATACCGATACCGATATTTACCCGCTTCTCGTGGCCGATAACCGATACCGATACCGATATTATTATTATTTCTTCTTCTTTTTTCTTTCCTAGCCCCAGGGGAGCTCCCCCTCCCACATTTCGTTGTTTGGTACCTGTACTATATCAATGACAATAAAGACCATTCAGATATAATTTCACAGTTGATAACCTGTAGTTCATGCACACCTGAGGGTAAGAAAGGCTATGTAGTGAGCAAAGATTGATGATTTAATATTCCATAGTGATCTCACCAAATCTAACTTACATCACTATTGTTAACACAACAAAGAGAACACTTCTGACTCTTCAAATGTTCATTTATTATTTCCTCTAACAAACTAAATCTGTTATAGACAGTGCACAATGCGTTTTTTAGCCAAGATCTGGCCTCCTTTTATGAAAACAAAAAAGGCTCACCTTAGAGTAATTAGATGCGTTGTGCGACCTCATCATTGTCCGAGTCTCTCCTAGGGTCATAGCTGTAACATACTGTGTGTTGTCTCACTACACCACACTAACACACTGATGTGATTCGCTTTCTGTATCCGTCGTGTCCCAACGGAGTTGCCGTAGGTCGCGGCCAGCAACCAGAAATAAACTACATGTCTACAGTAAAGTCGTGTCCGTGTCTGTCAAGAACATTACAATAGCGAGCAGCGGTAAAGCTGTCAATTCCCTTGTCATCCAGTACCGGGAAACCGATGTCAGGGCTATGTGGCACTAAGTCCGCCCAGCATGGTGTCGGTAAACCTGGAGACATGTCCGCGTTAGACTGTGATGGCAGCGGATCTTCTCCCGACAGGCTAGCCATGCGACTTAGCCGTCAGCGGAGAAGTTTCTTGGGGAACACTGCACAGTGGATACACTCATCGGTAGAGATAACAGCGGCCTGGGCGTGGATTAATCCCAGACACGCTGCGCACTTAAAGTGGGTGTCCCAGCTAGCCATTTACGTCTCGGCTGTGCTAGGTCCGCTAGCCTCAACGTTAGCCATTGCTGGCTAGGGGTTGTAGGCTAGCTGCTAGCAGGCCTCGCTACTTCACCCGTTAGCTTGTCAGCTATCAAGGGAAAACAGAGGGGCCAGGGGAGGGATATTACTATCTACCCGCTACAAGATGTGTCGTTGTGTTGTAACTCGTAGACCTTTGCCCTCCTCTCCGAACTTTTGTCGAACATGTGTTGCAAATTGCAAACGCAATATCTGCCTCAGAAACTGTGAAGAATGTCCACACCGGGGAAGGCATGTTTCGCTCGCGTCTCGTCAAAACAAACTGCGTGCCTGAGTGCGGAAACCGGAAGCAGAGCGCGGAAACCGGAAGCAGAAATATTTCCGGCTTCATAATATCGGTTAAATATCGGCTAAATTTTATAAAACCGATAAATACCGATAAACATTAATGTCCCATTATCGGGCCGATAAATATCGGTGCCGATAATATCGTGCATCCCTAGAAATAACGTTTCCAAACTTTTTTTGAGGAGTTTATATGCCCAATCTAAAAAATTCAAACAGTTTCTGAAAGCAGAGAAGTTGCACTTTTTGAACAGTTGAACTTTTTTAGGCTTATTACGGTAGTTCACCAACAAAAAAAGCACAGTGCTCAACGTGTCAGGAGAAATAAAAATAGAATCGGGGCTTTAACACATGTCGGCATTTCCCTGGTTGCAAGATCTAAACTAGTCTACTAGAACTGAAAGCGGCAAGTAACAGGCACTTAACGTTACATGTTGTAAGGCTGATCTGTGCACGATAGTGCTGCATTTTGACATAATTCTTATCGCATTTCCCCCCGCTGAACTGTATAGCGGGGGGAATCTTATGACACGTAACTCCTCCTACAGTCCCGGATCGTTCCTGGTCTCTTGTGTATAGTGGAGAACGATTCCTATATGGAACTTTTCAAAAGCGTGCCGAAGCGAGTCGTGCCGAGCCGAACCGATCTGGTCAATGGAAAAGCGCCATTAGTTGTTTTAGTTTTTAAATCTGTTATTTTGCTCTGTATTGTACAGCACTTTGAACTGCATTCTTATTCATGAAACATGCTTAATAAAGCGTATTATTATTATCCAATTAAAAGTGACTGGTTAGAACTGGCATTGTGTTAGAACTGGCACTGTGGAGTACTAAAACCCTAACGTAGCGTCAATCCCTTTAATATGTAGAGCCAGGTTTTACGAGCACCAGTCCTGCCTAGTACTGAAGTCTGACACAGAGGTTTGCCTTTTTGCAGCCCCTCTTGGAACCTGGCCCAGAAAGAGGCTCCTTGGGCTAGTCACTTCCCCCAACTGCGAGAGAAGGGCAGGGGCATTTAGTTTCTCAACTGTTCCACTGCCTCCCGTCCAAGAACAGGTATGCTCTCTAACCTGGGCAGTGTGTCCCCCTTGTAGCAGTGGTGGTAAGGCTGGTGAGTTCCTGGAGGCAAAGCCCCCGTAGGAAATGTTTGGATCTGGGATCCGGGGTTAGTCGTTAAACGTTCAGTTCTTGTGATTCAACCCCAGAATGAATGTCACAAAGCCTGAATGACATGGAGTGGGGAAAGCTATCAACACCAGCTAAAAATATACAATTAATCTGGGAAATTCAAACCAATTTCTCTTAATTTCCCATCCAGATTGCCTGCATTTCCCAGACAACCTCACTGCTCCTCCCTCTCCTCTCCTCTGCTTGATTGTCTCTCTCCTCCTCTTTCATTTCTCAGACAACCACACTCCTCCTCTATCTACCTTTATTCTTCCCTCCTGGCTTTGCTCCTCTCTCCTCTCCTATCCCTAACTCTGGAATCTGTCTCCCTGTCTAGTAAAGTACCTAAGTAAGTGAGTAAAATATATACAGTATATACAGTGGGGCAAAAAAGTATTTAGTCAGCCACCAATTGTACCAAAATTAAAAATCCTACAATGTGATTTCCTGGATTCTTTCCCCCATTCTGTCTCTCATAGTTGAAGTGTACCTATGATGAATATTACAGGCCTCTCTCATCTTTTTAAGTGGGAGAACCTGCACAATTGGTGGCTGACTAAATACTTTTTTGCCCCACTGTACCTCAACAAACTCATCTGAAAACTGTAATTGCAAACAATTTCACTTGATCCAGATTATCACTGTTCAAAATCATTATTTTAACGCAGTGGCAATGTCTTTACCATAGCAGGCCGCCATGGTAGAATGCATACAGGATAAATACTTCTGGCTGCTATACATCCACTTGAAGCAGGTGCAGGGCAGAAGCATATGAGTCACATATGTGTACAAGGATGATAGTTTTCATCCCTTCAAGACTCGATTGAAGATCAATTCCAAGCATTTCCATCATGTTGTGGTTTTTCCTAGGGCAAATCTCCATAAGATGTTTAATCAAGACATTTTCCCACAACCCACTTCAAACATCTCATCTTCCAAAATGCCTTTGTTTTGAGCTGTTTGACAACACATGCAGAGCCTCTGGCTAATGAAATGCTGTGTAATGACTGAATTTGAACTTCAACACAAAACAAAGACGCACATTGACTTGAGTGGTAACAGAAGGCAAAATGTGGTGTGGTCAGAACTGTCCTGGGCAAGGCCGGCGGTGGCTATGGGCAGTGTCTTGCCCACCCAATCAAAAGTTAAGAACATTATTTTTCTGAATTGTTGATTAACGATACACTCAACTCACGATTCGATACGATTCACGATACTGGCTTCACAATACAATTTTCGAACAATTCGTTTTTAACTAAATGAGATTGTCATTTAATTATGACTGAAAAATATTAGTTTATTTATTTCTCAGACAAAAAATATAAAATACTGTATTTTCTTAAATAATATATTTGTTGTCCCTTTTAACCCTTAAGTATGGATAAAACATTCGGCCTGTATTTATTTTGTTTTTTTTGGCAATAAAAGAGTCAGAAAATGTCCTAGGAGTGCTTTTGCCCGTGGCCTGGGGTGGTCCAGTGGTCTAGCACCGCGGTCTACAGCATATGCCCATGTTGGCATGGGTTCGAATCCTGCCCATGCCCTGCTGACATGCCCTCTCTCCCTTCTTCTCCTACTTTCCTGTCGTCTTCACTGAATCTGTCCAATAAAATGAAAAATATGAGTGGGACTGCCCCACTCAGAAACAATATAACTGTCCCCTTTTCCAGGATTACTTCAGCTTTCAATATATGACAATTATTTAACATTACTGTATGAGTGAGTAATCAGTTTTAAGGGTAGAAAAACACAAAAACGGAATTGGATTTTACAGGTTTTTAGTCAAGTGTGATTGCACAAAAACTATATATTTAGCATGTTCAATTTGAAATAAACTATATTACATGTCCAAGAAAGTTTGTGAGCGCTGGTAATGCCGCTTCTTTCAATGTCCTCAGCTCTCCACAGCTTTGTGCTCTGAATTACCGTATTTAAAATGTTTTTAGATAGCACATATAGTTTAGGAATTACGGTAATGTGAACAACGCGTGTAATACTGTTGGTTTCTAAAGGCTAAAAAGAGTATCGCAATTAATTTTTCATCTCATCGATTTGAAAATATCTGTATAATTAACTGTCTCGCGATGCATCGCTACATCCCTATTGTTTATGTCCCTGTGGTGTGTTTATATTTAGTATCATATTTGTATGTACTGTAGGTCCATATACTTTGTCTATCTATTTGGCACTTAAGCAATGTAAAACCACCATCTCACCACATACGTTGGACATGTCATGAATTGCGGTCCTGCCACTCACCCCCACACCCATACAAATAAATGGCCCTTCCAGGGTGTTGGTTCTGGTGCCGGGCCTGGTCCTGGGTGTGACAGAACTGACCATGGAACCAGAGTTAAAAGAATATGAATATGCTAAAAGACTGGCTAGACTGTGTGATGTGTATTTAACAAATGACTCTTGACTAAAAGGTGAAAGGGGTATCTTGAGCATCGGCCTAGAATGTCTATCAATGCAGCTCTGGTATGGCAGTCCACTGACAGACGTTAATTTTAAATATGCAAAAACTGCATAGGCAGAGGTTTTCTGCAACCGACGAGACCACAACGAGACAAGAGCTTTCTGCATGCAACTCAGCATTCTGAATAAGGCCACAAATGCCTGGAACACTTTTTGTCCATGGATTCATTTAGTGGGTTTGAGAAGAGGGGATGGATGGACGGGGTGGGGGGACAATGAGGACCAGACAGTAAGGGAAACAGGGCGGTTGGAAACCCCAGGTGGGACAATGCTGCTGGGCCTTTGAACAAAGGAAGAAATCTGTTCCAGCCGAGTTCTGTAAGAATGTCATTTAGAAAAAAGAAAAAAAAAGAGGACAACAAGCAAGATAAAAAGAAAACACATCCCACTTTCTTTTCCTCTCTGATTTCTCTCTCACTGGTGACCGCAGGCAGAGGTCAGGCAAAATTATTTATGGAGCTGTTAGGGCTTTCATAGCAATTAACAATGTCAAATAGAAATGTTACAGTCAGACTAGGCGATGTAACAAGTTTGTGATATAGGCCTATTTGATTTATTTGCGAGTATTGAGGTAGAGAGCATTATATTATTTTTACACACATTTTTGCTCATGTCGACAAACATGCTCTGTTTCCACCCTCTGTGTGAACTTATAGGCCTGCTACATACATCCAGGTCATGCAGTGACCACAGAGTCTGGTAAAGCCGACCTCTCCCTCTCTTCTCTTTGTGTACTGGAGCCGTGGACACACGCCGTCGGCCAACTCACGTTTCAGAAGCGCAGTGGACAGCTTGACTGCTGTTCCTGGGAGAAAACCAGAGGAGTGGACGATGTGTGCACAGCAAAGTCTTGCTGATCTTCGGTGCCCAATGCAATTAAAAATGATGTGTCACCTAATCATCACAGCTTTGGCATATAATCATAGGCTGCTTGGCCACACAAACCCAGCAACTTCTGATTTAATGAAGAAGGCGCAACGTTTCCTAAAACCGTCTGCATCGACTGGGAGAACGTTTTTCCCACTCCTCTGTGTGATGTTTGAGGGGTGTCTTGCATCCACAACCTGTTTCAAATCACCCCACAGCATCGCAATGGGATTAAGATCTGGGCTTTGACTTGGCCATTCTAGAACTCTCCATTTCTTTCTTTTGAGCCATTCCTTGGTGGATTTACTGGAATGTTTTTGGTGATTGTCACATAGCATAGTCCACATCCGCTTCTGCCTAAATTGTTGGACAGATGGTCCCTCTGATACAATAAAGAATTCATTGTGGATTCTGTGACGGTGAGCTGTCCAGGTCCTTCTGCAGCAAAGCAGCCCCAAACCATGACATTTCCACCCCCATGCTTCATAGTTGGTATGAGGTTCATGTGAACAAATGCTGTCGTTTGGTTTGTGTCAAACATGTGTTCTGTTACCGTGCCCAAATAATTCAACGTTGGATTCATTGGTCACTGTGGCAAGAGCTACCTGTAGGTCCTGTGACAACATTTTAGGATTGTTGGAAATGTTTTAAGCATCTTGCGGTCTGCTCCTGGGCTGAATTTGCTAGGACGGCCTGGCCAGGCCATGTTGGCAGTTGTTGCCAAATGTTCTCCACTTGTAAATTATTTTACGGACAATGGAATGGTAACAGGTGTATACAGGAATCTTGAGGTTAATTTCAATACCTTTCTAAGACTTTTTAAAGACCTTGTCAATATTTTTCCAGACCTCACCACCACCACTTCGAGCTGTAACCGTTTACATCAGTGACACCTTTAACTTAACAGTTTTAGTTTGCAATAGACTAGACCACTATCATACAACAGAATTTCCGGTTCACCTTTGTTTTTTTATAAAACTAATACATTTACGGACTCAAACTCCTTGGACGGAGTCTAATTCAGAAAAATACCTCCAAAATTCAAGACCTCATAAAATCGTGCTAAGACTTTTTAATACTTAACCCATTTAAACCGGGGGCGCTGTTGCGTTGTTCTATCTTTCAAGCCGGGAAGAAACCACATTCTTCTGGTCTCTTGGCCAATGAAATGCATCAACATATACACGTGGGAGTATCTACACCAGGGTTTCCGTTAGAAAAATGTGCCGTCGGACATCGTGTCCGGGAAGAATTCGATTTACCGGACAAACGTGATATATTCCGGTCATCATATTAAAATATTAAAAAAAAAAAAAAAATCAAAATCATATATTTTTTTCTCAAATCTAATATAGCTGTTTGTCGCGGTGATTACTGTTGTGTAGCGGCCTATATATGCCATTTAATGTCTATTTCTCATCCGATACGATTAGATGCGAGCTATATAATATATAATAATATAACATGATTTGACGCATGCGCGCTATGCCATGCGTCAAATCCAGCGCTGAACGGGTCCAGCGCTGAACGGGCGCCTCACTGGGAACTGAACAGACAGCATCGATCAATGAACGGACTCCACATTACGTTAACTGAAGTTTGTTAAATTGTTTGGGATTAATGTGAGTTTTCTATTTTCTCTTTCCAGTTTTACCCTTTTTTTTAAATCAATAAAACAACGTCATTTCTATAACCAGGTCTCCGCTGGTTGGGAAGGCATTTCGTTTAGCTCGGGAGTATGACAATGGGGAGAACATAACTGTTTATTGAGAAACAATTGATAGGCAGTCTGGGATACGTATATAAAGAAATACCACAATGTCTAGATGTATAACATTTTATTGAACAGTAACAGTGCAAGCATGTAGGCTTCTGGCGTGACACGGCTAGCCTAATTTCCGTTCATATGCCTTTTATCAGATAAAATAAAATAGAATAAAACTCTTTGAAAATAAATAGGCTTTAAATTAACTTGCAATGCGTATAGGCTAATTTCGTTCGATGTTACAGCCTAGGCTATGCCTTTTCTCAGATAGATAGGGGATAGCCCTGTAAGCTCATACGGGTCTGTATGTCGTCCTGAAGACCGGCTGTTAGATCATATCGCTGAAGTTTGTCTCCATCTTAGTGTAAATGTTGTCCGTTTCGTTTGTTATCCTATAGGCTAACTAAAGGGGGCGGGTCCTTCTCTCTCGGGCAGTGGTGTGTGTGTGTGTTTGGTGCTCAGCTGAAAATGGTTAGAGGGAATTATTTTCACCGGACATTTATGTCCGACGAGTTTTCAATTTGTCGGACTTCTACTAATTTTACCGGACAAAGACCGGTAATTACCGGTTAACGGAAACCCTGATCTACACACGTGCTGATTTTTTTTATATTTCTTTTTGACGATATCTTGGCAACAGCGGAGAAGTTTCTGAAGTTAGTTCTGAAGGGAGTGATATTGATGAGCTGCAACGTTTGCAGGAAAAGCGCTATACAAATAAAAGTTATTACTATTATGACAATGTTATAACTGATTTGGATGATTTAGAAGGCTTTGAAACGGAATGGAAGACGGACAACTAGCACCGTAATCCTAGGAGGCGTTTCAACCGCACCCCGGGGTGAAATCAATATACCTGCAGACGCAACACCGATGACCTTATCAACATTTAAACTGGAGACAAGTTCAGTTCGCCTAGACTAGTCAGTGGCATTTATGGACCCACACTGGTTTATTTTTTATGTTTCGAACCTGTTGTGCCTTTTTGAAACTGCCCTTTGCGGTTTCCTGTTCAATTCAGGTTAGAATATATGTCCCTTTTTCTTCTAATAATGAAGAGTGTTTTGTTTTGTGTGTTTTCTTCTCTTTTTTTATGTGAGGTCAAACATGGTGAAGTATCTTTTGGGGTTAAAACAAAAATAAATATTATCTAATTAAGTGTTTGTATCTGATGTCACAAAAAATAGACACAACATTGATAAATAATTAGTCACAGTATGGAATGTAGGTGGGCTGAAAAATCCAACCAAACGTACTAGAATGGTATGTCACCTAGCCAAATTGAAATCAGAGTGAAATCTGTGTAGGCCTACTTTTTTTTATTTTTCTTTGATTGTTACAGTAAAGCATGAATGTCATTTGATATTCCATGATAGACACATTGTTGGTCCTTCTTACTGTGTAAGTAGGAAGCTTGATATCACATTGCCACAGCCTACTCTGAGACATGTTTTTTTGTCATTAGTGTTCTTTTACGTTTCAAGTAATTCTGAGAGGAACTACCGGTCTTGAACTCCATTTCGACATGTCAGAGGGAGGGTCAACACAATCTCACTCCTGAACTCGGCGTGTAGCTTTTCAAATAGACCAGTAGTCTATTTCAGTACCAAGTAATTGGTACTGAAATAAATCTGTCATGAGCTGAAAATGTGCAGCACCATAATCTGTGTGAAGGTTCTGTTGCTGTGTCAGAACCTGTCAGTAACATGAAGAGAAAATGTGTAGTCTTGTTAACTTAATAGCCTATACAGTGCTTTGAAAAAGTAGTCAAAACGTTTTCAGACTGTTGCCTTAAGAGTCTGAAAGTGAAATACATTAAATTAAGATGAGGAAGAAATGGCAACAATGCTACTTGTAACATCTGTAAAATTATCATTTCAAGTTAGGGTGGAAACACCAGTAATATGCAAAAACATCTCTTTCGGTGCAACATGGGATAAAATTACAGGACTGCCACGGTATCCTAGAGGAGAGCAGAATTACAAGACCGTCAAAGCTGCTCTACATCGCCGAAAGCTTCCGTTCCGGCTGCCATTTCCAGCGAAACTCATCACCATGGATAAGAAGAAGTATAGTTATGGCAAGGCAAAAGAGGCCAAATCTGTGCTCTCAAGTCTGCTACCTACTATCTGCTTTGAATGGTTGGCACTACATTGAGCGAGCAAGCAGTAGCCTATGAGAACAATCCCGAGGTAAACAATGGCCCCAAAACCTGAATAGACACACTCTAAGTAATAGCCTAACTCTAGTTAAGAGTCTGAAAGTGAAATACATTAAATTAGGATTGTTCCCACTGATCTACATACTTAACTGTACACTCAAAGTGAAAGAAACATTTTACAAACAATTTGCCTTTTACTACTGAAATCAAACTCCATTCAACTTCCCAGCTCGTTGAAGAATTCAATGCATTCTATCTCCACAGCTGTGCCACTGCAAGGTTTTGATTTGTTATGCAATCAGGTCTTCCCTGTTTCTTTGTTGTCTATACATTTGTTTTCATGGGGTAAAAAAATGTTAGTCACGTTTTTCCATCAGCGAAAAATGATGTTAAATTAATATATTTTACTTATTAATTATATAGATTTTGAGGCAACAAAACTGAGGCCAAAAACATTGTGCAGGGGGGTGAATACTTTTTCAAGCATTGTAATAGTTCCTCTCCTAACCTCTGTGACTTACACAGGTCGTTGCTACTACAATCCTTTGCAATTCAATGCAACTACATTTTTGGTGAGTTACCTTGGCACAAGCTTTGTAAAATTGTTAGCAATTCTAACAGCCAACGGGTCATTTTTGGGCAATTATGTGTAAAGGGCCACATGAGGATCAAAATGTGAAATTCTATATTTTTGGGAAATTCAATCAGAAATACGTTTCTTAACCATCTTCCACTATTCTGGTCAAACATCTTTAAAATAGTCTAAAAAAACAATTACCAGAAAAGGTCTTTAAAGGAGTTTAGAAAAACAGTATAGACTTGGGTCAAGTTTTAACACTACTTAGGCAGTATAACATTTTAGGACACGGATTGGCTTCTGTAAGTTTAAGAATCATTGTCCAGTCTCCAGGTCATTCTGTTAACAAGAACCCACATAACTGTAAGATACAGTTGAAGTTGGACATTAACATACACTTAGGTTTAAGTCATTAAAACAAAGAATTGTGGACATTCGTAAGTCTGGTTCATCCTTGGGAGCAATTTCCAAATGCCTGAAGGTACCATGTTCATTTAAACAATAGTACGCAAATACAATGGGACCACACAGCCATCATACCGCTCGGAAAGGAGATGCCTTCGGTTTCCTAGAGATGAACATACTTTGGTGCCAAAAGTGCAAATCAATCCCAGAACAAAAGCAAAGGGCCTTGTGTAGATGCTGGAGGAAACAGGTTGAAAAGTATCTATATCCACAGGAAAACGAGTCCTATATCGACATAACCTGAAAGGTCGCTCAGTAAGGAAGAAGACACTGGTCCAAAACCGCCATAAAAAAGCCAGACTATGGTTACTGCCACTGGACTACTTTTTGGAGAAATGTCCTCTGGTCTGATGAAGGCGGTAACTGTTTGGTCATAATGACCATTGTTGAGGAAAAAGGGGGAGGCTTGCAAGCCGAAGAACACCATCCCAACCGTGAAGCACGGGGTGGCAGCGTCATGTTGCTTTGCTGCAGGAGGGACTAGTGTACTACACAAAATAGATGGCATCATGAGTAAGGAAAGTTATGTGGATATATTGAAGCAACATCTCAAGCCATCAACCAGGAAGTTAAAGCTTGGTTGCAAATTGGTCTTCCAAATGGACAATGACCCAAAGCATAGGCCTACTTCCAAAGTTGTGAAAAAATGGCTTAACACTACGAGCGCGACGTTTTTTCACCTACTTTTAGCACGACGAGGTGTCGAATCACACGACCACTCTTCACAATGGGGGAGTGTGTATTGACGCACAAAGATCACTGGATGGCGATGTCACACAAGAATAGAAAATGACAAGATCACTAGGCTACCTCTAAAAATGCAGAAAGTTCCTATGCGCAGAGAAGCAGAGAAGTGGGGAAATTATTAGCACAATCTGATATGAAGCTTGAGTCAGCTGAAAACGAACTATGGAACAAATTAAATGATATATATGGAGAGGAGATTGATTGTGACTGCGGGAGCTTTACTAATGAATGAAAGTTGATTATCATTATTAAAAAAGAATAGTAATACATATTGCAATATTGTGTTATCATAATTATGAGCTTCACAGTGATAAAGTCTGTTTATTTGTCGTGAAATTCGCCGGTAACGTCAGCCTGTCAGCCCCTGCAACTGCTCACAGGGGTTGTGAGTTGTGATTATATGGAATGGCTGAATATGTTAATTCTTTTTTATTTTGATTACATTATATAATTGTATTTGGTATAATGACGAATAAACTTGAAACTTGAATGATCTCACAGGAGCGCGTACCTGCACGGTAAAGTGGAGAGGAGATTGATCGGGACTGCAGGAGTTTTCATTAGGCTACTAATGAATGATGGTTGATTATTATAATTTTTAAAGAAAATAGTAATAAATATTGCAATATATGCCGTCAAAAAAAGCGATATTTTGCCACATGAAACGATAATTGTATCGCAAGAGGCCACGATACGATAATCGCCGTATCAATATTTTGTCCTACCCCTAATACACTGACACTGAGTAGAAAAGCAGTAGGCTAGAGGAACACTGAGGGAGAATGAGGCTTCGTTGAGAATTAACACATTTTCTTATTTAATTTTTTGTGTTTTTGTGCTATTAACACACATCTTTTGACATTTTTATATCAATCTTAAAATGACCTCCACTTGGCCACGGACATATAAACATCTTATTAATCAACCACAAGTCCAACGTCTTGGCAATGTGAGGGTGTAAGAAAAACAAAGAGTACAGCATCTATCAGAGTGTATGAGACTCTAAAAGCATCTATAATGAGATCACTGCCTTCAACACAGAGTGGAGGAAGGACACGTCATGTTTATTTTGGTCCTAAGGCACTAAGAGGAGGGCTTGTTTTAAATATAGGGCGAACATAGCGTTGCAGCATACAGTCCACCAACACTAAATATGAAAGAAATAATGTAATGGTGTTGAGCCACAAAAAAAAGAAACAGAGAAACAAAACAAAGGAGAGAGATGAATGTCAATAAGAGCAAAAGTTCACATTAGGGGTGGGTAACTCACGATACAATAACCTTATTATATTTTGCGCCCTGATACCGATGGTATCATGATACAGCGATTCTGCGATATTCGATACATTGTAAGACAAGTCATCAACGATACATCACGATATCTGTGTTAACTGAAGAAAACAATACCATTAGAAAAGGCAAAAAGCAGGAATTGTGATTTTTATTCATTCACTTTGTTGTTGCTGGTTGTGAACAATGAAACAAACAATAAATTAGGCCTAGCCTACATCTTGCTTACTCGTCTCTAACATACACAAACACTGACTGCCACTTGTCCATGTGTGACTGCCATCATACAAAATAAAGTGCCAAAAGGCCGAACTGCCCAGAAAGCTGGATATTTAAGGAAGGACTATAGATATCTATTGTATCTATGTGAAGACTGATGTACATGTCCTATTTAGAAAAGAGGCTACAGAGCAGCCAGCAGTATCATTATTAGGGATGCACGATATTATCGGCACCGATATTTATCGGCCCGATAATGGGAAATTAATGTTTATCGGTATTTATCGGTTTTATAACATTTTAGCCGATATTTTGCAGATAATATGAAGCCGGAAATATTTCTGCTTCCGGTTTCCGCGCGCATGCTGCTGCGCCTGCGTACAGGCACGCAGTGTATAGACGAGACGAGAGCGAAACATGCCTTCCCCGGTGTGTCTGACATTCTTCACAGTTTCTGAGGCAGATAGTGCTGCGTGACACCGTAATAACGTTCTGAAGCTGGACCATGCGTGACACCGTAATAACGTGTTCTGAAGCTGGACCATGCGTGACACCGTAATAACGTTCTGAAGCTGGACCATGCGTGACACCGTAATAACGTTCTGAAGCTGGACCATGTGTGACACCGTAATAACGTTCTGAAGCTGGACCATGCGTGACACCGTAATAACGTTCTGAAGCTGGACCATGCGTGACACCGTAATAACGTTCTGAAGCTGGACCATGTGTGACACCGTAATAACGTTCTGAAGCTGGACCATGTGTGACACCGTAATAACGTTCTGAAGCTGGACCATGCGTGACACCGTAATAACGTTCTGAAGCTGGACCATGCGTGACACCGTAATAACGTTCTGAAGCTGGACCATGTGTGACACCGTAATAACGTTCTGAAGCTGGACCATGCGTGACACCGTAATAACGTTCTGAAGCTGGACCATGCGTGACACCGTAATAACGTTCTGAAGCTGGACCATGCGTGACACCGTAATAACGTTCTGAAGCTGGACCTTGTGTGACACCGTAATAACGTTCTGAAGCTGGACCATGCGTGACACCGTAATAACGTTCTGAAGCTGGACCATGCGTGACACCGTAATAACGTTCTGAAGCTGGACCATGCGTGACACCGTAATAACGTTCTGAAGCTGGACCATGTGTGACACCGTAATAACGTTCTGAAGCTGGACCATGTGTGACACCGTAATAACGTTCTGAAGCTGGACCATGTGTGACACCGTAATAACGTTCTGAAGCTGGACCATGCGGGGCTTTTGAAACCATGTTTGGACAGTGGAAGATAACTAAGGAGCGGGTGCACGTTGTGCTGAGGTAATAAGATAATTACTCTTAGGTGAGCCTTTTTTGTTTTCATAAAAGGAGGCCAGATCTTGGCTAAAAAAAGCATTGTGCACTGTATAACAGATTCTGTTTGTTAGAGGAAATAATAAATGAACATTTGAAGACTCAGAAGTGTTCTCTTTGTTGTGTTAACAATAGTGATGTAAGTTAGATTTGGTGAGATCACTATGGAATATTAAATCATCAATCTTTGCTCACTACATAGCCTTTCTTACCTTCAGGTGTGCATGAACTACAGGTTATCAACTGTGAAATGATATCTGAATGGTCTTTATTGTCATTGATATAGTACAGGTACCAAACAACGACATTTGGGAGGGGGAGCTCCCCTGGTGCTAGGAAAGAAAAAATAAAATAATAATAATAATATCGGTATCGGTATCGGTTATCGGCCACGAGAAGCGGGTAAATATCGGTATCGGTATCGGTTGGAAAAAATGCATATCGTGCATCCCTATCCACAACAACAGTTGGCTATTAAAGACTGCCAGCCTTTATTCAAGCAACAAAACAGTACTCTGCAGTACTCAGTGACCAACTGGTTTAAAGTTAAAACAATTTAAACTGCAGCATTCAGCATTGTAAAAAAAAAGAGTTACTGTCTGATTTCTAGTTTTAGTGCCTTCGTGTTTTTATTCTATTTATCTTCTCTTACAAATGGCAAATCAATTATAGCACCCTTTTTAAACGTGTAGCCTAGTGACGCTGCTGGTGAGACCAGAAACCAGTCGCAGAATCAAAGGGGTGTCAACAATATCTGATTTTCGTTTTTTTCATAACAGGCAACTTGTTTTAAGTACCACTCGATATAATATACAACAGTTTAACGATCACTAAACACTTATAATCTGTGGGTTGGATTCACTGTTGCCAGAGGCTACCGGTAAGTGATACCTGGCTTGTAAACATACTTTCGTTTTAGAACGAAACGTTAGCCACTAGCTGTTAGCAGCGTTTTTAGCAGTCACCATTCAACATTGATACAAACAAACATTCAAATACTCGTGTCGTCTTGAATTTTTTTCCGATTTCAATGTATGACGCATCATTTGAAAGCTTACCATCTGTAGTTTCAGACTATGTAAACAACCGAAAAATTACGTAAACAAATGGTTTATGATTTCACCAGCTAGCATCATGACATTGTGAAACTCATTACACACAGGTAGCTACTAGCCAACTCTCATGCTCGTGACCACTGACTACTACTGTTGTCATCACGTGAGTGACACGCCGGATCGCGAGCCCCAGATCGCTGCCTATTTTTTTTCTGGTGCGATCTGCGATCCAGCATTCAGGACCAATATCGCGGCGATATGCGGTATCAATATCGGATCGGGACATCCCTATTTAGAATCCATGACGTTGTATTTCCTTTGACATTGTCACATTTTAAATAGATAGCATGCTACTTTATCAGCTTTCTCAAACAAAGTTTGCGAACGGATACACGGTGTTGTGGCATAGCCTGGGCGCTTGAATACTGTCCTTGTTGCGACTAAATACAACTTTACACTGCGGATACCATAGATATGACATACAGTAGATACCATATGGTGCTTTTCCATCAGCAGCCCGGGTCAGTGCAGTTCGGATCGGGTCACTTTTGATCTGTTCTGGTTTTCCATTATACACAAACCGACCCGGACTAGTAGGAGGAGTAGACGATAGTAGGCGGAGTTACGCGTCACACGCAGCCTGGCAAAAAGCTTCCGGGTGTACACAGCAACAACAGTGATTTTTTTGGAGAGAAAGAGAGAGAGGAAGCTATGTACACATAATAAAGTCATGTTTTTTGAACCCTTAAAACCACTGCCTTCACTTGTCTGCTTTATGAACTGTAGTATCATCATCGGGAAACGCCGACAAGACGCGAATCTACCGGCATTTGACTCATGAGTGAACGGCGAAAATGGCTGGACAGCACAGCAGCAGCGGCCGGGTGAACTCCCGGTTCATCGAGTTTACGGTTAAAAGCATAACTTCTCGGGGTGTCAGCGCGGTGGTTAAGGGCTCAAAATGACCGTAGACAGATGGTGAAGTTAGCAAAGGAGTATTGTGTTTGTACCACCTCCACAGCCGGTGTTATTCACGGACAAACACGGTGCATAATAGCGATTTTTGTGTTGTGCTTGTTGTAAATAAAAGTTCTATGATTCATTGAAATGACATTAAACTAAGATAATACGATGGTCAGCATAATTTTTCGAATCTTTATTAATAAGCTATTACAGAAACTGTAGTGACATTTTTTTAGAGCGAATGTGGTATTTCAAGATGGCGGTTAGTGAAGAAATATATGGGATGGGATGGGACATGGGATGACGATTTCCATTGACCAATCAACGGTGTGCAGCGTCACACGCCACACGCAGCCTGGCAAAGAGACCCGGATATGAAATTGTAGACCCTGGGGTCGATGTGGAGCTAAAGAAGCGAGCCAAAGCGAACCGAACCGACCTGGGACGACTAATGGAAAAGGGGACAAGAAGCAGACCGAAGCGGGCTGACCCGGGTCAGCACCGGGTCAGCACCGTAGTGGAAAAGCCCCAATAGATATGACATACAGTAGAAGCCTCGTTTGAGACGATAGACAGTCCGACGCATAGCGGCTACATACAGCAGTGGCCAATGAGGCATCTACGTTTCTACATCTCTGTCGAATACTACACGGCAGAGTTTGACGCTTGAGTTTTTACAACGCGCAACTGCCCGAAAAACATACCGGCATATACAGTAAATCGATATTTGGCGAAGTAAATCGATCATTGTATCGCAAGAGGCCACGATAAGAAAATCGCGGTATCAATATTTTGTCCCACCCCTAGTTCACATGCCCGGGAATTGTCTGCAGACAGTGCAGTACATAGCTGGTATTGTGGTATCGTTCTCCACACACGGATATGGTTCTGCTTCTATTATTTTTTCTCATAATCTAACTTTGCTAAGCTCGCCTTCAGCCTTCAGCCATGTTTCGAATTAACAAACTAAAAGATACGTCTAATGACGTCAACAACGTCATTCCCAACAGGCAGAGAGGTTCGGCTAAGGCAGACAGCGGCAGCCCACAACTGATAGGAGAAATCGAGAAATAAACAAATAAAAACATCGCGCTGAATTGGTACATGCCCGACCGGGCAAGTCAAAGACGGGTTTACTTGCCCCGGGCAATCGTTAATGTCAAACCCTGCAATTAACCAATCGCAGCGAGTAGTTTCTCACTTGGTACTTTTGGTTTGCTCTGCTGATGTTAGGGAGTTGGCTTGTTAACCCACATCACATCAGCCAAATAATGATAAATATAATTCTACAACTGTAAACTACTTTGTTTCCAATCATAGTTAGCTAATTAGCTATTAATTACTTAGCTAGCTAGCTTACTTATCAAACGTCCATTTTGTGATATAGACGCACTACGGAGCAGTGCACACACACCATCTCCTTCCTTAAATATAATTCCACAACTGGACACTACTTCATTTCCTATCATAGTGGAGGTATGTGGCAGTCTCACGCGCCTGTCTCGTTCCAGTTCTGCATCCAGTTGAATGCGTGAGCAGACCCGGGTCTGAGCCATGTGTGAAAGGGAGCAACCCGGTAATTGGCGGGCATTTAGCTCATGTGTGAATGGCGAAATCACTGGCGGACCCGGGTTGGGATTCCATGTAATTTACAGGGAACTGTGTGTGAAATGATGATGGGTACATGGAGGGATTTAGGGGAGGGTCATGCGTTTCCAATTTCAGTTGAAAAGAAACTAGAATAGAGTAACTGTTCATCTCAATAATGTCAGCACAACGATTACAAGAAGAAGCACTGGTTTTGCAGGAAAACTAAAATTGTTTTCGCAAAAAGAAGAAGAATTCGCACACACGTGCTTCACCTTCACTTCTGTCCCCAGAGCCCTATTCGCACTAGGGATGTGCACTAAATGTTTTCAT
The DNA here is from genome assembly GCF_963989245.1 of Nansenia antarctica. Taxonomy (NCBI): domain Eukaryota; kingdom Metazoa; phylum Chordata; class Actinopteri; order Argentiniformes; family Microstomatidae; genus Nansenia; species Nansenia antarctica. The sequence continues at coordinate 55,698,789 of NC_137674.1, read as the reverse complement.
ATTCAAATAATCGGTGGGTGCTATGAACGAATAATCGATTATTCTATGTGTGCCGACATTCACCAATGTGCGCACGCTAGGGATGCTCCGATTTATCGGCCACCGATTTAAATCGGCCGATTTCACTCCAAATGACTCGATCGGTGATCGGCAAAAATGGCCGATCGCAAAAAACGTTTTTTTTTTTTTTTCTTTTTTTTCCTGGGGAAGACAGATAACTGAACAGAAAACATAGGAGGACGTAACAGTATGTAAACCATGAAGGCCACGTTTATGATGTCTTTTATACAGCCATATCGACTGACTTGGGCTTCAGGCCCTAACTGGGTGGTAGGCCAGACTTTTACTATGCCATAAAAATGGGTCTGCGTTTGCTTGGTGCCTAATGGATCAAAACTTTTGTCTAAAAAGCAAAAAATATGTAGGCTATCCAGTCAGTAGGCCTACAGTTATGTATTTTTTTTTAAATCGGTATCGGTTGATCTTTTGTGTGTGTGTGTGTGTGTGTGTGTGTGTGTGTGTGTGTGTGTGTGTGTGTGTGTGTGTGTGTGTGTGTGTGTGTGTGTGTGTGTGTGTGTGTGTGTGTGTGTGTGTGTGTGTGTGTGTGTGTGTGTGTGTGTGTGTGTGTGTGTGTGTGTGTGGGGGGGGGGGGGGGTTATGGGGGCTCATGCTCACTGTGTTAAGCTTTGAAAACCCCTGACTTAAAGTATTCGTTGCAAGTTGCTTAGGATAAAGGTGTCTGCTAAATGGCAACAATGTAAATCACTCAATATCCGAGTATACATTACGGGTTACAAATAAATTACAAATTTACAAATTGCGGAGAAATAAAAGTTCTATGGTGGTTTTTGGTCGATTCGGCGGTTATTAGACAGCGGTTGGGTCTGGAAATTGTCAATCCCATCTGGCAACCCTGGTCCTGCCTACCTGTGTCGCAACAGGGTTGTAATCTAGTAGATTCTCCATAGCTTTCATACATTTCTTAAAGACAAATCCTCGAATTATTTAACTTAAACGAAAAATGTGTAAAGGGGGCGCAACTTTTCGTTTGCATGACGGTCTTTAATCCTCTCTTCTGATCATCGTTCCAGTCAACCGATCTATCCCTTCTAGAGTAACCCTTGGTCGATTTAGCAATCGAACGACGGAAACTAGCAATAATAGTAGCTACGTACTTAGACATCTCTGCAAACTGTGTTTGCCCTAACTTGCACTAATCAATGGTGCAGACAATGCCATTTTCGTCTTGCTAATACTAGGCAGTAGTGTGCAACTTCGAAACATTTCGCTACGCCCACTTTAAAGTTACAGTTAGCCTAAACCAAATATTTTACAGGCTTAGCTAGACAATATTGTATGCTAGCTAACAAGTATCTATATTGCTACCTAGCTTGCAAAGTTAGCTAGCAGGCAGAGAGGTAATAGTGATTGACCATTGTTGCTAACTAGCTATGAGTTAGCTTGCTTAAGTTGTAGTTAACTAAATGGTTAGCAGCTACGTAGTAAGTTAGCAACAATAATTGAACAACACCAAATGACAACGGTCTAGCTAACACTTCACAACAATCATTGACCGACACCAAATCACGGCTGCTAATGTTAGCAACAGTGGGCTAGTCAGATGTCAACGGTAACCAGCTGTTGAAATCGCTAGCTCGTTATCTGATCACTCCCCCAGTGCTAGTAACGTTAGCTACGGAACTACTAGGAACTGGAGTCATGGCTAGCGATCAATGCAATCTCTATTAATAGCTAAATAGTCAACTAGTTTATAGGGTTAAAACGCACGTAGCTAGCTGGTGAAAGCTATCTAGCTACAACTAACACATTCAACCTACCTGGGTCAAGTTTGATACCTTGTAGCTAGCTAGTCTTCTTCCTGACTTCGTAGACAAGACTGCTTTGCTTAGTTAGTCGTCCACTCCGTGTTGGGCGATTTCAGACTGTTTAAAACTGCACAAAAACAAATGTAGTCATATTCTTCTGGATTGGCTTCAGATATTCCGCTTTTCCACCTAGCTAGCTTGCTGCACTAGTGTTCTTCAATCTAGATAGCTAGCTAGCTACTCGAGGACCAGTGTATCGCTGCCTGGGCGCAGTGGTAGTAGACGTCCAGCTAGTTGGGAAGTGGAGGAACACATCGAGGATCCTCAGCCAGGGCATGCTGTTGGTGGCGTGCTCCCACTAGCTGCAAAGCCCATTGCGATGTTAAATAGAGCCAGTGACTTACCTGTTTATCATGTCACATCTGTCATCTAGTTTACCCCCCAAAAGGGTTGTCGACTTCGCGGTTGCACATTCACACCTGGTGACAATAAAGTCCATTCATTCATTCAAAGTTTATACATTTTCCAGATTAATTTACCCAAGAATATACATACACAGCCATAATCTTGTTCAAGATTTGACACTTAAAACAGTTCTGCTGTTATCCAAATATGATGATCAGATCACAATCCGATCACAGTATGTGTCCACACCTGGTGTTAACATTTTTAAAATGGGTCTCTTATTGTAAGAGACCGGGGATCCTTGTAAACATGTTTGACTGTATCGTCATTAGTGTTGTATTAGTGTCTGCTATTAAATGATGTAGCTGTTATCTCTGTAACACAAATAGAAAATGCATGGTTTCTTGTCTCAAACACAAGAAGTGAAATGTTACAGTCCTGTGTGTGTGTGTGTGTGTGTGTGTGTGTGTGTGTGTGTGTGTGTGTGTGTGTGTGTGTGTGTGTGTGTGTGTGTGTGGACCCACAGAGTACAGGTCTTACACATTTGAACACAAAAATAAAATGTAACACAATGTGCAAATGTTCACCAACTTCAACAACTGAATATTTGTGTGTATGTGTGTGTGTGTGTGTGTGTGTGTGTGTGTTTGTGCGTGTTACAGATGTGTGTGTGTTACAGATGTATGGCACTCCTGGAGTGCAGGCTTTGCGGTGTATTGATGCACAGGTACGGAATACAAGGATGAGAATCATTGCATAAACTCTCTCTGGCAACCTCCACTCGGCAGGCCCGTAGGTGATTGGCTGGGGACTTTGTTAGCAAGGCCCACTGAAGGCGAGGGTAATAAGATTACTAGGATTTAGGTGCAATAGGAATTCAAGTTCAGAAAGATAGAAGGTACAAGGTTTATGCAAATTCCCTATGGGAAGGTCACTTAAGCCCTTCCGTCAACTGTAAACCATTAGATTAATTGTGCATTATAGGAACTAAATGGTTAGCCTAGCCCAACCTTAATATTATGTCCTTTGGGTGAATCAATCCTCACCGATAAACATATTACCTGTAGCCACAATAACGTGCACTCATTAAGGATAGAGCTGTCGTTAACCACAATAATTTGTACACCTTGTCTTACGGTGAGTTACTTGTAAGATATTGTGAACAAGAGGTAGCAGGGCAGACTTTGGGACGTAGACAGTTAACAGCAGGGTGAAATTGTCATACTTAAAGCCCAATTTATACTTCTGCGTAAAATCTACGGCGTAGCCTACGCCGTAGCCTGCGTAGGCCCGGAGCCTACGCCGTAGGTTGACGCGCACTGTTATGTTTGGAGTAAGGATCACACAACACACAACTGCATAGCGTCACCGTGTTCTTTACTTGACAATCAACCACAGACAGGAGCAATACATCACAGATATAGGCACATCACTTAGGCTTCACATCACAATCCAAGAGCAATCGATCATACATGAAACACAATAGTGACAAGAAATCAAACCCCGAGTATCCCCAATTAACCCTATGTGTGGACACAACATTTCCCCCCCCTGGCGGAACTTCAAGCATGGAAGGTAGACACAAAGTCCTCTAAGTGGCCAGGGCGTGAACGTATACGGACAGGTCGTGATGGGGACGAGGAAGGCTGAGGCAGGGGAATATCTACGACCTGTGTAGGGGCTTCCTGAGGTATCGGGGCATGTATCGGGGCATGTAAGTCCCCTGAGGGTATAGCAGCGGGAGTGTCATTGTCCATGTCCGGCGGGGCTGGTAGCTTCCGGAGGCGACTGGCATGCCATCGAGTGCCATCAGTGAGGAGGAAGGTGGCTAATCCTAACTGACGGGTGACTTGGAAGGGGGAAGACCAGAAAGAGGCCATTTTATTGTCCCGGTGGGGCCTACGAACTCTGACCCAGTCTGAAACCCTGATGTCTGGCACCCTGACCCGTTTGGAATGGTCAAAGCGCTGCTTCATCCGCCTCTGCTGACGGGTGACTGTGGCTCTAACCCCAGGGGACGGTGCAGAGGTTGTAACAGGGCGGAGTCTGTCCAGGGGCAGGTTGAGTTCCCGGCCCAGCATGAGGAACGCTGGGGAGACACCCGTCGTCGAGTGTTGCGTGGCTCTATAATGGAGCAGAGTGTGGCGAATGGCCTGTTTGAATGAACACCCTTGGGCCAGATGCGCTCTAAGTCCATTTTTCAATGACTGATTGAAGCGTTCCACCCCCCCGTTGGCCTGGGGGTGGTAATAGGCTGTACGGATGTGGCGGATGCCCTTACTCTCCAGGTAGGAGGTGAACTCTGCAGAGATCAGTTGGGGGCCATTGTCAGTTGTAATAGTCTTTGGCAGCCCCCAGCGGGCAAAGAGAGAGTCCAGGAAGTCCACAATGACCTGAGAGGTCACCGAGCCCGTAGTGGTAAGCTCTGGCCACTTGGAATGCAGGTCATAAACGACCACCAAAAAGCGTTGGTGGTGAGGAACTCCATGGATCTCCCCACAGATGTCTAGCTGCAGGTGCTCCCAGGGCTGAGAGGGCCAGGCCAGAGGTTGCAGAGGTGGGGGAGCCTGGTGTCCGGTCTTTCCACTCACCAGACAGGCAGAGCAGTCCCTAACCAGGGCTTCAATGTCTCCGTCAATCCCTGGCCACCACACCAGGTCCCGACAGCGCTGTTTGAGCTTCACTATGCCCAGATGACCCTCGTGCGCCATAGTCAGAACACGCGCACGAAGGGCACCCGGGACCACAGTGCAAAGCCCCCGTGCGACGCAGGTGTCATTCCAACAGGACAATTCCTGTTTAACTCTGGAAAATGGCACCAGGTCCTCTGACACCTTGTGAGGCCACCCGGTCCGGATATAGGTGCAGAGTTGGCCGAGAATAGGGTCCTCCTCGGAGGCGTCCTTTAACTCCTGCAGAGACACAGTGGCTTGGAGGGGGTCGTGTAACATCTGTATAATGTCCTGTTCTACCTGATCTGAGCCCTCGTGTGGGGCTGGGGCCGAGATGGAGCGAGAGAGAAGGTCAGCGACAACATTTTCCCTGCCGGGAGTGAACTGTAGGCTATAGTTATACTGACGGAGACGGTCAGCCCACCGGTGTAACCTCAGTGGTCTATGGCCTGTTCCTGATGTGGACAGCAGGGTTGTCAGTGTCTGATGGTCTGTTCTCAGTGTGAAGGCTCGTCCATACAAGTACAAGTGCCACCTGTCACAGGCCCAGATGCATGCTAGTGCCTCACGCTCACCCACAGAATAGCGCTGCTCTGTCGGGTTGAGGGCGCGGGAGGCGAAGGCAATGGGTTTCTCAATGCCGTTCTGGGTCTGTGATAACACAGCCCCTACTGCTATGGCGGACGCGTCACAGGTGACCAGGGTGGGGCTGGAGATGTTGAAGTGAGCCAGCACTGGGGGTGACGTAAGCTGGGCTTTGAGAGCACCCACAGCCTCAGTGCATGCTTGCGACCACACCCATGGCTCATCCTTACGTAACAGCTGACGCACGGGGGCTGTGGTGGCGGAGTACTGAGGCAGGAATTTTAGATAGTAGCCTGTCATGCCCAGGAAAGATGCCACCTGAGCGGCTGTGCTGGGCTCTGGGATGGCCACGATGACGTCCACGTTGGATTGCAGTGGGGACATGCCCTCTGCTGACAAACGGAACCCCACATAGTCAATGGTTGGCACAGCGAAGACACATTTGAGAGTGAGTTTGTGCTTGGCCAGGGCTTCGAAAACCCTGTTAAGTTTTTTGATAGTGCAGCTGGTTAACATTTGAGGATACGGTTACGTGTGGGGGCAAGTCAGAGATTACAAGTTCGAGACTCGGTTGGAGCAACTCAAATTGCAAGGCTACTGTTTGCACCAACTTGACTTCTGTTTCACAAGTAGTCTTTCTCTCTGTGGCAGCACTCTAATGGAAGAATACAGAATGACATTTCAAGGCAACACAAATATATGTTTGATTTGGACTGATCTAACCGATCTAACCGATGCAGCACTCTATACCCATGTCCATTTATGCCATTAATCTTCACAGTTGAATTAAATCATTTGTCAATTGAATTCATAACATTTTTGTTGTTTCAAATTCAAAATGTTCACCATTTGATACACCAAAACTGCACAGAATGATCATGCTTTGTGATGAATTGAAGTGAAACAAGAAAAGGACTGCATGTAGAATGCATGTAGAGTACATGTAGAAATGTGACACAATATACAGTAACTGTGTAAGTAATGGGACAGTGAAGCACATTTTTCTTCTTTTGGCTCTACAAAAGTTTGGAGATTAAAGTTGACATTCTCTTTTATTTTATGGTATTTGTGTACATATTGGTTTCACCACTCAGAAATGACAACACATTTTATGCATAGTCCCGCTATTTCAGGGTTTCCAAAATTCACAGGACAATTGGCTTGACAGTGTTTCTGGTTCGTCAGGTGTCACATCATTTGTGCAGTCATAAGAGTTCTTAAAGTCTAGTAATATTGAAGCTAACCTTTGCGTTTGTGTTCAGTGTCTGTCAGGATTAGGACCAAAAAGATGACAATGAAAGTCAGGGAAGCCATTATGAGGCTGAAATATCAATCAGAAACTTAGCCAAAACCTAACTTCACCAGCAGAACTACAGAGGCTACACAGCAAGGTGTAAACCACTAGTTAGCCACAAAAACAAAAGGTTTTGAATTCCTCATGTCTTAATCATTATCACAAAATGTACTTGGGGTTTGAATTCTATTGAACATTATATGAATCCCACAAAGTAAATGTGGACAATTTGGGTATAATACCCCTGATAAGGTTATTTATCAGGGGTGAAACATTACATTGAAAGCTTTGAGACTTGCAAAAGTCCCCAGTCCTCACTAATGAGAAATGATGCAATACTGTCATTCATCCAAAGGAGGGCGACAAATCATACATTTTGTAATCTGTATAGTATTTCTGGTACAGTAGCCGACTCACAGTTTGAGTGCTACACACAACACCAATACACAGAACTGAGTTAAAACTGGATATGGTTAATGGTAGGCTCCGGGATATGACATCATAGAACGGGGCAATGCTGCCAGAAAAAAACAGATGCAACAGACTAGAATAGAGCATGTCAGAATTGCTTTTATTACATCAATGTACGGGTACACAGAGTAACATTCTTAAAAAGGTTCAGGTTCTTCGACATTGGCATTGCAGCAGAATACAAAATCAACAATAAAAGAATAAAGCAGAATACTAAATCATCTAAATCAACAATCAACAATAGCAGCAATAGCAGCAGAATACAAAAATCAACAATAATAGAATAAAGTAAAATAAGTAAGGTGATAATGTAAAAAATAGGTGATAATGATAAAATTAGAATTATGAATTAAGAAGAGGTAATAATATGGTGATGGTAATTGTACTACAGCGGGACCAGTTGTACTGCAGTAGAACAGTAGCGCAAAAGAAAATCTAACCTGCGCAGTTTTACATACTGTTGACATTTCTGGGAATATAGGGAAAGCCAAATAATGAAGCATATTAAATGATATTATTGTTATATTACATTTAGCAGCCAATATAGCCAGGACAGGTGACAGGTGCCAGTGACGTTCCGCAACGTCTAGGCAGCTCAAAATGGAACAGACAATAATGTTCACTGGTCCCCACATGGGGAGTGTTCCAATGACATCATTATAATTCCAAGAAAAATAAAATCACTAATTAGCAAATTAATGCTGACTAATTTGCTTTTCCCAAGAGTAAGAAAAAATGGGAACGCGTTGTTCTCAAAATATCTGCTCAGACCCAATCAAAATATGATCGCTTGCAGTGCAAACATACTTTTTAATCATGCATTCTCCTGACAGCCAATGTACCCTCACTGAACATTTTATTAGGAACACAAAAGAGCCACAATTCTTCGTTGCATTGATTCCCTAAGATGTTGGAAACATTCCTTTGAGATTCTGGTCCATGATGACATGATTGCACCACACAACTCTGGCGTTCTACCACATCCCAAAGGTGTTCTATTGGATTCAGATGCAGTGACTGGGAAAGCCACTGAAGAACACTGAAGTCATTGTCATGTTCATGAAACCAGTTTGAGACTACTTTTTCTTTGTGACATGGTGCATTATCATGCTGTAAGTAGTCATTAAAAGATGGGTACATTGTGCCCATGAAGGGATGCACATGGTCAGCAACAATGCCCAAATAGGCTGTGGCATTCAAGCGATGATTGATTGGTATTAATAGGCCTAAAGTGTGCCAAGAAAACATTCCCCACACCATTACACCACCTGAAGGAATGAGAAGGTGTACAGGTGTTCCTACTAAAGTGTTCAGTGAGTGTTTATCTCAGGGTGGATGGGAGTCATCAGGTAAGAACCTCCAAACACATTTACAACCCAGCCTACCATGGCCTTGCAGGCACCATGCTATATAGAAGGTACAGCCATACTGCTGGAGAGATGTTGTGCCTCAAACACTGAGAATCACAGCATACATGTCATTCTGCTGGCTTCAGAGAAAAGACTCCTGTTTAGGCACCTTGGTTTGAGCGGTTCCTGTAATCTGGTTCCTGTCTACACCTCCCAATGCTTGCTGAATTACAGTAAAACACATTTCACAAGGGGTTTGGGATTTTTTTTCTGACGACATTAAAAACAGAATACCAAGTCAAGCAGAAAGCTGCCAGCGATTTGCTTTAAGGCTGGATGGGAACATGGATAGATCACCTCCTGTAGAAAGTGTTACGGTCGTTTTGCCACACATGGACTGATCAGATTCTCTATGCCATTGTAATAACATATCTCAACCAATATCCTTAAGCTGGCATGCTTTCAGGGGCAGTTTATGTGACAGGCCTCGTCTAAAACATTTTCTCTCACAGAGACTTAAAGCATACTTACAATGTCAAAGCAAATCAATGAAAATCTGTAAAAATGTCAATATTTTCGTATATTAGTTTCTTTGGTATCACAGTTTGCCCTACTAAATAGCAATGAATGGGATATTGGTTTTCTCTTACTGTTATAAGGAATATACTTTTTAAAATGGTTAACAGCTCTGGTTCACATATAGGGGTTGCGTGTTAATTCAACACACAACATAGACACTGTGCCGGATGAAGAATGGGTCCTCAGGCAAGTCTTGACAGATGATAGAAAACACAGCTGGCTTTTCCCCTTCTACATCCTTTCTCCTCCTTTGATCTGTGACGTTAATCAGATCACTCCCAATCAGCTGGTCATTGTACAGGTACAACATCTGATGGCAGGACCGACACCAGAGTGCCAGGTGTTTGGTTGTGCTGGGCAAGGTTCAGTTTAGCAAGAGGGTGTATCATGTTATGACAGGTTTAAGAGCTTGTAGAGAGATTGTCCATATCCAGGGTAACTGAGGTCCTTAATGTTTTAAGATATAATAAGATATAATAAGATATTGTTTAAAGTTCTTCATTGTCACTACTCTGTGAGCAATGTTATACAAAATGTACATATACTATACAATAAACGTCCTAAACTAAACTGCAAAATATAAACACAAGAAACAATATGTATGATGTATTATGACATTAATAATGACAAGTGCAATGGGCAGTGCAAAATATTTATGTGCAATAATATGATCTTTTGTAGTGCAGAAATGCACAGCAGGGTACATTTCTGTCCAATGTGGTCACATTTTGGGGAAATTAACTGTACCTTCAATACATTGTTAATACTAGTCATGAATAAAAGAAGAATTGTATGTGTATGATTTGTTACATTCACACCGGCTGAGCTACTGCTTGTGTTCATTAAGCTGGAACAAGGTATCATCGAGAGGAACAAAAAGATTTATGGCAGGTTGAGGTCAGGGTGTATTGAAATACTGACATTAAGAAAATGAAGTGAAATACTGACTTGAAATAATTCTCAGACTGCCTCACTTTAAATCAAGTCTTCGGTACAACCTTTCCTACAGATACACATCAATACCTTAGGTTGATTTGTTCAGGCCTTTCAACAGGCTGTATCTCAAACCTCCCAGACTGTGCCTCTCAAGTTCATCATCTTTTTGGCGACAGTTGACAATGCTACTCCACACCCCCTCTGTTGTGATGGCTTACCATGGCCCTGACTCCACCCCATTAATGAGCTGGTTTGGCTGCCTTGTTAGGTTCTGGTCTCTGTTGGATAGGAAGGCTCCTCAGCACTCTTGAGACCAGAGCTCCCCTCTCGCCCCATCCTTCATATCCACACACACACACACACACACATACACACACACTCTCTCACCAGACTGACCTGACTCCCGCCAGGATGTTTGTGAGCCGGACGCCGCAGACTGCGGCTCTGGTCCGGGCTAAGATGGTCCTGAAGGAGAGGAGGTCCAGTATCTACAGCAAGCCGCCCAAGACCAAGATTGGACCTGGGGTGAGTGTTTCAATACTCCCAGCTTACTTTGTGGTCTGAAGTACATCGGAACCACATTAAATCCTCTCTTTATGAGACTGTTTGTCTGTATACTGTCCTAGTCTGTATTTTTGTATGCATTGTTCTTGGTGTTTCTTGCAATCATAGTTTCAACTTTATGTTAAAGGAGATACAAATTAAATCGAAATTGCAATTACAATTAGCAATTACAAGCATTATGTTTAGCCATTGGTACTAGCTTAGATAGTTTTGATATGCCTACTTTCTGTAACAAGCTATGATTTGACAACCTTACCATCCAGGAGAAATTAATAATCTAATACCATAGCCATTCAAAACATTGGTGGTGAGATATTACTTTTAAACACAATCGTTCTACAAGCCCTGCAGATTTTCCAAGGCCATTGTATGCTGTAGTACCATATTACGTGTAGCCCCTTTACTTATATAAAGTAAAGCAATGAATTAATGTACGAAATGACAATAGATTTGGTGTAACAGGTTAACTCAAATGTTTAGCATTATCAACAATGTCGTTCTATTACGAAAAACAAGACATCAACAACATAATAATGATACTTGACAATAGATAATGAATCCTGAATTTGTAAGAAATGGTCTTCTGTGGGTCTTTTTTCAGTACAAGATCAGTGCAATCTTACCAAGCTGGCCAATATCTTGTTTATCCAGCCACAAACATTCCTACATTTTAATTAGAAGATCTGGACAGAGAGAATATTTGTGTTGTTTTTGTAGAAGTATTTGTTTTAGTTAGATAAGGGTAATCATACTGAGTAAATGTTTATTCTTTTACGTCCTGTCTTGGCTCCTATCTTTTTACTCAGATACAGAGCAGAGCACTTATTCATTCAATGATTTCTAACTTACCAGAAGGGTTTTTGGATAATAATTCATGATTATTTATTGACACACACACACACACACACACACACACACACACACATACTTTTCATCACTCAAATCAATTTCCCAGGACAGGTGCTTCTGATGTATATTGTGGGTCAAGGAGGCCTCCCTAGAAACTTCCAGGGAAGGTGTGTAGTATATGAGGTGCATAGCTGTGTGTATGGGGGCATTTCCCCCCCAACACCTTTGATGATAGTAATCCAATAACCTAAAGTGCTTTGTTATTGGTGCATGTTATTAGTATTTTTTTAAACGACACAATTAATATGGAAGGGACATTAGTTTGTCCTGAGAGCTGGCTGATGAGATGAGTTGAATAGGTCACTCCTGTAAATATGTTTTATCTCAATGAGACTGTATAAATGAAGGAGGAATACAATATATTTCTACACTTGATATTAGCCAAAAGGCAGAAGGAAGATTGGGTATCATTTTATGGGATTTGTGTTAAAAAGGAAATCATGACACTTCCTTGATACTGTAGGCTACTAATGTTAGTATCTGCTGCTAAAATGATGAGAAACATGTATTAATTAAATATACTGCAAGCTTTAAACTCAATGAACCCTTCACAGAAAAGACATGACATCCCCCAATGTGCTTGTGGAAATAGTGCTGAGCAGAGCATGCATACCTAACAACAGAATACTCTGCAGCATGATTTGTATTGTAGGCCTACAATGCCTTGTCTAATAATGTTTGTTAGAAAACGGTCACTATTCAACTAGTTTTAGTAAACAGTCTGGAAATGCATTGCATATCAAGCAAACACTAATTGCAGTATTCAAAACCCCCGTTGTATTATGCGTCATTGTGTCCATTAGCTATATTACAGTTAAGATGGCCGACTTTACTTCACTTTTTGGCACGTGCAATTGGAGCCCCCAGTTTTGGTAACTTTTGGTAACTTTAGGTTGCACATTAGATCAGAGCCACCGAATTTGACTAGATACAATAAATGGAGGATAGTTTGCAGAATGTTTGGCTAAACCTCATGTTTCCTATCTCCTCTCTTACACAGCTAAGTTTCTTCATCATGTCTGTGTTTGCGGTTGCTATGCTCCTCCCCGCTGGGTGGATCATGCACCACCTTCCAGAGTATCGCCAAAGACCCCGTCCTCCGCCATCGTGAAGACCCCCAGCATCTTCACGCACTCTCTACCACGCTACAAACCACGGCTGTATACAACGCATTAGCCACCATGCTAATACGTAACTCAACATTGCATGGAACAAACCAGTCATCTATCAATTACTGCACAATAACTACTACAGCTCATAAGAGAACACTTACGAGAAACCACAAAGGAAATATTTGACTGACAGCTTCACCTCACATTTTTGTATGAGTGAGCTCTTGTAGCTTGGTGTCTAATGCCTCAGAAATATGGCCCCTAATGTCACTGCAACATCCCTATGCTGTAAAACTGCCAAGTCACCACCATAATCAATAAATGTATGCTGTATTGGCAGACTTTGTCAGTGTCTATTCATTTTAGTTGTTAGTCTAAATACAGATAGTTTTCTGATTATCTTCTTCAGACAACTGGCCACATATTTACAAGTTGCTCGGACATTGTTTTGAAAAAGGTTGTTTTTCATCACACTCCTGAGTGCTGGAAAACCCTGTCAGTGCATTGGTCAGAATTAGAGTTATGGTGCTCAATCGAATTTCCTGTCTTTTTGAGCTTTTAACAACTCTAAATATCTAACATCTAAAACATTGTTTTTTTGTATTTAATATACTGTATGTGAGTAATGAACCTGCATGCAGTGTGACATACAATTGATTTAAATCACATTGTAATAACACAGTCAAAGAGGAGGGATGACATTTCCTCACCTATGAATATGATTACAGTAGTTGAATCAAATAATATTACGTAAAATCTCAACTAAACCCGCAACTTCACAATCACATTAAAGGGACATTTCACTTAAAAATCTAAGTTTGTCCAATGTTTTCGGACCTAAAGAGGGCTCGATGTCCATGCCATCTGTTGAACAGATGCAGCTATATGCCTCAATATCAAAATAATGGAAAAGGTGCTAACCTTCAGGATTGAGCCATATGGCTGGATTCACACTAACTACTGTATGGTGTGAGACTTGGACTCACCTTGGCATAGGCCTATACTTTGAGGTCTGGAATGTCTGACAACAAACTTGGATTTTCGATTAACCTGTCCTTTTATTCATATTGTGTGTCATCATGTGTCATAGTTTTGCACTGTACTGCCCTCCCTGGCTGCAGTGAACATGTTAAAATGCACATACAGGATGTTATGTTTTCTAATAGCTCAGATTCTGTGCATATCCTTTGTAAACAAACAAAACGTAAAATAGGTACGTAAAGACAAGTGGCCAACCACGGCACCAGATTTTAAAATCAAAACAATGCTCTTCACTGTTCATTACATCTATTTTCAACATTCTTTGTTATGTGATCTTATTCCTTGATTGCTACTGATTGCGGTGGCTCAAATGAACTGAAGTTAGTAGTGGCTATTTAACCAATCCATGGATTACAGGAACCATGGATTAGTTCCTCCTGGCCCATAGACTACTTTCAAGGTAAGGGTCTAAAATAGTGAACTGTGAACTATCTCTTTAAAGGAGAGTTGACTCCCACCCTTTCGTATTTTATTATTTTCTATATTGAGACAGTAGGAAATAGAGAGAAAACAGACAAGAGGTATCACTGGACAAAATACTTGAATGTGCTTCATGACAGCAGAATTAACACCACATGCTTCAGTTATGATAGACCTGTTTAGGACACACATTTACTGTATCATACCACCCAAGTCCCCTGCCTCTCTTACTCAGCTGGTCTTGGGTGGTCTTTGCAGTGTCTATGTGGGAAATTAAGTTGACCCAGATGCTCTTGTTAATGTGCTTTACAAACAATGGACTGAACACTGGCTGACCCTGGATCATGTTTACAATGGTTATCAGTCCGATCAGCAAGGCGAGGGAAAGGAAACTCCACCAGAGCTGTTTAAAGTGTGGCAGACTATATGTGACACGGTCTGGTGAAAAGGTCCGCATGTCGGCAATTGTCAAGTCATGCAAATGACCAAAAAGCTTCTTAAAAAAATAAAGTTTTCTGTTTTCACTAAATGCTTACATAATTTGTAAATTGGATTCACTGTATCGTCTGGTGTAGGCTACTGGGTAAGTGATACATGGCTTGTAAACAAACGTATATTTTAGGACGTGTTTAAAAGCATGTGTGATCATCTTATTATGTATAGTTATGTGCTTTTAGCATGTTGATGTTCTGTCAGCAGGTTGTGATGTGCTAAACATGCAGTTAGATGTTCATAGCGTTTTGCGGGCTGTTTTGCTGTGTTTTGATTCAGAGCGAGTTTCTCCGGTATTTGGTTTGAGGTGTACCAACATTCAAATAACCATATCTTCAACTATTTTCAGATATTTTTTTTTTTAAAAAGACCTTGCCCTACTTGAGGACTTTTTCACCAGACCCTGTCACATATATGAGGGCAAAGGAAGATATGTTTGGGTCATAGCAGCTACTCCAAAATATGTTGTTATAGACCTTTTTGCAGTTTTTCTCAATTGCTAAAACACATTTCACAAAACTTTCCTCAATTTCCCAAAACTCTAAACACAACACACTTTTCTAAAGCTACATAAACAAAACCACACCTTCTCTCTTCAAAACTCAAACTTTCACACCAAAACAGCTGCTCAAAGCCTGCAAAAATGTAAACACTATACGCATCATTACAGACTACAACAAAACAACTGAAAACACAATGTTCAGTGTGTGAGAATGTTCTTTTTTTTCACAACTGCCAAATCACATTTTTAGAAACCTCAGAATATATCACTGTAGAGTATTGAGCATTCATAGATTTGTGTGTTTCATATGAACAGTATGTAAATCTACAGAAAATACAGTATGTATGTTACGGTACATGTGGGAATATGGTACATGTGGGAAAACTAGGGTTAGGGTTAGGTGCTAGGGTGACTTGGTACATGCTGGCATGTCTAACCCTAACCCTAACCTTAACCCTAACCCTTACCCTAATCCTAACCCTAACCTTAACCCTAGCACCCTAGCTAGCACCTAACCCTAACCCTAGTTTTCCCACATGTACCGTATTCCCACATGTACCGTAACATGTACACTACTGTACTGTATCACAACTCAATGCAAACACTACAGATTACACACAACAATACTCACTGAAAACAATGTTCAGGGTGTGATGTTTTTTTATTTATTTATGGAACTATACCACACACACACACACACACACACACACACACACACACACACACACACACACACACACACACACACACACACACACACACACCACAATCATTTGCAACAAGTGTCTTAAATTTTGAGTCGTTATGTTTAATGAATGAAGCCAGGTGTGTTCATTGTGTTCAAATTTTGCTGACTGTGGCAAGCATTTTGCATCACATGAGCTTTAATTTGAGAATTTGAGCAGAGTTTTTTTTGCAACTTGTGTTTTAGCAAGACAAAATGTGTTTAGATTAATGAGAAAAGGAGGATTGTGTTTTGTGAATTGTGTCTTCATGTGAAATGTGTTTATGGTTTTGGCAAATGGGGGCTAGTTTTATTAAATGTGTTTAGAGAACTGGTCATTTGGTTTAGAGAATTGGCTTTTGTGTTTTAGCAATTGGGAAAAACTGTAATATGGCCAGCTGGTTAAACATCAGGTGTTTCTGAGGGTGGTCATATGTGCTGGAAATACAGTGGATGCAAGGCTCTTGTGAGCTTTTGTGTGAATAAGCAATGCTGTATACACACAGAATGACACTGTCATATACTGTATAGTTGCATCTGAAGGTGCATCATACAGTACCTTGCTCATTAATATTCCTTGGAAAGGTCTAGGGATCAGGTATGTTGAGTACCAGGGCTGCATCTCAATATTCTATAGTGGTTTCCTCTCATTGGAAACCAATACATGAGATCAAAGTGATGGCATCACATTGTGAAATCTATAAGTGATCACAATTTGCAATGTATCCACAAATCTATGGTTGAAATAAATATATAAGCCTATGAAACAAAATATCCTGATAACATAATCACATTTCAGATTTCAAAAACAGCTTCTAGAAAATTCCATGATATGCTATGATATGATATGCACCCCCTCGGGCATGCTGGCGAATTCTCTGCAAATAATAATGCTCAGAGTCTCAATAAATAATAGTCGCGCTGGTCAGTCGTAGACCGTGTCTCGGCTCTTTCCCCTTTCGGGTGTGTCGCTCGGCTGGTCTCTCTTCCTGGTACTCTGTGTCTGGCAGGATCTTTCCGCATCGTTTCACTGCCCCAAGGGAACAAACACACACAGGTTAACAAGCCACCTGGATGATGAGTCGAACTGAGGACACCTGTGTCAATCAGCTCCATTATCCACACTCCACCACAGTCTGGCTCCACCTGCAGGCCAGAACGCACCGTGTTCCCCACAGACGCACTAACATGGGCTACTATGATGCACTAACATGGGCTACTATGATGCACTAACATGAGCTACTATGATGCACTAACATGGGTTATTATGATGAATGTAGCATTTGGAAAACCAGGCCCAGGTTGCTTCGACCAGGCTAGCATAATTATACAGTGCAAGTGTGTTAGCAGAGAGCTGTTAAGATGTATACAGTGCCATACTTAAGTAATGGGACAGGGAAGCATTTTTTCTTCTTTTGGCACAACACAAGGTTTGGATTTGAAATCAACAATTACTATGAGGTTAAAGTAGAGATTCTCCGTTTTTATTTGATTCTCAGCAAGTGTAAAGCCAAAAGAAGAAAACAATGCTTCACTGTCCCATTACTTGCAAGTGTGTCTTGTAAGTTGTTTGCTCCTAGGATCAATGTTTTTTTACCTTGTTATAATGTTGACCAAATTGTTAGCAGCCTACAGTGTCTCTTATGTGGATTTATGTAGCATTTCTATTTGCAGATGGATGCTAGTTTATTACATTTTTGGCGAGTTACTTTTTGAGCTATTGCGAACAGAGAAAGAAATGCCTGTAATATCAACTACTCAAAATAGGCTTCTGTGGAAGTGGCCATAGAATTCTATAGGAGTGACCTTACTGAGGAAAGTATCCAAATGGATGCAAAGCCCTGGCAGGAACCTGACGTGTGCTAGCACAAACCATCCCTCTGGGCTTTAAGGAGAAAAGAAAATACTAGCAAGCTTGTTCATTTCATAAATAACAAATGCAGTACGTTAGCCTGCTTGCTGTAATAAAAGGATGCTGGGAACACATAGATGACGTCTGATTCTTCGGGTGCTGTCCTCAGACGTGTCCCGTTTGTTTATTTCTCATGAGGCTGGATTGAGGATCTGAGGATGATGATATTCACTTCCTGGTAACTGGAGTGTTTTCATATCAGTTCTGCAAATTGTTTCCAATGAGGATGACCATGATAAGCTGGACAAACACAAGTCCCAAAAGAAATAATGCATGTTTTGTGACACACTCTCTCCTCTGCATTGCAAATACTTCTCCATTATCCTCTCTCAGTTTTGCTTCTCTTTTCCTCCTTTCTCTACCTTCCTATCATCTGATCTGGTTTATATATCATTTATAGAAGTAGAATCGATAGATACATAACTATTCAAGATAGTATTATCAAAACTACATGAATTATGTATTTTGCTATGCAATAATGTGGTTGGTGTTACAAGACCCAAGACATACAGCCAATAGCCAACTTGGAGAGGAGTACTGTATACCCAATGACAGCCAATAGTCACCTTGGAGAACAGTATACCCAATGAGAGGAGTATACCCAATGACAGGCAATAGTCAACTTGGAGAGGAATATACCCAATGACAGTCAATATAAATGGATGCTCATGAGTCCTTGTATATCACAACCCCCCACACTGATGGAAAAGAGGGTGTCCCTAAGTTCACACTGATGGAAGAGAGGGTGCCCCTAAGTTCCAGGGTGTCCCTAAGTTCCAGGAGATCTTCAAGGAGGTCTCAAGTGGGCAGTCTGGAGCATGAGATTCATTGTCGGCAGAATTACTTAAATATTATCCCACAAGTTTATTGTCACAACTTAACATGAGTATTAGCAATATTATGATAATGTGTGTTTGCAAAGTGAGTTTATTTGGCCTTTTCTCCTCCAAACATGGATTTATACTTCAAGGGTATTTTGTAAAAGGACAATGGGGCCTAAAGTTCTTCACAAAGTGGACATTTTTCATGGCCTTATTATATGAGATCTATCAAACAGACAAAACAGGCAGCTCCAAACTGTGCTCTGATGTGTCCAAATGAAACAATGTTTAGTCCTGGCAGGATGATCCTTCATAGATTGATATGTAAATAGACTGGACATTTTCGCTTCCCGGTACTCCCATGACTACAGAATGTTCTTTTCCAAGATTACAGCGTATCTCTGGAGGGAAGTCTCATTCAGTTATTTTTAGAAACTACAATGAGTTTCCAGCCTGTGGGGATGTTTTTGTGGCTGTAGTTTTGAAAATCAATTAATTCAATTGTGTTCTTTACCTCCAATAGGGGATAATTAACTGAGGACATTTTGTCTTATCCTTTTTACTACAGCATGTAGAACAGGGGTCTCAAACTCAACTTACCTGGGGGCCGCTGGAGGTAGAGTCTGGGTGAGGCTGGGGCCCATCAAGTATTACAAAAAAGTTTCAGGTATAAAAAAAAAAAAGAAAAGTACAACTGATCCAATCTTCTCAATCTTTATTATTAACAGTTCTTCAACATGAATGGTTTCTTCAGAACATGAACGGTTCTTCAGAACATGAACGATTCTTCAGAACATGAACGGTTCTTCAGAACATAGGCTTCTCTTGCCTACTCCTTGCTGCCAGAGACCTGGCAGCACTTCCTCACACACAGCTGAGCCACATTTGGCTTGAGGGAGGAAGCAGTTGAGACCCTCAGTATGGCTTGAAGATGCTCATCAGTAAGTTTGGACCTGTACTTTGACTTATTAAAGTTCATGGTGGAGAAGAGCTTTTCACACAGATATGTGCTCCCAAAAAGACACATGGTCCGCTTGAACATCCTGGAAAGCTCAGGGAAGGTGGGGGGCAATTCTCTCAAAAATTGTCCAAGCTTGTCTGCTTTTCCATTCACCTCCCTGAACTTGGCTTTGAGTTCAGAATTGCACTGCAGGTCAATGAGCTCCATTTGAAGCATAGGAGGGGCATCTTGCACATCTTTACACAAACATTTGAAAAGTGGCTCTGTGTGTCTTGAAGTCTGCAAACCTGTGATCAAATTCCTCCTGTAGCTTCACAATGGCATCAGCATACAGCACACCACTGAATGTGCACCCCCAGGAATCGGAGGGCTGAGACTCTCTCCACGCTCTCTCCGTCGATGAGCAGGGGCTGGACCTCAGACTTTTTCCTCCTGAAGTCCACGATGATTTCCTGGGTCTTTGACTTGTTCAGCAGCAGGTTGTTAACCTTGCACAGCTTGCTCAGCTGCTCTACCTCATCCCTGTACGCCGCCTCGTCCCCCAGCCTAATCCTAGACTAAAAAGCATCTTCAATGGAGATTTTACATTGAAAGTGTGATTTATTCCAACTTTGCTAAAGGAAAATCCAGGTTTATTTTTTATAATTCTCGCAAGAAGGTATAAATCTGAATCTTTTGATAAATCTCCCAAATCTATCAAAATAAACCTGGATTTTTTTCTTTAGCGACATTGATGGAATACCCCCTGGGATTAGGTTTAAGCCTTATCTGTGAAATCGGCCCATAATGTAATAGCTTAATGACAGAACTCTGGAGTTGAACAGTCTCTATTTGATTACATCTGATCATGACAATCATCATAGCCTAATCTCCAGAGGATCGCCATGAAGGCAGTGAATACATTGTAATACATACGCCTATATTTATGTACCCAAATTGTGTTCAGGTTGACTACAGATGTATGTAGTGACACAGAGACAACTATAGGTCATTTCTCTATTTTACATTTTATCTTGTTCGCATCCACTACTGCTTGCGAACGTACTGCTCTATGCTATCGACGAGTGTGTGTTTGTATGAACGCGTATGTTCGGTCTCAATCCCAAGTCCACTAGCTGTTCTGTAAACAAGACGTCTCACCCCAGCTGAAAAATAGAGGCCGAACTGTCTTCTCTTGTCTTTTGTGATTTGTGGTGTTGAAGGCACAAGAAGCAAGCACTTAAACACAGAATTCCACTGTCACCTAGTGGTGATGAATTTAAATGCATTTGTTTTCCTGAGATAAGATAAGATAATTCCCCACAGGGGAAATTTGATTGCACAAGCCCAATCAAAAAATTCAGACACAAAAGAACATAAACACTATCAACATCAAGTATTATACATTTAATTTTACTTGCAAAGGTTAAAAGCTCTCCTGCACTAGCAGGTCTGCATCGCAAGCATTGCAGGATGTTCATTGGGTACATTGGGTCTCTCGGATATAGTGGGATAGTAGTGGCTAGCGAGGGAACATTTGTAGGTCTGTCTGTTTAAGGCAATGGTTGAGGTACTCTTAAAGCACCGATTGATCAGATTTTTGTACAGCAATACCAGTCTAATACCAATCTAATTTTAGAGACAGTCCCTATTCAGTCAAAACCATTTGCTGTGTTTCTAGGACAATATTAAAAATACATCCTTTCAACATGAGTATGTGCTTTTATACTAATTTAGTGCAAAAATAAAATAAAAATATAATAATGCTAACTATGTGAAACATAAGAAAAACTTAAAATCAGTTCAAACAGCTTTTCTGGCAGTGCTGGGACAATTTTTTCTGATTCTTACTTTGGAAACCCAAAGCTATGTACTATATAAAAATAGTGATCTCTGTTCTTAAAATACCCTCTAAAAATAGTGATTTGAACGTTTTATAAACACAGATAAAAATCTAAAAGGGATCATTCTACTGTCACGTCAGATAATGTCTGCCTTCTGCTTACCACTGTTATACAACCACACCAGTGATTGATTTGGAAAACATTTCTCCTGACCTGTCCCATTTCAAATGGGATTGTGCTGGTATGCCCATTGAAATACAGCAAACATACATCAAAATAGTTTTCATATGAAGTTGACTGTAGCAAAACGCGTAGATACTTTATCAGTGTTTATCCACTGCTACCCTGATGATACCCAAATCTATCTCAGCTCTACTCCATCCTTCATGAAATAAAAACCTGGATGACATTAAACCTTCTCAAACTTAACAGTAAGAAAACAGAGCTCATGGTTGTGGTACCCAAGGTGCTGCTCCAGAAGGTTGGCGAGTTCATCCTTGAGGTTGACGCTCCATCTCCCCATCTCCCGAAGTCCGCAACCTGGGCGACTCCACCCTCTCCTTCCAGTCACACATCAAATCCGTCACCAAATCTGCCCACCCTCATTCACCTCCACTAGCTCCTGGTCACATACAAAATCCTCCTTCTCACCTACAAATCCCTCCACGCCTGCGCTCCCCAGTACCTAACTGACCTTGCCAATATACCCCATCCCGGAACCTGCGGTCCTCAGACATGGGTCTGCTTTCCACCCCCCGCACCAACCTACGGACTATCGGGGACAGAGCCTTCAGTGTGGCAGCACCCACCCTTTGGAACTCTCTCCCCACAGTGAACCGCAATGCCGCTACCCTGGACACCTCAAATCGGCCCTCAATTATTATTATTATTACTATTATTATTATTTATAAGAAATGTCAAAGGTCAAATACATAATTATATGTAATATTGAAAATATTTGAGGGGTGCTTGGTTCAGTTTGTAGTTTGTACTTTGTGGGTTATTCCATTAGATCCATTGTACAAGGCAAATTAAAACAAGTGCAGCTCAGATATTACAGAGATTGGCAACTTCAAACCTTGAAGGCTGGGCTGTGAGTGTGTTTTGTTATTTTCCTTTAAATCACAAACCAGATGAGAATGAACCACAGCTCTTGTGCTTTCCTATTTTACCAGCAGGGTGAGTACTTGCATAAGGGAAACTTGGCCAGTATCTGAGTAGTTGCAGAGTACAGCGGGCTTAGAGAAACTAAGATAGGGTGGTCACATAGTTCCATTGACAGAGAGAATTAACTAATGTAAAAAATTAGCTATTTTATTAATAATAACATTTTGTGATTTATCATTTAATGGTAGCTACTGTACCAGTCTTACATACAAGACTCACAAACAGTGCCTGTGGGATGGGACTATGGTTACCATGACACATAATTAAAAAAACAAGACTTACATGAAGAAGATAAACACCTGTAAAGAAGCATTTACTCACTTATTTGAATACCCAACTTTTCTGTTGAAAACTGCTTTCAGATCTTTGAACTGCTTTAGGATCATTCAGGGATCTATCTTGGTGGCTTCTGTCACCAAGTGATTTAAAAAAAAAATAACAGTAACACAGGGATGAAATAAAGAATGCGGGATATATGCAAACAAGATTTGACCCCATCCGTCATTCATGAAACCCAAAGGCAGTGTTGACAAATATTTACAAAGTTACAGGGGCTGCATTCAGATACTCTTCTGAACTGAACAAACTTTCCTTTCTCACTAGTTTACCTGGAAGTTACTGACTGGCTGCCATAATATGGACCGTTCAAAGGCATGAAGGAAAATGAACTTTCTTTCCTACCACCTTTTACTGACTGCGTGTGATTTAACTTTTGCTGTGTTAGTGTTTTGGTAAATTTTAGCCCACAATGCATTCCTCACATAATGACATATTTTGACAGGTACAAATAATTTTGTTATGTTCAGACACATTAGCATGTGTTGCATGTGTAGCAGACACATGTTCACTGTAGCATCACTGCTGTTATTAGTAAGTTCGCTGAATGATTAAATCCATACAAATGTTGCTTCACATGACATGGATGTGAACCAGGATAGTCAGATTATTTTCAGTGCTGCTCCTTCCTTGGTGACTTTTCCTCCCATTCTTACCTTGAAATTAGTAGCGTTTTCAAATGAGGTCAAGTATGAATCGCAAGGTAAGGAAAAAAGCTGCATCTTCAAAAGTATTCGAAAGCAGACAGGGTGAACACATTTCACAAGAATAGTGGCAACACAATGATGTAGCCGATACAATTAATGTTGGTGTACGTCAAATATGTGCATAACAATGTGACCACTGCAACAAGAAAGTGAACTATGCTGAAACAGCCATAGTGTTGTTGTGTACATTTACATTGACATTTTTGCCATTTAGCAAACGCCTTATTCCAAAGCGACTTACAATCGATACAGGGGAACTGCAGGCAATAACGATGGCCAATAGGAGGGTTTGAGTCTGGAATGGACAAATCTTCCATTGGAGTAGTAGAACGATTTGTTGTTTTTCTTTTGCGTTTGCAACCATCGTGTTGGCAGCTACCTAGCAGCTAAAAAGAAAACATCACTATGTACTAACTGCATGTTTAGCACATCAAAACATGCTGATAGAACATCAACATGCTAAAAACACATAACTACACATAACTAGATGATCACAGTCTTGCTTTTGAACACATCCTAAAACGATTGTTTACAAGCCATGTATCACTAACCCAGTAGCCTACGAAACAGGACAACCAGACGATACCGTGAATCCAATTCACAAATTATTTAGTGACCCTAAGTAGTAGTATTTAGTGACCCTAAAACTGTTGTTTGTCATATTGAGTGGGCTCTTCAACACCTAAACTTTCGCAATATGAAAAAAAAAATGGAAAACACATTTACTTGAGAATTGAGAATTGCCGACATGGGGACCTTTTCACCAGACTGTCACATACAGCATATAGTGGAAACACGCCCCTTAAATGTGAGTTTCTCTGCCCCAAACACGCAATT
Source organism: Nansenia antarctica (assembly GCF_963989245.1). Taxonomy (NCBI): domain Eukaryota; kingdom Metazoa; phylum Chordata; class Actinopteri; order Argentiniformes; family Microstomatidae; genus Nansenia; species Nansenia antarctica. The sequence continues at coordinate 55,674,344 of NC_137674.1, read as the reverse complement.
GGTACAATGATAACATACTGTGCACAAGGACACAAGAATAGATGTGAGCAATGGCGGGGGAAACCCGGAAAAGCTCTGCTCATCTAATTTTGGAGAGCCAGACTCTCTCTTCCCCTCATCTGCTCAGCAGTTTCTGACATCTTAATTGGGGGAAAAGAGCCATTTTAGCTCCATTTGCTCAATTAGAGGCAGGTTTACAGGGGTAAAACATTACGACTTGACTAGCAGTCTCAATCCTGCCGTCAGCAACTGACTACAGGTACAGAACATATTGCAGCACCAATGTTTTGTCAGGGCTTTCCCCCTGACAGCTTCAGTCAGTGTTGGGGGGATCCATTGCTCTTACAAGGAGTGATTTTGTAACTCAGTACATGCAATATTATCTATAATTAAAAAATCAAACCAAAAATTAATATACAGGCACAGCCAGATACAGAAACTTTTTTGCCTTGTATAGTTTAGTTGATCTCCAGATCAACATGACATTGGACATTGAATTTACAAAACCGTCTCAGGTCAGTAACATAAGAATGATGCATCTCTCTGGCTCAGTTTCTGTGTGTGTATGTGTGTGTGTGTGTGTGTGTGTGTGTGTGTGTGTGTGTGTGTGTGTGTGTGTGTGTGTGTGTGTGTGTGTGTGTGTGTGTGTGTGTGTGGGGGGGGGGGGGGGGGGTGGAGGGTGGAGGGTTTCATTGATTAAGGTGCAGCAGAGCAGACACCTAAATGAATTGAAGTCTGTTGTCCCATCACACAGGGGACCTAGGTCAGATAAACACTCTGTTTTTCCCAAAACATAATCTCATGGTTATGGAGGAATATGGGGACTTAAATGGGGAAAGCAACCTTTCGGCCCAAGTGCTCAGTAGTTCGTAGGAGGGAGAGAGAGAGGGAGAAGGAGAGATATGGAGAGAGGGACTTTCCAAATGACTGAAGCGATACATCAACCACAGGGGCATTATTCATCAACGATTCTTAAGTAGGTCAATTTCATCATCTACTGTAGCTATACTTTATTAAAAATATATATTCCTATTGAGATACTTATTTCTTATGAGAGAGAATTGTTGTCAATTGGCAGCATCATAATACAAAACATTATCTTATAATACGTACAATACTAGGCTATAATACTAGGTTGATTCTGACAGTATATGGGTCTTTATTATTTCTGTATTGTAATTCCCTTGCGCTCTGCATCTTTTACACACTTCTGGGTCCCCTCTTTCCAAGATTTGGTATTCCCATTTTGAAAAGTTGTGTGTATCACACCCCTCTGGTGGCCAAGATAAATCATCTATGAGTTCAATTCAAGATAGATTTGTCTGAGGAATTGTCCTATGACTATAAAACCTTTATTTTGAAAGCAGTCCTTCTGGATAGTAAAATATAAAAACTCTAATCTCATCATTATCATTAGGCTTTAAATAACAACTAAATAGCATGTTCTTTGCCATAGCCCACCTGCTTTGGAGTGGAATTAAGCTGCATGCACACCAGGTCATTGCGTTGCACCGGAAGTCATTCATCTCAATGGGGCAGTTGCGTTGATCCGTTGCGTTGCTCTGCATTGCGTTTCTTGTCCGTCAGGGAGCGGTAATCAGTCAAAATATTTCAGCTTTTGCGTTGCGTTGGATCCGTCAAAACAACCGGAAGTAAACCGGAAGTAGTTTCTTGACCAGAGCTTTCGCCTCAGATGTAAAATCCGCCATTGACGAAAATCTTTAATTTGGCTCTACAAGTGTTAATATGTCATTTTATGAAGTTTTTATATGTTTTCAGGCGAGAAAGTAACCATATATATTCACAAAATGTGTCCAGTTTATCAAAATAACCCGTTTATATATCTGATGTTAACATACTGACTGTGTCAGCGAATGCTATGCTATTGTTATGCTATCTGAATGGTGTACTAGTTTTCACTGAATAAATCGCGATTTCTTTCAAAGAAGGTAGCAGGTGTGTTTATGTCCATGTCAAGGAGAAGGTACGACTTGTATGACAGTAGTGTGATTAGGACATAAGTTGAGGATATTAGTCTACCTCTGATGCTAACTTGTATGGCATAGTGTTTGTGATGCTAACGGCGCCATCTTTGCTATCTCCTCCGGACATAATATTACCGCTGTGTTGTTGCGTCTGCATCGCACGTTGACGTACTTCAAGCCCATCCCACCAGGTTGCGCCAGAACGGTGGGTCACGGTCCGCGGTGTGCACGAAGCGTTACATTGTGGAGAATTGTGTGCCTTAACATAATTGAAGTGCATAATGTGGTAAACATATGAAAAAAACAACAACAATAACTTTTTGTAATTGACTCTGAAATGATTTATCAACATTTTCGGGAAAAAAACAAACGAACAATATATGTAACTATATAACTATAATAACAATAATATATGCTATTGTAGGAGAAAAAACATTACACTGGTCCATTGCTCCTGTGCTCATTCTGATTAAATAGCTATATAGGGTTAGGGTTAGGATCAGGGTCGTAGGTACGAATTCCATGTCCCGTCGGTATCGTTCCTGGGTTACATCGTCTCCAATGGACAGGTGAGGATGGACCCCGCTAAGGTGAGAGCAGTCCTGGAGTGGCCCGTCCCCAGTAACCGTAAGCAGCTCCAGAGATTCTTAGGGTTTGCCAATTTTTATAGGCGGTTCATCCGCAACTATAGCCGTGTCGCGGTCCCACTCACTGCTCTCACTTCCACTTCCTGCCAGTTCCCATGGACCCCCGAGGCCGAGAAGGCCTTCCTCGACCTTAAGACCCGCTTTACCTCGGCGCCCATTCTCATTCAGCCGGACCCCTCCAGGCAGTTCGTGGTGGAGGTGGATGCCTCAGACATCGGGGTGGGGGCCGTCCTCTCCCAACGTTCTACGGACGGTAAGGTCCATCCCTGCGCCTTCCTGTCCCACCGTCTCTCTCCGGCGGAGAGAAACTATGACGTTGGTAACCGTGAGCTGCTAGCCGTGAAGCTGGCGTTAAAGGAATGGAGGCATTGGCTGGAGGGCTCGGAACAACCTTTCCTCGTTTGGACAGACCACAGAAACTTGGAGTACATCCGTACGGCTAAACGGCTCAATTCCCGCCAGGCCAGATGGGCGCTGTTTTTTGGCCGTTTTATTTTTTCTCTTACTTTCAGGCCGGGATCCAGGAACGTGAAGCCCGATGCCCTGTCCCGCCTGTATGACAAGGAGTGTGAGACCAGCGCATTCCTGGACACCATCATGCCGGCCACCTGCATGGTCGCGGCCGTCACCTGGGAGATTGAGGAGGCGGTCAGGACCGCTCAGCGGGCTCAGCCCGACCCTGGAAACGGTCCTCCTGGTCGCCTATTCGTCCCTGACACGGTGAGATCCCGGGTGCTGCTATGGGCTCACGCATCCACCCTCACCTGCCACCCTGGGGTGACTAGGACCCTGGCGTTCCTCCGCCGGCGCTTTTGGTGGGCAACCATGCCTGAGGACACCAAGTCCTTTGTGCTGGCCTGTCCTGTGTGTGCCAGGAACAAGTCATCTAACCGGCCCAGTTCTGGCCTACTGCGCCCTCTGCCCATTCCCCGTCGCCCCTGGTCCCATGTGGCCCATGTACCTGCCTACCTGCCAGACCCCCTGCCTGTTCTACCTACCTCCAGCCTGCTCCCCCTGACACCCCAACCCTAACAATAAATCACTATTATTGTTGTACTACCTGTTCTCTGTTGTCTGCTTCTGGGTTCCGCCCTCTGGTCGTGACAAAGGCAAATTACGGTATTCAAAATACAATCTGACCCACGTCTGTATACAATATTAACCATACCTCATATGTTTTCAAACAATGGATGAATCAAACTGAGGAGCATATGTGATAAGAGGTTTACTCAGCACAAACGTCTGAAATCCTTGAAGACCGAAAAAACCTTCACTACAAAAGCAGTCCTGATCAACAGTCCACCTGTATTTAGCCATCCTCCGTCACCAAAAATAGGTGCTATTTGAAGGTTATTAAGCAAAACAAAAGAACAAAAGACAGCTCCTATGAATAATACTGTATATCCAAGTCTAACATTCTAAGAGAACAAGATCACACCATTTTATTTTTTTACTTTTCAGTACATCTAACAAAAGCAACACAGTTGAACAGTTCCTAATCTAAATGTAAATCTAGAGCATGTTTGATGTTTTGTGAATTGGCAATGGAAGAGATATTGATTTTGTTTCCTGTGCCTTAGCATTAGAAGGGTTGCTCTTTGATGCAAATGGTAGTTAAGTGGTTGATTCATTTGTAACCTGAAAGAGATAGAGCTTTGATCCTGACTGATCTGTTCTGCAAGCATTGGATATCGCCAATGGTAAACCAGCAAGTCTGTCCTTTTACATTTAAGTCTTCATGGATTTTGCAAATGTTTCATTGCAGTCCTTTTTGTTTCAGCTTTGTGTCAATTTTTTTTTGTCTGTGGCAAATGCTCTAAACCACGAGTGATTCCACTAAGGACATGCTTGGAATGTTGACTGTGCGCCTCGAAGGCGAGCAGGAGGTATATACAGTATATTGATAGTACAGCGGCTAAGCTCTCATATTATGAGGAATTGTGCACTTTTTGAAGAAAGCATGACATTTCTACCATAGTTAGTACATACCATAAGGTTTATTTTCAGATGTGGAGGGAAGTCAGATTTGACCCCAGAGGGCCGGGAGAGGTCAAATTCAAGATGGCCGCCAGGCCACTGTGTCTAATGTTCAAACACGCTTAATTTTAGAACCAAACAGAGTAGAAAAACACTTTAGGTGTCCTTTCCAACTAAGTTGGGGATGCCCATTCATTTGGTGATACTTTTGAGATTGCCAGAATTCAAGAAAATGCATTTAGGTCAAGGTCTATGTAAAACATTACCTCAGAAAACACAATTAGTTGTTCTCTTTTATTTATGAACTCTGTATTTATGAAAAAAATACTTTTTTATTGCCCTGCATTATTCAGTTATTAGTTATTATTTACTGGGTTAGAAGTCAGTACACTCCGTGATAGTGCAGTATGCACGAGACAGAGAGCACTTCTGACGAAATATCAACAGGTAAATATAACAAGTAAACTGACTTACTATGAACAGACAATATTAGTACACTTGAGTAAAGCCTTAGCTCCTAACTGTAACATGCAAAGACATTGAATTTGATTATAGCCGGGAATGAGTTTGCTAGCTAGCTATGGCAGCGCTGATCAAAATAATTCTGCTAGAACTAGTGTAGGTCTGTTATTAGTCTTTTTATTACTGGTTTCAAAGCAAGTTTCAGAATAAGAGTCATAGTACCGAAATGTTGTAGTAAATACATTTTTGATTGGACAACACCTGTCACGCAAACACTTCCAAAGAACAAGTTGCCACTGTTCAGTAGGCCACCTGTCAAGATAAGGTCAAAAGACAAGGGACAACTTGCAGTACTGAAGAGTGACTGTGGTCTCTTTTCAAGGCTGTACATCTCCTGTCAAACACGAGATGGAGACATCCAACATTTCTTCTCCCATGAAAACCAGGCAGCCCCACCAGCTCTGTCAACTGGAGGAAAACTTTGGATTGGGGTTAAAGCAGATCTACTTCGCTGCCTGGAGTCAGATCTGCTCGAAGACAATAGTGTGCCTGTGGCTGATGCAGAAATTCTCGATGGTGCAGCTGTGGTTCAAATGCTAACCTAAATCCTAGCATATCAAGAACATTTCAAGACTATGGAGAAACAGTGTTTGCACCATACATCTCTGCTCAACTTCAGAAAAACACCCAAGTCAACCTTGTCTGGGATGTATACCTACCTGCCAGCCTGAAAGCCTCGACCAGACAGAAGAGGGGAAAGGGCAGCAGGAAAAGGGTGGCTCCTCCTACTGTGATGCCTAAGAACTGGAAGGACTTCCTTCGATGCGATGAGAACAAAACCGAGTTGTTTTCTTTCCTGTCACGCAAAGCTGTTCATCTACCTCTAGCACAGGGCAAGGAACTGTATGCAACAGATGGAACTGGAGTCTTCTGCTCTCCTGCTGAGTCATGCTTGGCCTGCCTTGCCCCATGTTCGCAAGACGAGGGCGACACTCGTCTACTTCTGCATGTGGCAGATGCTGTGCAGAAAGGTTGTAAGAAGGTGACCATACGTACCGTTGATACTGATGTGGTGGTACTGGCTGTGGCTTCATTCAGCAAAATAGCTCCTGATGAGCTGTGGGTTGCCTTTGGTGTCGGGTCAAGCTTATGGTACATAGCTGTTCACCAAATGGTTGCCACAATGAATCCTACACAGTGCCAGACTCTAACAGTCTTTCACGCTTTCACTGGGTGTGACACTGTCTCTGCATTCGCTGGCCGAGGAAAGAAGACTGCCTGGGAGACTTGGAAGTCTTTCCCAGAGGTCAATGATGCTTTCCATGAACTCCTGTGCATGCCAAGTGAGGTCAGTGAAGAATCAAAGTTACTGCTAGAACGATTTGTGGTGCTGATGTATGACCGAACCAGTGAGAGCACGGAGGTGAATGATGCCAGGAAACAGCTCTTCACACAGAAGTCCAGAACTTTAGAGAACATTCCTCCAACCCAGGCAGCCCTCAAAGAGCACTTCAAGCGCACTTGCTACCAGGCCAACTGTTGGAACCAGGTACTGGTCCTGGATCCAGAGATGCCAGAGCCATCTGACTGGGGCTGGACAAAGGAAAGAACTGGGTGGCAGCCGCTCTAGACCACTCTCCCTGAAGGATCAAAATCGTGCCATGAATTAATCCGCTGTCGCTGTGAGAAAGGGTAAACTGGATGGTGCAAGTGTGCCAAAGTTGCACTTAAGTGCACTGATCTGTGCTTTTGTTCCCCTCATGTCTTCCCTTATATCCCCTTATGTCCTCCCTTATATCCCCTCATGTCCTCCCTTATATCCCCTCATGTCTTCCCTTATATCCCCTTGTGTCCTCCCTTATATCCCCTCATGTCCTCCCTTATATCTCATCATGTCCTCCCTTATATCTCATCATGTCCTCCCTTATATCCCCGCATGTCCTCCCTTATATCCCTGCATGTCCTCCCTTATATTCCCTCATGTCCTCCCTTGTCTTTATATCCCCTCGTGTCCTCCCTTATATCCCCTCATATCCCCTCATGTCCTCCCTTGTATCCCCTTGTGTCCTCCCTTATATCCCCTCATATCCCCTCATGTCCTCCCTTATATCCCCTCATGTCCTCCCTTATATCCCCTCATGTCCTCCCTTATATCCCCTTGTGTCCTCCCTTATATCCCCTTGTGTCCTCCCTTATATCCCCTCATGTCCTCCCTTATATCTCATCATGTCCTCCCTTATATCCCCGCATGTCCTCCCTTATATCCCCGCATGTCCTCCCTTATATCCCCTCATGTCCTCCCTTATATCCCCTCATGCCTTCCCTTATATCCCCTCATGTCTTCCCTTGTCTTTCGTCGGTTTGTCGTTAGTTTGTTAGTTCAAATCAAATCAAATCAAATTTTATTTGTATAGCACATTTCTTACAAGATGCAACTCAATGCACTTCACATAATAAACATTCTCAGTCAATCAGTCAATCAATCAATCAATCAATCAATACTGACAGAGCCGCAAGCAGGCAAAAGTAAAAACCTGTACACTATGTAGCCAGGGCTGCAAATTCCCTTGCAGCCCTATACACATAGAGCGACTACTAGCCAGTTTGCCTACCAGCACCCAGCAGTGGGCCCCCACATCCCCCCCCGGGGGGAGCCCCCGCCGCCCCACACACCCAGCCCGCCCCACCACCAGCACACCCGGCCCAGCCAAGCAAGCACAGACCACAAAGGCCCCGCACAAGGACGGCCAAGCAGGTGCCCCGGCGGAGGAACAGACCAGGCACACGGGGCAGCCGGGGGCCCCCAAGGGGAGGCCCAAGGACCACCGGCGCAAAGCAAGCAAGGGCGAAAAACCTGTGCACCATGTATCCAGGAAAAGTTCCATTGCATATTATCGGCGTACACACTGTCCATAAATTTAGTGTTATATCTGCATCGTTCTGCATCCAGCATGGGCACAGGTCCTGCCAAAAGATAATCTCAAGCGCAGTTATGATGCAACAACACAATAAAGATAAAGATAGCATAGTGATCCTAGTTCTATAATGTCCAATGTCTCCCTTAGTAACAAAAGGCGACATTGAATAAGTAGGTTTTGAGGTCTCGCTTAAACATTTCCTGAGTTTTAGACAACCTCAGGGCCTCAGGTAGGGTGTTCCACAATCTAGGAGCATATTATGCTAAAAGTTGTGTGTACTTTGAGTTCTGTGTACAATTTTGTTTTGGAGATGAAGCACCTTTTTGCATCCTTTGCCTGTCTATGTCTGCATAGTGTGTACTACTCCTCTACACTAACCATAAGAATAGTGTCAAAATGGAAGCAAAGTTTCATGTAATCATGTAATTTCAATGTAATTTGACCTTGACTTTGACCTAATTGCATTTTCTTGAATTCTGGCAATCTCAAAAGTATCACCAAATGAATGGGCATCCCTAACTTAGTTGGAAAGGACACCTACAGTGTTTTTCTACTCTGTTTGGTTCCAAAATTAAGCGTGTTTTAACATTAGACACGGTGGACTGGCGGCCATCTTGAATTTGACCTCTACCGGACCTCTGGGGTCAAATCTGACTTCCCTCCACATCTGAAAATAAACCTTATGGTATGTACTAACTATGGTAGAAATGTCATGCTTTCTTCAAAAAGTGCACAATTATTGTGCTAAGCCGCTCGACTATGAGTGGTATTGAAAGAAATGTGTAGTTCATTCTATGTGGCCAAAATCAATCAAAGTAATGTTTGAACCTTTGTTTCCTTGTCCCTGCAGTACTCCGCTGACTGCCGGCCCTCCTGTTGATTAATTATTTTTATATTCTGCTTATTCTATTATTGTTTTATTATTATGTTTTATTATTATTGCCGAATATGAACCCAACCCAAGAATTTTACTCTGTGTACCAGTACATTGATGTAATAAAAGCAATTCTGATTCTGACTTGGCTCGGAAATTGTGACCCAGCAAATGATCATAGCCTTATTTGCATATTTCATTAATTATGGTGCTGATTAATTTACATGTAGCGTGGTCATTTCTTTACATGGCAACTTTTCGTTCTCAAAACTGTTCATGTTTCATGTTTTATTTGGATGGTATATTTGAAGAAGATTTTTTGCTGTTTTTCCACAAAATTCCAAATTCAAATCTATTAGGCAATCTTCAGTCCAAATTCCAAAAAGCTGTGCAGTGTTGGTGTCTCTACGACAAACGGTTATGGCCTATCAAAGTTGAAAAATTCAACATGTTGCTATAGCGCCAAATTTGTTGTGAGGGTGTTGCCTGGGGTCTTCTACATGCCTGCCAAAAAGTAAAACAAGTTACCAATATTTGTGAGAGTCATGGCCATTTTACATGAAAACAGCAGAAGGCTGAATAATAGAAATGACAAAAACAATAGGACTTTGCCCACTGCGTGGGCTTGCGCCCTAATAATAATGGGTACTTTATTTGAATACATGATTATACAGATGACGTAGTATTGGGCATCTGCATGTGTGTTGAGTCAGTACTGTCCTTCAGGGTGTGAGTTATTTGCGGTCAGGTCACTCTGACATTTCAGCCCATGACTTTTGCATCTTCCTCATCGGTGACCTTTTCACTCATTCACACTGCTTACCATGCATTGAGTCAGGGAGCCCCACTCGCCAAGTGCAATGGTGGAGTGCATGTGCATCTTATATTGTTTCTTTTTCTTTTACTCATAAGTTGACATTCAGTACTCAAATTTAAAGCAACAACCTGGTAATGAGTTTTAGGACAGATAGGAGGGAAAATGAGTTTTACATTACAGTGGGGAAAATAAGTATTTCACCCCCTCCTGATTTTGTGAGTATACCCCCTTACAAAGACATAAATAGTCTATAATTTAGGTAGGTTCATTTTAAGAGTGAGAGAGTATTTGTGTTTTATTGAGTAAAATAAGTATTTCACCCGCTAGCAAAACATGACTCAGTACTTGGTGGAGAAACCCTTGTTGGCAAGGGTTCAGACGTTTCAGCGGTCAGACGTTTCTTGTAGTTGGTCACCAAGTTTGCGCAGATCCCAGGAGGGATTTTGGCCCACCCCTCAGATCCTCTCCAAATCCTTATGATTTCGGCTGTCACTTGGCAACTAAAAATAATAATCACGAGAGAGGCTGGAGCCGAACGGGCGAATGGGCTAACCCCAAGAGGAGGGACCGATTTTATTGTTTTAGTATTTGTTTGGCCGGGTGCAATCAGGAGGAAAGAAAGGAAACAGAGAAAGAAACGGTGAACGACGACGAACTAGGTGAACGAACAGTGAACGACAGGTGAACGACGACCAAGGCACGGTGAACGACAGGTAAAGGATCGCGGCAGTTATCAGGACGGCGATAGTGGCGAGACGACCGCCCCGACCGGCCCCTATGAACACCGCACGCTAGCGGCTATCAGTGGGAGAGAGTGAAATCTCTCCCTTCCGCGTAAGTATCCTAACAGACCGGTGTTTAGATAATAGTCCTAGGAAGAGGGGCCGAGTGTGGTATGATACAAGGACATGTCATTTTGCCGAATTTCCTACCCACAGGCTTGGCCAACGAGGAGACCACCCTGACCGACCCCTACGAACACCGCACGCTAGCGGCTATCAGTCGGAGAGAGTGAAATCTCTCCCTTCCGCGTAAGTCTCTTAATAGGCCGGTGTTTGTGTGGCAAACCATAACCAGAGCTAGTGCCGGAAAAAGGGTGCTTTGTATAAGACACATAAGTGGCTGCTTTGGCTGAGTTTCCCTGTCCATAGGTGTGGCTGGAGACGGACAGGAGTGGAGGGTTCTTGGAGGGGAGAACGCAGACGAGGATGCACGGTCGGTGCTCTGACACAGGCTTATAACCTGAGACTAGACCCTTTTGCCGTCGCCGCTACTCACCTTTCCCAAGCTGTGTTTTTACCCTGCCGCATTGTCTTACCGTTTTTGTACTTCTAGTTTTAATTAGTAACTTGTGTATTTTATTTATTTGACTATTGGGAAAATAAAGTGTTGTTATTCCTTGGCATCATCCGTGTAGCATTCGCTCCTTACACACCATAGGTTTTAACTGCTCTCCACCTGAGAAAACGAACCTAGTTTTGCCTTTATTTGTTTAGGTTGATTAATTGTAGCTTTCTATTTATGAACCTTACCCTTTCATAGTTAACTTAATCCTATTCAAAGGTTGGTTAATGTTAGAGTTCCTAGGCCTCTTGTAAACCTAGGTGGTGTTGTCGGATAGTCTATCAGGAGCAGTTCGGCCAGGTCACAGATGCGTGTTGCACTGTACGGGTGTGGAGGACTGATGGCAGTAGCGGTAGAGTTGAGCGACACCCAACTAAGGGTGTGTTCTCACTAGAACATTTGCATTCGAAGTCGCTCCCGGAGCAAACAACCAACGCATGCTCCACTTGAAAAGGGTGGTTTCGCTCCGATAAGAAACGACGCATCGAGGCTGTCCATAGGAAAACAACAGCGCATGCGTGTTGATCTGGATAAGAGCGGGACGAACAGGCAATTTTCAATTTTTCTGACTGTGATGGACCGAGCAAGTATAGGCACGAGGACACAGGGAAAATGTGAAGATTAGGGGTTTTATTTACCCAAAAATAATGCAGGGGTAACAAAAACCAACAGTGGGTTAAAAAAGGATAATGAATAACATAATGGATGGGCCCAAATTAACTAATAACTAAGCAGAACACTGAACAGAACAAGAGCCTCCTGACACTTCTTCTTCTTCTTCTGTTAGGATTTCCGGCAGTGTAGACGCTTTCGCGCATTACTGCCCTCTACAGTTCAGAGTGATACTCCGCTCGGCACTCTATATCCTCTTATAGAGGTCTGTCTTGTGGAGGAAGGACAGGACACTTCTCTTCACAGCATGCTGCTCCTTTCCCCGGCTGAACAGGGACTTGTACTCCACAGTGGGTATCCCAATATTGGCTAGTTCCTCACATAGCTGAGCTCTTTCTGTCCTGTATTTCTCACACTCAAATAGGACGTGGACTACAGTCTCTGCTCTTCCACATTCACACAGGCCATCCGGGTGTTTTCCCACTACTCTCAGGCAACTGGCTAGCCCGCAGTGCCCAAATCTTAGCCGAGTCAGTTTGACTGAGTCTCTTCTGTCACCTTCCGTGCACACGCTCCCCCTTTTGACAGATGCCTGCGCTGAGAAATACAGCCTCCCTCTCTCTTCATTATTCCACTCCTCTTGCCACTGTTTCTCAAGCCCCTCCTTTATGGAACAGTAGAACTCAGGTTTGCCCAGCAGGATTCCCACATCTATGTGCTGCCTCTTGAGTGACATTTGGCCAACTTGTCAGCTATTTCGTTCCCCTCTACCCCTGCATGCCCTGGGACCCAAAGGAAGCCTATATCGACCCCCACTTTCTGTGACCTATACATGCTTATCATGGCCTCATTCACCAGGTCGGCTCTAGCTCTAGATGACCCACTCCTCAAGGCCATCAAGGCGGCAGCTGAGTCAGAGCAGATTATGACTTTGCTTGGTTTAACTTGTTCAATCCACCAGAGTGCCCAAATGATTGCCATTAGCTCTGTGGCAAAAACAGATGCTCCGTCTGTGACTCGCAAGCCTTGCTGGACTTGGGGCCCCACCAGGTAGATTCCACACCCTGCCCTTTGGCTATCTGGGTCCTTAGACCCATCTGTGAAGACCTGCATGTGCGTCCCCCATGCCGCATTTAGGTATCCTTCTACCCGCGAGCTTGTGATGCCTCCCTCCTGCTTCCAGTCTAACAGAGTTAGATCTACAGTGGGCTCTGGGAGTAGCCACACTGTCACCGCTGACCAGAATGCATGTACTAGGCCTACTTTATTTTTGTCTACTCCCACTCTTTCAGCCAACTCTCCAGCACCAGCTAGGAAATGTCCTTTCTTCTTCCCATCAGCAAACTCCCAACTCTTGTTCACTAGGCACTTGGCTGAAAGACTCAGGCTAGAACCTTTCAGTTTGGCCCAATAATGCAGTCCTAGCTTGCTGCGCCTAATTCTAAGTGGCCACTCTCCCGTTTCCACAAGCAGGGCTGGGATGGGAGTCGTTCTAAACGCCCCACAGCATGTTCTTAGAGCACTTGGTTTGTCCAACGAGGACTTTGCAGCGGATCCATAGACAAAGCTCCCATAGTCTATTGCTGACCTGACCATTGCCTGATAAATCATTAACATTGTCCCCCTCTCAGCTCCCCATTCACATCCAGCCAGGCTCCGGAGGACGTTAATTACTTTTTCACATTTGCTTCTCACTTTCCCTATGTGGACTCTCCATGTTAGCCTTTCATCCAACCACATTCCAAGGAATTTGAATTCCTTGACTCGCTCTAGGGGAGCCCCATATCGTTTTAGCTGTACCTGTGGTATTTTCCGTTTTAGCCCAAACACCATGAAATTGCTCTTTGGCACCGACATTTTAAAGCTCCACCTATCGCCTTTAGCCCTTCTTGAATTTTTAAAAAAAGGAATTCCACATTCCTGCCTCTCCTCCAGATAGCCCCATCATCCGCAAACAGAGACCTGCCAAATCCTTGCCCTATATTTTTAAAGATGTCATTGATCATAACATTAAATAGTACTGCGCTCACTTCCGGTAATGGCGGCGTGCTGAGAAGACTGGTTTTCTCACCTCCACTAAAACCTTCAAACAAATTCTGCTACAAACCTAGCTAAAGTCAATTAAAATCAGCCATACCACTCGTAAAAGATGTCGTCTATACAAGGGAAACCGAGTACCCGAAAGAACCCACAAGTACAATCTAAAATTATGGACTTCAGCTCTCCTAGAAACAAGGACGATGCTAAGGCTAACTCGAGCAGCGCGGGGATCACAGAAACTGCCGAGGAAGAAGGGGGAAAATATGACAGGATTCTGGAAGCTATCAGAGAATTGAGGTCCGAGTCTGCAAACCGACATGAAGAAATGTTGGTCGCAATTGATGGACTGAGGAAAGATATGGGAGAATGTACGGAACGAATTACACATGCAGAGGTCCGTATTTCCAACACGGAGGATGAGGTGAATGTCCTCCAGGCAAAGGTCCACTCTCTGGAGGGAAAGAAACAAGAGCTGGAAGACAAGGTGACAGACCTAGAATCAAGAGCCAGGCGGTCTAATCTGAGACTCGTTGGCCTGCGGGAGGGAGAGGAGGGAGACGACGCCTGCACCTTTCTCGAGAGTTGGATACCGGAGACACTGGGGCTCGCAGCACTAAGATCCAAACTCACACTGGAGAGAGCTCATCGCATTGGTCAGAGACGGGAGCCCAACGCGCCTCCGAGAACGATGATCATGAAATTCCTGAACGACAGAGATAAGGTGACTGTATTAAGAGCAGCCAGAGCCCAAAAACAAATCCTACACAAGGACAAACCAGTACGTTTCTACCCCGACCTAGCGACAGGAGAACACAAGAAGCAGAAGGAATTCGACTCGGCCAGACAGAAATTACGTAGCATGGGGATAAAACATAGCATGTTGATCCCGGCTAGATTGCTGGTGACACACAAGGACAAAATACAAACTTTTGGCACACCGACAGAAGTGGAAAGTTTCATCAAACGAATCCAAGAAGAGAACGGGAGTGGATGAGTATATGAGACACTAGTACTATTGGCTTTGATAACGAGCAACGTCATGTTAGACCTCTAACACTGGTTTATATTGTTCTTTTTTCTTATATGTTTATTTGCAAACCAGTTAAACTGTGTGTGTCTAGGTGATTTAACATACTATTATGTTTTCGGAGAAAATATTGGGGTCATTCAGTTGAGAGTAGCTCAGAAATTAGCACGTTAAGACTCAATGTCCCAAAATGCACTACTCGAACACAGTTCACCGTCAACAATGATTCAATGCTACGCTAGACCCATGATACGGGTTTACAATGTTATTTCACAGTTATTCGTTTTTTCAAGTTACATGAAACAAGTTGAATTGTGTCTATTTAAGCGATTAATATGCCAATGTGTTTCCCTTGAGGATATTAGAGTAGATCGGTAGGTCAGAAAGTAACAAAAAAAGTACACTAAAACTCATAATCCCACAATGCACTATTCGAGCAGCACTGTTTCCTGAACAACGGAGATAGAATGGAGAGAAAACAGCCCCGAACGAACCTCAGATCAGATTGGCAACATATCGTTATTGAAGTGGTGAATCTAAATGATAAATTACATAATACATAATGTCAATTATATAATACATTTATATGCCAATGTATTCTTCTACTTTTTATTTTGGTTACTAAATTCAACCAGGGGGCCAGGAAACTTTCACAATAGGGCATGTTAAGCACTGTGTATGTGGGTGGGTGTGTGTGTATGTATGTGTGTGTGTGTGTGTGTGTGTGTGTGTGTGTGTGTGTGTGTGTGTGTGTGTGTGTGTGTGTGTATGTATGTATGTGTGTATGTACTATAACAGCAACACCCCATAACATGCCGCTCAAACTCAGTTTGGGCTCAGTTATTTTCAGGGTGTCAACTGCTGATCCACATTCTTTAGTTATTCTAATATACAATTCACAATGGGCTTCTATACTTAACATTTAGTGGTGGTTGACCAATATACCAACTTTGTTAATTAGGTTTTTATTTCACATTTAGTGGAGGGAGAAGGTTACTCTTTATAAGGAGATTAATCAGTTCAGCCTCACTACTCCTCACTCGGTGTGGAGTAGTTTTCAGCGTTACGGGAGTGAACAGGTGGGTGGGGGGAATGCTCAGTTCTGGAGCATTGGGGGGGTCTCGGTTAGTTTGTTGAGAGACCCAGTTTGTTTGTTTGTTTTTCTTCGTTTTTCTCTTTTGACCTCTTTTTTTTTCTTCTTTACATTATTGCACAATGATACAAGGAATTTACAAATGTATTGCTATCTATGACTGGTAAATTAGACATCAAGTTCACATCCTGGAACTGCAGAGGGCTACAAAAAATAAAAAAGGTAAAGCAGGTGATGGGGAGATTAAAAAGTATTAATTCCCAAATAATTTTTCTTCAAGAAACACATCTTTCAAAAGACAAAGACATTGGGATTAGGAGGAGGTGGCAGGGTAAGGTATTCTCAGCGCCCTTTAACACTCAAGCAAGAGGGGTCATGACTCTTGTACATAAATCTATTCCTCTTAATGTCACAAAGATAATTGCTGATACGGCAGGTAGATACCTAATAATTCAAGGCATGCTTCTGACAGAACTTCTCAACCTGGTCAACATTTATGCGCCAAATAATGATGACCCTGAATTTTTCAGTAATTTGTTTTTCACTCTATCAACCCTCAAAGGTCAATATATAATAGCAGGAGATTTCAACTGTACACTAGATCCCTCTAAAGATAGGTTAACACATATTGATAAGTCCCATAATAAAAGCAGAGGAATTATACATCAGTTTATCAAGACATTAAATCTTAGAGATATATGGAGAGACAGAAACCCTGAGGTATTATTCTATTCGTGTTTTTCCAGTACACATAAAACATACTCCCGAATTGATTATTTCTTAATTTCTGCAGGCCTGGTGTCTAGAATCAAGGAATGTAATTATGACAGTATTCTGATATCAGATCATGCCCCAAATAATTTGTGTTATGTAGACCCAGGCTTGAAAAAGGATCCACCAAAATGGAGATTGCAGCAAAGTTGGCTACGGGACCCAGATCTAATCTCTTTCCTTGAGGTACAAATTGATGTATTTTTCATAATCAACACAGATGAGACTTCTGCAAGCACCAGATGGGAAGCTTTTAAAGCTTACATTAGGGGCCAGATTATTAGTTTTACAAGTTCTAAATCTAAAAGAGCTAAACAAAAAATTTACATTGTTAGAGTCAAAAATCAAAGTCTTGGAGAGAAATTATTATCAAAATCCCGATCCAAAAACTCACCAGGAATTGTTATTGTTGAGAACACAGTATAATGAAATGTCAACTGCAAAAGCTACAGATAATCTCTTAAAACTTAAACAAACTATATTTGACCAAGGGGAAAAATCAGGAAAAATCTTGGCATGGCGCTTAAAACAACTTCAAACCGAAAGAGCTATTACCAACCTCAAGACTCATAATGATGACTCTATTATAGATCCTATTAAAATTAGGCATTTAGAGAATATTATGGAAAACTATATAGTTCCGAAAGAGCTCCAGAATTACCAGACCAAAAGCTATTCCTAAATAATATTGATATCCCTAGTATATCAGAGGAAGAAAGGATGGAACTGGGTGACGACTTATCCTTAGAAGACATCACTATGGCAATAAAGAGCATGAAATCTGGGAAGGTGGCAGGACCAGACGGCCTACCCATCGATTTGTATAAGAAATTTGAATCTAAATTAAGGAAACCTCTTCTTGAGATGTTTAATGAATCATTTCGGGAAGGGATCCTCCCTCCCTCCTTGAGAGGGGCTTTGATTACTCTCCTTCCTAAACCTGGAAAATCAAATGATAAATGCGAAAACATGAGGCCAATCAGCCTCCTCAACTCAGATTTAAAAGTACTCTGCAAAATTCTAGCAAAAAGATTAGAGATTATTCTACCAGATATCATAAAGGGAGACCAAAATGGGTTCATTGTGGGTCGTCAGGGATTTCATAACGTAAGAAGGGTTTTAAATATCTTACATTCCCAAAGAGAGTTACCAGATACAGCTTTCCTGTCATTGGATGCTGAGAAAGCATTTGACAGGGTGGAATGGGCATACCTGTTTGAGCTTCTCGAACGATTTGGGCTGGGAGAAAACTTTTGTAAATGGGTGAAATTATTATATAAAGAACCATATGCAGAAATAATTACTAACAACAATATATCTATGCCAATTAAAATCAACAGGGGATGCAGACAGGGGTGTCCATTGAGCCCTCTCATATTTACGATGGCAATTGAGCCCTTAGCAATTGCAATACGAAATCACACATCAATATCAGGCATACCTATAGGTCAACTTGAACATCGCATAGCTCTATATGCGGATGACGTAATCCTGTTCCTTAAAAATCTGGGAGAATCGATCCCGGCTCTTATGGACCTCATTAAAAGATTCGGCAATATTTCTGGGTACAAAGTTAATAGCCATAAATCTGCCATATTACTGCTTAATTCGAATGAGAGAGAGAACCCACCCAATTATATTGGTCACTTTAAGTCAGTTGACAGCTTTACATATTTAGGAATACAAATTACTCACAGGTTAGAAGTGGTACAGACTAATTATAGCCCTGTTGTAAATTCTATTTGCGAATCAATTGATAGATGGTCATCTCTTCCTATTTCCCAGATAGGCAGAATTAATATATTGAAAATGAACACTCTCCCAAAGCTATTATATCTCTTTCAAAACATCCCCTTGCCGCCTCCCCCAAACTTATTTCCTAGACTAAGGACATTATTCACGAACTTTATATGGAAAAATAGACGCCCCAGACTTCGCCTGTCTCTTCTGTATTTACCTTATGACAGAGGTGGCCTACAATGCCCAAACATGTTGTGGTATTACTGGGCAACTCAAATCAGAACTATGAGGTTTTACTACTCGACAGAAGGACTACTTTCACCAGCATGGAAAGACATTGAGTGTAACTCTATAGGGCTCCAACTGCCGACATATATATACTCTGATAATCCGAAAAACCTTAAAAGGAAAACATCGAACCCTATATTGAGAAACATGATTTCTGTATGGTACGAGGTACAAAAATACTTGTCGGAAACACCTGTTCTCTCTCGCTATAGTCCCATTTGGGGCAATAATTACTTTGTGCCAGGTAGGGCAGACGGGGGCTTTAAATTATGGGCTGACAAAGGAATAACACAAATTAATGACATATTCGACTCAAAGGATGAGCATATGGAATCATTTGAAATTCTAGTAAACAAACATTCTATCCCTCGCAAGCATTTCTTTAAGTACTTACAGCTCAGAAACTTTATTTATTCTAATCAAAATCACTCCCTGGCCATACCCGCTCTATCCTCATTGGAGAAAGTTTTAATTAAAAATCCTTTCGGAAAGGGAATTATTTCGGATGTATATGATTTGTTGATTGCTAGATCACTAGAATCTTCAGAACCCAAATTGAAAGCATGGAGGAGTGACCTTCAAGAGGAAATATCAGTGGAAAAATGGAACAAGGCATGCAAAAGAGCTCAAACCCAGACCGCTAACACTCGTTTAAAGCTTCTACAGTACAATTGGATAATGAGAGTATATATAACACCAGAAAAACTCAATAAATTTAACCCCAACATTCCAGACTTATGTAACAGGTGTAGAGAGGACAAGGGTACATTCTTTCATTGTATATGGGAATGTCCAACAATTCAAGAATTCTGGGAAGAACTTGGAATAATAATACAGGACATTCTGTCAATTAAAATTACTGTTGAGCCTAAGCTGTTTATTCTTGGCATTTATCCAGAGGGACACAGGATGAAATGCAGTGAACAGATCTTTATGGATATGTGTATTTTACAGGCCAAAAGATCAATAGCACTAACGTGGAAAAGCACAGGTAAACCAAGTATTGTGCAATGGTTTAGGGAGATGTCTCGGTGTCTACCATTAGAGAAAATTTCATACACACTCAAAGACAGGCAGGAAAGATTCCAAAGTATTTGGGGCCCATTCATAAAATATCTGGAGGACAAGGACTTATCACACTGGATGGACGAACCTGGGCGTGAACAAATGTAAACTCTGCAATAAACCATTTGAACAGGTGTGTGAATTGACCAGGAGTAGAGTAGGAGTTGGATATAATTAATGTATCTGTTGCAATGTACCCTTTTCTTTATTATATATATATATATATATATATATATATATATATATATTATTATTTTTTAACAGTTTTCATGTTTTTATTATTACCTTTATTTTATTTTTTCTCTCCCTTTTATTTTGTATGTGTATACGTATATGAGCTCAGTTATATGATTGCCTCTCCATCAATGTACGTACTATATATAGGCCTACATGTGTATGGCAATTCTGGTGAGTTATCTGCTTGTATGTACAGTATATACATATATCATTATTACTAATTATTTATTTTCAAGATTTGTTTTATCTTTTTCAAAAAACTCAATAAATATATTGTTGAAAAAAAAAATAGTACTGGGCTGATTACTGAACCCTGAGGGGTGCCATTCTCTATATGGACTGTTTCGGAGTAGGCCCCACCCACTCTCACCTGGATTGTTCTAGCCATGAGAAAATCCTTGATCCAGTTGAACATCCTCCCCTTTACCCCTGCATCATGCAACTTAATTAGTACCCCCTCCTTCCTCATAGAGTCGTAGGCCTTTTTAATGTCTAGAAACACTCCTACCATGGCTTCCTTGTTAGCTATAGCCTTTCTGCTCTCCAAGTCCAAGACTGCAACAGAGTCCATTGTTCCTCTTCCTATTCTGAACCCATTTTGGTAGTCAACAAACACTCCTCTAGTTTCTAAAAAGTACACCAGCCTGTTGGTTACCATGCGTTCCATTATTTTGCACACTACTGATGTCAAAGCTATGGGGCGATATGAGTCAGGCCTTGATGCATTTTTACCTGGCTTCAGTATTGGGATTATGACTGCGTGCTTCCACTCTGCTTGCAAACTACCTGCCTCCCATATCGCATTAAACAGAGCTAGTATCTCATCCAGCACAAGGTCATTTAAATGTTTGAACATCTCATAGCTCAGTCTATCTCTTCCTGGGGCAGGCCTGAATAGCATCTCTCAGTTCCTTGAGAGAAAAAAGCAAATTAAAAGGGTCACTATTTTCATGGCAGTGGTTAAGCTTCCATTGTTCGTTCCTCAGCACTTCAGCTCTTTTCCTCACCCCTTCTTCCCCCAAGGCGGTTGAGTTATGCACAGCCTGGAATACTCTGACACACATGCTCGCCTTCTCTCCGTTGCTTACAGCCTCCCTTACCCCGTCATTCAAAACTGGCATTGTGTACCTCCTAAATTTTCCTGACATTCTATGGACTCTTGACCACACTTCCCTAAGGGGGGTGTCAGGGCCTATTGTGCCACAATATTTCCTCCAACAATTCCTCTTGGCTTCCTTAATAGTTTTTCTTGCAACTGCTCTTAGTCTCTTGTAATCAATTGCATTAAATCTGTGACTGAAACTTCCTTAGCTTACGGTATGCTCTATTTCTGTCTTTTAAGGCTACATCAGATTCCTTATTCCACCACGGGACAGCTACTCTGTCTTTCGGGCTCTGCCTTATGGGGATTGAGTTTTGTGCTGCAGTGAGTATCATTGAGCTTAATGACTCATTAAAGGCGTCAATTGTTCCATCACTTTCAACTTCCCCCACTAGGGCTGCTGTCTCTTCTTCAAAATGTTCCCACTCTGCGCGGGTGAAATTAAATACTTTGGGCCTGCCCTCCACTTCCTTTGTCAAAGCCCTGCCAAACCCACTCAGTATAGGAAAATGGTCACTGCCCATTGTGTTTTCCTCTATGGTTTCCCACTCCCCAACTCTGGCCAGCGCTGGGGATGCAAGTGTTAGGTCTATGCATGACAGTTTTCCTGTCTCTATCTGAATCCTAGTGGGCCTGCCATCGTTCATAACTATCAACCCGTGCCTTTCTAGAAACTCCTCCAACGTGATTCCATTCCTATCCCTCTTTTCACTTCCCCACAACGGGTTGTGGGCGTTGAAGTCCTCCACCCAAATGACTGGGGAGCTGACTTGCTCCATAATAGCGTCTAGTTCTTCAAGTGTTAACACTTTGCATGGATTATAGAAATTGACTACGGGGACTCTCCCCTGTGAACTCCATATCTCTGTTAGAACGCATTCAAGGCTAGACTGTATGTCAACTGCCTTGTACTGAATCCCTGTTTTGATGAACACTGCACACCCACCACCTGTTCCTTCTCCCCTATCCTTCCTTATACCTTCATAACCTGGTATAACAAAGTCTAGACACGGCTTCAGCCAAGTCTTTTGTATACATATTAGATCAGGCTTATCTTCTCCAATGTCCACACATTTCTTAAGTTCTTGTCCATTTGCAATTAGGCTCCTTGCATTCCATTGTAGAATACAAAACGTGATGATTAGCTTAAGTATCATCTTCATCAAAAACCAACGCATGATCAACCTCAATTTCCTCTACCTCCCTCTGCCGTGGCTTAGAAATAGGAGGAGCCTTTCCCTGACTGCCTGTCAAAGGGCTATTCATGATGTACATGTACTTATGCAGTGCTGCGGGATCACATGGCCCCGTTCCCAAGAACCTCCCCGCTGCCTCAACCACCGCCCTCAAGATGTCTGACATCCTTATCCTTTGTACCCACCACCCACCACCACATCGACTATGAATGCTATTAAGCTTTCTTTTTTCACCACAATTGAATCTGCTGGTACCGAAGGGGGAGGGGCCCATGGGGTTGCTGATGGGGACATCTGAG
Organism: Nansenia antarctica; assembly: GCF_963989245.1. NCBI lineage: Eukaryota > Metazoa > Chordata > Actinopteri > Argentiniformes > Microstomatidae > Nansenia > Nansenia antarctica. Next base: position 55,651,850 of record NC_137674.1, on the reverse strand, counting down.
ACGAGCCAACATACACGGCCCCCCTGTCGCTTTTCCCGTCTACTTTCTTTACAGCCTCCGCATACGAAATATTATGCTGCTCTTTAACGTCCTGAACACGTTTCACCCTCTCAAAGTGAGGACATCCCCGAAAGGATGCCATATGGGCGCCCCCGCAATTACAACATTTCGGCTCATTATCAGTCATTTCGCAGTTTAGTAGATCATGACCCCCCCACACATTTTGAGCATCTTTGATTGCCGCGACATGACGCAGCTACATGGCCAAATCTCTGACACTCTGATACTTTCTCACTTGGAACGACAAGCACCCAATGAAAACCCTGGGCGGCAGGCTATCACCTTCAAACGTTATCATAACCGGAGCGTTCGGGTTGCCACCCATCCGTGCTTTAAATCTCCTCACTTCTTTAACTTTCCCCCCCCTGATTTGCTCCCTCATTTCTTTCTCAGATATGTCCGCACAGACACCATAGATCACTCCTTTGATTCCGTCATTTTTGTTTGAGATAGCAGCTTCTACTTTTAGCCCAGCTATTTTTTTTACACCAAGCGCTTTCTTTTGTGTTTCTGCACTCGTGCACATCACCATGAGCATGCCATTAGCTAGTTGATATGTTCAATAACGGAGACTGAAACTCAGAGCTTCGTTTCGGAGCTTACTCCATTTATTCAACATCGTGTTAACCACCTAACGTAAGTCGTCCTAACACATAACATAACACGGCACTGTAGTGAAGTCCAAACTGTCGTAAAACTACAGACGTAACATTTCCCCCCCCCTCACACAACCTAGGTGTGATACTCAGTCATGTAGTCACGCAAGTGATTGGGCCTGTTGCGTGCTCGAACCAGACGTGGCTCTGGTGCAGCCACAGCCACTGGTGGCGGCTCCACGCCTTGGGGCTGAGCCTGGTAGGCCGGGGTTGCTGCTTCATCCAACCGTGCGGCTGGCAAGACTGTGGAAGAGGCCACACCCAGCGCTGGGCCAGGGGGAGGCTGCACCTTACGCAGGCGGGTAGCGTGCCAGCGAGTGCCGTCGGCGAGCCTAAACGAGGCCGGGCCAAGCTGTTTGCTGACCTGGACAGGGTCAGACCAAAACGACTGGAGTTTGTTGTCCCGATGAGGTCGTCGGATCCTGACCCAGTCTGACACAGCAATGACAGGTGGCCTAGCACGTCTGGCCCTGTCGAAACGATCCTTCATCAAGCGCTGGTGTTTGGTGACTGTGGCTTGAACTGGATGGACCGGGGGCTGAGCTAGTGTAGGGCGGAGCCTATCGAGAGGCAGCTGGAGTCTGCTAAATGGCAAAATTAATTTAATTTAATTAATTAATTAATTAATTAGCTGGAGCTCCCGCCCCAGCATGAGGGAGGCTGGGGAGACTCCTGTAGTGGCGTGTCGCGTGACCCGATAATGCAACAGCGTCTGGAGGAGGCTGGTGGTGAGCGTGCACCCTTGTGCCAGGTGGGCCCTGATGCCATTTTTCAGTGTTTGGTTCAGCCGTTCCACCCCCCCATTCGCAGCAGGGTGGTAGAACGCTGTGCGGATGTGGTGGATCCCTTTACCCACTAGATAGGAGGACAGTTCATGGGAAATCATTTGAGGACCGTTGTCAGTCGTGATCCTCTTGGGCAGGCCCCAACGTGCAAACAGAGCGTCGAGAATGTCGATCAGCACCTTTGCTGTGACCGAGCCCACAGGTGTCACCTCTGGCCACTTAGAGTGGAGGTCGTAGGTCACGACGAGAAAACGCTGGTGATGTGGTACCCCATGCAGCTCGCCGCAGATATCAAGTTGCAGGTGCTCCCAGGGTTGAGATGGCCAGTCCAACGGCTGCATGGGCGGGGGTGGAGCTGGAGCCCTGGTCTTACCACTAAGGAGACAGGCAGTGCAATCCTTGACCAGGGTTTCGAGTTCCCTGTCGATGCCTGGCCACCACACAACATCACGACAGCGCTGTTTGAGCCTGACTATGCCCAGGTGACCCTCGTGCGCCATAGCAAGGATACGCGCCCGAAGGACACCTTGGACCACAGTGCAGAACCCGCGAGCGACACAGGTGTCATTCCAAACCGACAACTCCTCCCTGATCCTGGAGTTAGTGAGTAGCTCGTCAAGTACTCTTGCCGGCCACCCCTGCGTGATGTAGGTTGAGAGTGTAGAGAGGGTGGGGTCATCGGCTGAGGCATCCCGGAGCTCTTTCAGCGACACCGTCTCCTGAAGGGGTGTGTGGAGGAGCTGGTTGAGGTCATGCTCAGCCTGGTCCAGTCCGGGGGTCAAGGTTGGGGCTGTGGGTGGGCTGGGGATTGAGCGTGATAGCAAGTCGGCTACCACGTTGTCTCGTCCTGGCGTGAACTGTAGCCGATAGTTGTACTGCTGCAGGCGGTCGGCCCAGCGGTGGAGGCGGAGTGGCTTGTGACCGGTGCCAGACGTGGCCAGGAGGGTGATGAGGGCCTGGTGGTCTGTCCTCAGTGTGAATAGACGTCCATAGAGGTACATGTGCCAGCGCTCACATGCCCAGAGGCATGCTAGGGCCTCCCGCTCCCCCACCGAGTACTTCTGTTCCGTGGGGCTGAGAGCACGGGAGGCGAAGGCGATCGGTCTCTCCACCCCCCCTTGCAGCTGGGACATCACAGCACCAATGGCTGTGGCAGAGGCGTCGCACGTGACAAGAGTGGGGCTGGCCAGGTCGAAATGCGCCAGGACCGGTGGCGAGGTGAGTTGGGTCTTCAGGAGGCGTACGGCGTCTGAGCAGGCAGACGTCCAGAGCCAGGGCTCGTCATGCTTCAACAGCTTCCGCAGTGGTGTGGTTGTGGCCGAGTACTGTGGCAGGAAACGTAGGTAGTACGCCGTCATGCCTAGGAAGGAGGCCACCTGAGCGGCTGTGGTGGGCTCCGGGACATGATGGATGGCCTCGGTGTTCGAGTGCAGCGGGTACGTGCCATCAGCTGAGAGGCGGAACCCCACAAAGTCAATGGCTGGGGCGGCGAATACACACTTCTCACCATTGAGTGTGAGGTGATGCTTGGCCAATGCACTGAACACACACGCTCGTCGTGGCTCTCGACGGTGGCCCCGTGAACCACGAAGTCATCAAGATAGATGGCCACACCTGGGATCCCAGCGAAGATGGAGGCCATGATCTTTTGGAAGCAGCTGGGGGCGGAGCTTAAACCGAAAGCCATGCGTTTGTAGCGGAAAACCCCTCTGTGAGTGATGAACGTGAGGTTGCGGCTCTCGGGGTGTAGTGGCACTTGGAGGTAACCCTGACGGAGGTCCAGTTTAGAGAACACGCTGGACCCGTAGAACTGGGCGGTGAGCTCCTCTATCGTTGGCAGGGGGTATTTGTCAGGGATGATGGCCTTGTTTACCGCTCTCAAATCCACACAGATGCGCAGCCCCCCAGACTTCTTCTTCGCCACCACCAGGTTGGAGATCCAAGGCGATGCATTCACCTGCTCAATGATGTCGCTATCGAGCATGCTCTGTAGTTGAGAGGAGATGTCATCGCGGAGAGCCAGGGGGGAGCGGCGGAGGGGCTGTATAACAGGCATCACTGTAGGATCTAACAGAGGCTGGTGGGCAAAAGTGTCGAGGCAGCCTACACCGCTGAACAGCGCAGGCCACTGTTGCTGCCAGGGGATGGAAACGGTGTGAATCTCTGAGCCAGCTGTGTCTAGCAGGGTGAAACCGAGGGTGTTGAACAGGTCGAGGCCTAACAGGTTGGTCCCGTGGCGTGCAACATTGAACCTGAAGGCCGGCAGTGTCCTCTCCCCGTACTTCACAGGCAGCTGAAAAGAGCCCACAATGTCAATCTCAGAGTTGGCATAGCCACGCAGGGTAGTGGAGGGCAACCCCAGGGGCACATGGGAGAAAAACTGTGTATAGGTCGTCAAGTTCACAAGGGACACTGTGGCTCCAGTGTCTAGGAGGAGCGGCAGAGTGACATCACCAACCATCAACGAGCATGTTTTGAATGGCGCTCGTCCTGAGCTGACATTATGGATGACTGTGGTAGGTGACTGGGAAGCTCTAGCTGGGGCAGACCTGCAGACCTTGTGAAAGTGGTTTAGTCGCAGTTGGAGCAGGTTTTACCACGGGCTGGGCATGTCTGAGCTCTTGAATTGTGTGCAGAAGAGCCACAATTCCCACACGGCTGGTGTGGCTGGTCGCGTGACCGAGAGGCCAGTAAAACGCTCTCCCCGCCGCTGGCTGTACTCACGTGGAGGAGGGGCACCTGTAGGCTGTGCGCGCCCGCTGCCGGTGAGCTGGGAGAGGCTGAAAAAGTAACTGCACATTCCAAGGCTGTTTCAACCTGGACCGCTATGTTCAGAGCTGCTGATAATGTAAGTTCATCATTTTCCAGTAACAGTTTTTCCCTAATCTTGTCACAGTTCGTGTGTAAGATGAGTTGGTCTCTTATCATTTCGTTCTGTAATGTCCCGAACTTGCATAAGCTCGCCAAACTCCGCAGATCAGCCACATACTGTGTCACTGTCTCACCTGTACGTTGGTGTCTTCGTCCGAATATGACGCGGCGGAGAAGAGCGCTTTGTGGAGGGGCGAAGTGTTCCTTCAGTAGTTCCACAGCGTCTGTGAATGTCGCCGCGCTGCCGAGAGTTCCGAACACGCGCTGACCCTCCGCTCCTAAGCAGTGTCGCAGCAGCGCACATTTCCTCTTGTCGGATATCTTCTCCAAGCCGGCAGCTAGGATATATGTCTCGAAAGAGGAAATCCAGCGGTTCCACGGAATCGGTGGTTCTGCCGGGACTGCTAGGAAAGGAGAGGGTGGTGGCAGAGAACAATCAGCCATCCTCGTCGCCAATGATATGTTCAATAACGGAGACTGAAACTCAGAGCTTCGTTTCGGAGCGTACTCCATTTATTCAACATCGTGTTAACCACCTAACGTAAGTCGTCCTAACACATAACATAACACGGCACTGTAGTGAAGTCCAAACTGTCGTAAAACTACAGACGTAACACTAGTATTCTTGCATCTATTTCACCAACACTCTTCAGTGATTCTGCAATTTTAATTTTAAGAGGATTAACTGCTCTAAACCCCCCCGTTCCATTTGGGTCCTTTAGTTTAAACACTACTTTAAACTCGGCGCTGTCAGCTCTCCTCCTCATTTTCCCTCCAGTTACGCCCTCTACTGAGGAGCTTCGCTTACTTCCAACTTTCAACCCCCCCTCCCCTCCCCTGGCCGTAGCCATAAACAGTGTTCACAATTGTCCTCCTCTTACAATGCGGCTTGTTCCTACCCTGAACAAATATAGGAGCTCCGTTTTAGTAAACGGACAAGATACAGTTCATGAAAGGATTCCACTTAGCGTTCGCTCTCTGACAGCTGCCAAACCGGCGTCCACGATTCAAAAATCCTGCGACCCGCCTCCTGACACTGATGAACTCAAGGTATATATAGACCTGGCCAGGTACATTTAAATCAAGCAGGGAATCAATTAATTAAGTTATACATAAATGAATAACTATACTCAAAACAATTTAACACAAGTAATTAAGTTATGCAATATACATTTATGCCAGTTGAATTACTTAAATACATAATGCCAATGTTTAGACAAATCAACATCAACAGTTAAATTACCAATCCCTCCCCCTGTAGTCTCCCAGGAGATGGTACAGTCCACCACCCCCACCCTTTGTATTTAGTAGGGTCCAAAATGGCCGCTCACTCTTTGCCTAGCCAAAGGAGTGGCAGACGACTCCCGGTGAGACACATGTGGACTATGGAGGAAAAAGACAGACGGTGGTGATCAATTACAGCAAAATGATAAAAACATGTTAACTAAAAAGCGCGCACTTCAATTTAGAAACATGATGATCAATAATGCTAATAAAGGATTGATGTGAAACAAAACCAAGGTCTGTTTGTTATGGGGTGGTGGTGATGTGTACTGAAACGTAAATGTTACAAACTAACTGAATGAACAGAGGAAAGGTGTGTTGCAAGTGTGCTTGCCACTGCCACAATGTGCGGCGATCTGGTGCAGCCGTCACACTGACCAATCAACTACCACGTCTGTTGCTTCGATTGCGTATGTTACTTCGTTTACATAAAGGGCTGTGAGAATGCAAATCAGAGAAATAATTTATGCAACAATGTTGCAATCTCATCCACTTGCCATGATTGCCACTTGGTCATGATTCGGACTTTCATGTGAGAACATGACCTAAGACTGCACCATCTTTATACAATTCTGCCATTGGTAGTGTCAGAAAGAGGAAGCTATTAGTGACTGCCACCAGATTCCTGAGGAGGCAAGTAGTCAAAAACCCTTGAGTGACCACAAAACACCTGCAGCAAGACTTGGTGGCAGCAGGCACTGAGGTTTCAGTTTGCACAGTAAGGCGCATACTACACACTGAAGGGCTCCATGCCCAGACTCCAAGATGTACATAATACAATCTCAGGTGGGATTTGAAGAAGGCGGTTGCAAAACGCAAACCCAAGAATATTACTGAACTGGCTGCCATTGCCCATGAGGAATGGGCTGTCAGAAGCTGGTGTCTGGCTATGCATCACGTTTGCAGCAGGTCATAATGAATGAATGAATGAATGGTCTTTATCTGGTGCAGCATAAGGGTGCTCTACTAAGTACTGAAGATGCTTGTCATGAAGGGGTTGAATAATTTTGAGACTGCAGTAGTCATTAAAAGTAGCATTTTGTGTTGAATTTGGATAAAAACCCTTGTAATATTAGCTTCATTGAACTACTTGAACAGTTTGTTTATTGCATACAGCTGAGACATTTTATATTTTGCCAATAAACCTAAGGTGCAATGGGGGTTGAATAATTTTGATTGCAACTGTATATAGCTAGAGCCTTTCTCCAATTACATGTTGTCACTATGTCCTATCACTATCAATAGATAACTAATGTTGATTAATGAATGAATGAATTAATTAATTAATACTAATCCTCTCAGATCCTTGAGAGGAGGCAAGGGTTGATGAACTGGTGTAATTTGGGCCCACAAGTTTGAGGATAGCCCTGAAGATTCTTTCTTCATTTTGTCATGATTTAACCAACAACAGCACAGACGAATCCAATGCAGACAACTTCTTAACATCCCTTGGGCCCTATTATGCACTTCTTAACTTGCCGTCTTAAGTCTTAATTAAGACGCACCGCCAGGTTAAGACCTACCGCCACCCTTATTATGCGCTTCATACGCGCTACTGCTATTATGCAGGTGTCGCTAGGCGCCCACACATAAGACGTAAGACTCCCGTGCATATATTACTCATTGTGGGAGTGTTCATATGTTAATGAAGTGCGCTAGGCGCCCCTGCTATTATGCGATCTGACTTTGCGCCTAGCGCTAAGAAGTGGTTTGAAAAGTTCTTAGACGCTAGACATCATGCACGTTTTGAAACACGAGCGCGCCTCTGCGGTTTGCGCATGTTCTTCTTAAGAAGTGGGTCAGCGCGCATGCGCAAACCGCAGAGGCGCGCTCGTGTTTCAAAACGTGCATGAAGTCTAGCGTCTATGAACTGCATAATAGCATAGCGCTTATGACTTAACGCAGCCGGTTCTTAAAGGGAATGGCACCTGGCACGCTGATTGGGTTGATTGAGAAGACGCCCAAAACACACCCATGACTAATTTCTGGGCTTAGCGCCGGGTCTTAGGCGCCCACTACCGCATGCATAATAGCAAAGTGGCCTTGACCACGCCTCCACGTCTTAAGTTTAGATCTACCGCCTCGTCTTATTGCTTAAGACTTATGAAGTGCATAATAGGGCCCCTTATGTGATTATGATTTTTTCCCACAATTCCCTGTTGGGAGTACAGCTTTCTCAGGTTGAGCCGCTGACTTATTTTCATGTCCCAAGAACACACCTCCCCAGCAGTGTCCACATTCTCCAGGGCCTGTGCTTATTTATCTGTTTTCAGTGTCAAAAACGGCTAGTGCAGTATCCTATTCCAGTCAAGTATGTTTCTCCAGTGAGATGAAATAATTAGCATATCGAGTCAGCAGTGAGGCTAGATTGAAAGGCAAGAATATTGCACACATGTGCAGAGATGATTTCTGAGTAAGTTTTTAGGCCAATAAACAAGGGGAGTGTCAAGAGAGGTAAACACTTACATAACCATACTAATAAAAAGTATTGACTCAGATATGAGCACTGCTTGGGTGTGCCTTAGGTGTTGAAAATACCCTTCTCCACCATGGTAATTCTGAAAGCACTTAGGTCCCATTGTCAGTAAAGACCCATTATCTATCTCTCCCCTGTCCAGCCCAGCGGAGTTAGAGGGCTTTAGTGGCGCTCTTGGAGCCCATTTTTCTTTTCAGATGTCATTCAAATATGACCTTCAACAGATAGATAAACCTACTCCAGGGTGTAGTCATGATAGTAGGAATAGGGGAGCATAATGGATTGATAGAGGTGCTTAGGGAAAAGCACTTTGGAAGATATAGCTAGCCTTAGAAACCCTATGCATAGGCCCCTTTAGCAAAGAGTGTGTGTACTTGGTTGAAAATGTCAATAACAAGACCACAATATGTCAGGGTCTGGTGGAAAAGGCCTCAAGAAGGCCAATGTCATTTTTCAGTTTTTGAAAGGGCAGATTGTAAGCTTTCAAATGATGTCATACATTGAGATCTGAAAAAGGTTGAAGAAGATACAGTTAGGTCCGTAAATATTTGGACAGTGACACAATTTCCATAATTCTGGCTCTGTATGCCACCACAATGGATTTTAAATGAAACAATCGAGATGTAATTGAAGTGCAGACTTTCAGCTTTAATTCAAGGGGTTGAACAAAAATATTGTATGAAACATTTAGGAATTGCAACCATTTTGTGTGTGTGTGTGTGTACCCTAGTTATGGAGTGGAACCCTAGTTATAGAGTGGAACCCTAGTTATAGAGTGGAACCCTAGTTATGGAGTGGAACCCTAGTTATGGAGTGGAACCCTAGTTATAGAGTGGAACCCTAGTTATGGAGTGGTACCCTAGTTCTGGAGTGGAACCCTAGTTCTGGAGTGGAACCCTAGTTATGGAGTGGAACCCTAGGTATGGAGTGGAACCCTAGTTATGGAGTGGAACCCTAGTTATGGAGTGGAACCCTAGTTATGGAATGGAACCCTAGTTATGGAGTGGAACCCTAGTTATGGAGTGGAACCCGAGGCACCTGTGTGTGTTTATGTGTGTGTGTGTGTGTGTGTACCCTAGTTATGGAGTGGAACCCTAGTTATGGAGTGGAACCCTAGTTATAGAGTGGAACCCTAGTTATGGAGTGGTACCCTAGTTGTGGAGTGGAACCCTAGTTCTGGAGTGGAACCCTAGTTCTGGAGTGGAACCCTAGTTATGGAGTGGAACCCTAGGTATGGAGTGGAACCCTAGTTATGGAGTGGAACCCTAGTTATAGAGTGGAACCCTAGTTATGGAGTGGAACCCTAGTTATGGAGTGGAACCCTAGTTATAGAGTGGAACCCTAGTTATGGAGTGGTACCCTAGTTATAGAGTGGAACCCTAGTTATGGAGTGGAACCCTAGTTATAGAGTGGAACCCTAGTTATGGAGTGGTACCCTAGTTGTGGAGTGGAACCCTAGTTCTGGAGTGGAACCCTAGTTCTGGAGTGGAACCCTAGTTATGGAGTGGAACCCTAGGTATGGAGTGGAACCCTAGTTATGGAGTGGAACCCTAGTTATGGAGTGGAACCCTAGTTATGGAATGGAACCCTAGTTATGGAGTGGAACCCTAGTTATGGAGTGGAACCCGAGGCACCTGTGTGTGTGTGTGTTTATGTGTGTGTGTGTGTGTGTGTGTACCCTAGTTATGGAGTGGAACCCTAGTTATAGAGTGGAACCCTAGTTATGGAGTGGAACCCTAGTTATGGAGTGGAACCCTAGTTATAGAGTGGAACCCTAGTTATGGAGTGGTACCCTAGTTATAGAGTGGAACCCTAGTTATGGAGTGGAACCCTAGTTATGGAGTGGAACCCTAGTTATAGAGTGGAACCCTAGTTATGGAGTGGTACCCTAGTTCTGGAGTGGAACCCTAGTTCTGGAGTGGAACCCTAGTTATGGAGTGGAACCCTAGGTATGGAGTGGAACCCTAGTTATGGAGTGGAACCCTAGTTATGGAGTGGAACCCTAGTTATGGAATGGAACCCTAGTTATGGAGTGGAACCCTAGTTATGGAGTGGAACCCGAGGCACCTGTGTGTGTGTGTGTGTGTGTGTTTATGTGTGTGTGTGTACCCTAGTTATGGAGTGGAACCCTAGTTATAGAGTGGAACCCTAGTTATAGAGTGGAACCCTAGTTATGGAGTGGAACCCTAGTTATAGAGTGGAACCCTAGTTATGGAGTGGAACCCTAGTTATGGAGTGGAACCCGAGGCACCTGTGTGTGTGTGTGTGTGTGTGTGTGTGTGTTTATGTGTGTGTGTGTGTACCCTAGTTATGGAGTGGAACCCTAGTTATAGAGTGGAACCCTAGTTATGGAGTGGAACCCTAGTTATAGAGTGGAACCCTAGTTATGGAGTGGTACCCTAGTTCTGGAGTGGAACCCTAGTTCTGGAGTGGAACCCTAGTTATGGAGTGGAACCCTAGGTATGGAGTGGAACCCTAGTTATGAAGTGGAACCCTAGTTATGGAGTGGAACCCTAGTTATGGAATGGAACCCTAGTTATGGAGTGGAACCCTAGTTATGGAGTGGAACCCTAGTTATGGAGTGGAACCCTAGGTATGGAGTGGAACCCTAGTTATGAAGTGGAACCCTAGTTATGGAGTGGTACCCTAGTTCTGGAGTGGAACCCTAGTTCTGGAGTGGAACCCTAGTTATGGAGTGGAACCCTAGTTATGGAGTGGAACCCTAGTTCTGGAGTGGAACCCTAGGTATGGAGTGGAACCCTAGTTATGGAGTGGAACCCTAGTTCTGGAGTGGAACCCTAGTTCTGGAGTGGAACCCTAGTTCTGGAGTGGAACCCTAGTTATGGAGTGGAACCCTAGTTATGGAGTGGTACCCTAGTTCTGGAGTGGAACCCTAGTTCTGGAGTGGAACCCTAGTTATGGAGTGGAACCCTAGTTATGGAGTGGTACCCTAGTTCTGGAGTGGAACCCTAGTTCTGGAGTGGAACCCTAGTTATGGAGTGGAACCCTAGTTATGGAGTGGAACCCTAGGTATGGAGTGGAACCCTAGTTATGGAGTGGAACCCTAGTTATGGAGTGGAACCCGAGGCACCTGTGTGTGTGTGTGTTTATGTGTGTGTGTGTGTACCCTAGTTATGGAGTGGAACCCTAGTTATAGAGTGGAACCCTAGTTATAGAGTGGAACCCTAGTTATGGAGTGGAACCCTAGTTATGGAGTGGAACCCTAGTTATAGAGTGGAACCCTAGTTATGGAGTGGTACCCTAGTTCTGGAGTGGAACCCTAGTTCTGGAGTGGAACCCTAGTTCTGGAGTGGAACCCAAGTTATGGAGTGGAACCCTAGGTATGGAGTGGAACCCTAGTTATGGAGTGGAACCCTAGTTATGGAGTGGAACCCTAGTTATGGAATGGAACCCTAGTTATGGAGTGGAACCCGAGGCACCTGTGTGTGTGTGTGTGTGTGTTTATGTGTGTGTGTGTACCCTAGTTCTGGAGTGGAACCCTAGTTCTGGAGTGGAACCCTAGTTATGGAGTGGAACCCTAGTTCTGGAGTGGAACCCTAGTTCTGGAGTGGAACCCTAGTTATGGAGTGGAACCCTAGTTATGGAGTGGAACCCTAGGTATGGAGTGGAACCCTAGTTATGGAGTGGAACCCTAGTTATAGAATGGAACCCTAGTTATAGAGTGGAACCCTAGTTATGGAGTGGAACCCGAGGCACCTTTGTGTGTGTGTGTGTGTGTGTGTTTATGTGTGTGTGTGTGTACCCTAGTTATGGAGTGGAACCCTAGTTATAGAGTGGAACCCTAGTTATGGAGTGGAACCCTAGTTATGGAGTGGAACCCTAGTTATAGAGTGGAACCCTAGTTATGGAGTGGAACCTTAGGTATGGAGTGGAACCCTAGTTATGGAGTGGAACCCTAGGTATGGAGTGGAACCCTAGTTATGGAGTGGAACCCTAGTTCTGGAGTGGAACCCTAGTTCTGGAGTGGAACCTTAGTTCTGGAGTGGAACCCTAGTTCTGGAGTGGAACCCTAGTTATGGAGTGGAACCCTAGTTATGGAGTGGTGTTTATGTGTTTATGTGTGTGTGTGTGTACCCTAGTTATGGAGTGGAACCCTAGTTATAGAGTGGAACCCTAGTTATGGAGTGGAACCCTAGTTATGGAGTGGAACCCTAGTTATAGAGTGGAACCCTAGTTATGGAGTGGAACCCTAGGTATGGAGTGGAACCCTAGTTATGGAGTGGAACCCTAGTTATGGAATGGAACCCTAGTTATGGAGTGGAACCCTAGTTATGGAGTGGAACCCGAGGCACCTGTGTGTGTGTGTGTGTGTTTATGTGTGTGTACCCTAGTTATGGAGTGGAACCCTAGTTCTGGAGTGGAACCCTAGTTATGGAGTGGAACCCTAGTTCTGGAGTGGAACCCTAGTTCTGGAGTGGAACCCTAGTTATGGAGTGGAACCCTAGTTATGGAGTGGAACCCTAGGTATGGAGTGGAACCCTAGTTATGGAGTGGAACCCTAGTTATGGAATGGAACCCTAGTTATGGAGTGGAACCCTAGTTATGGAGTGGAACCCGAGGCACCTTTGTGTGTGTGTGTGTGTTTATGTGTGTGTGTGTACCCTAGTTATGGAGTGGAACCCTAGTTATAGAGTGGAACCCTAGTTATAGAGTGGAACCCTAGTTATGGAGTGGAACCCTAGTTATGGAGTGGAACCCTAGTTATAGAGTGGAACCCTAGTTATGGAGTGGTACCCTAGTTCTGGAGTGGAACCCTAGTTCTGGAGTGGAACCCTAGTTATGGAGTGGAACCCTAGGTATGGAGTGGAACCCTAGTTATGGAGTGGAACCCTAGTTATGGAGTGGAACCCTAGGTATGGAATGGAACCCTAGTTATGGAGTGGAACCCTAGTTATGGAGTGGAACCCGAGGCACCTGTGTGTGTGTGTGTGTGTGTGTGTTTATGTGTGTGTGTACCCTAGTTATGGAGTGGAACCCTAGTTATAGAGTGGAACCCTAGTTATGGAGTGGAACCCTAGTTATGGAGTGGAACCCTAGTTATAGAGTGGAACCCTAGTTATGGAGTGGAACCCTAGGTATGGAGTGGAACCCTAGTTATGGAGTGGAACCCTAGGTATGGAGTGGAACCCTAGTTATGGAGTGGAACCCTAGTTCTGGAGTGGAACCCTAGTTCTGGAGTGGAACCCTAGTTCTGGAGTGGAACCCTAGTTCTGGAGTGGAACCCTAGTTATGGAGTGGAACCCTAGTTCTGGAGTGGAACCCTAGTTATGGAGTGGAACCCGAGGCACCTGTGTGTGTGTGTGTTTATGTGTGTGTGTGTACCCTAGTTATGGAGTGGAACCCTAGTTATAGAGTGGAACCCTAGTTATGGAGTGGAACCCTAGTTATGGAGTGGAACCCTAGTTATAGAGTGGAACCCTAGTTATGGAGTGGAACCCTAGGTATGGAGTGGAACCCTAGTTATGGACTGGAACCCTAGGTATGGAGTGGAACCCTAGTTATGGAGTGGAACCCTAGTTCTGGAGTGGAACCCTAGTTCTGGAGTGGAACCTTAGTTCTGGAGTGGAACCCTAGTTCTGGAGTGGAACCCTAGTTCTGGAGTGGAACCCTAGTTATGGAGTGGAACCCTAGTTATGGAGTGGTGTTTATGTGTTTATGTGTGTGTGTGTGTACCCTAGTTATGGAGTGGAACCCTAGTTATAGAGTGGAACCCTAGTTATGGAGTGGAACCCTAGTTATGGAGTGGAACCCTAGTTATAGAGTGGAACCCTAGTTATGGAGTGGAACCCTAGGTATGGAGTGGAACCCTAGTTATGGAGTGGAACCCTAGGTATGGAGTGGAACCCTAGTTATGGAGTGGAACCCTAGTTCTGGAGTGGAACCCTAGTTCTGGAGTGGAACCCTAGTTCTGGAGTGGAACCCTAGTTATAGAGTGGAACCCTAGTTATGGAGTGGAACCCTAGTTATGGAGTGGAACCCTAGTTATAGAGTGGAACCCTAGTTATGGAGTGGAACCCTAGGTATGGAGTGGAACCCTAGTTATGGAGTGGAACCCTAGGTATGGAGTGGAACCCTAGTTATGGAGTGGAACCCTAGTTCTGGAGTGGAACCCTAGTTCTGGAGTGGAACCCTAGTTCTGGAGTGGAACCCTAGTTATGGAGTGGAACCCTAGTTATGGAGTGGAACCTTGTTCTGCAGTGGAACCCTAGTTATGGAGTGGAACCCTAGTTATGGAGTGGAACCCTAGGTATGGAGTGGAACCCTAGTTATGGAGTGGAACCCTAGTTATGGAATGGAACCCTAGTTATGGAGTGGAACCCTAGTTATGGAATGGAACCCTAGTTATGGAGTGGAACCCTAGTTATGGAGTGGAACCCGAGGCACCTGTGTGTGTGTGTGTGTGTGTGTTTATGTGTGTGTGTGTGTGTGTGTGTGTGTACCCTAGTTATGGAGTGGAACCCTAGTTATAGAGTGGAACCCTAGTTATAGAGTGGAACCCTAGTTATGGAGTGGAACCCTAGTTATAGAGTGGAACCCTAGTTATAGAGTGGAACCCTAGTTATGGAGTGGAACCCTAGTTATAGAGTGGAACCCTAGTTATGGAGTGGTACCCTAGTTATAGAGTGGAACCCTAGTTATGGAGTGGAACCCTAGTTATGGAGTGGAACCCTAGTTATAGAGTGGAACCCTAGTTATGGAGTGGTACCCGAGGCACCTGTGTGTGTGTGTGTGTTTATGTGTGTGTGTGTACCCTAGTTATGGAGTGGAACCCTAGTTATAGAGTGGAACCCTAGTTATGGAGTGGAACCCTAGTTATGGAGTGGAACCCTAGTTATAGAGTGGAACCCTAGTTATGGAGTGGAACCCTAGGTATGGAGTGGAACCCTAGTTATGGAGTGGAACCCTAGGTATGGAGTGGAACCCTAGTTATGGAGTGGAACCCTAGTTCTGGAGTGGAACCCTAGTTCTGGAGTGGAACCCTAGTTCTGGAGTGGAACCCTAGTTCTGGAGTGGAACCCTAGTTCTGGAGTGGAACCCTAGTTATGGAGTGGTGTTTATGTGTTTATGTGTGTGTGTGTGTACCCTAGTTATGGAGTGGAACCCTAGTTATAGAGTGGAACCCTAGTTATGGAGTGGAACCCTAGTTATGGAGTGGAACCCTAGTTATAGAGTGGAACCCTAGTTATGGAGTGGAACCCTAGGTATGGAGTGGAACCCTAGTTATGGAGTGGAACCCTAGTTATGGAATGGAACCCTAGTTATGGAGTGGAACCCTAGTTATGGAGTGGAACCCGAGGCACCTGTGTGTGTGTGTGTGTGTGTGTGTTTATGTGTGTGTGTGTACCCTAGTTATGGAGTGGAACCCTAGTTCTGGAGTGGAACCCTAGTTATGGAGTGGAACCCTAGTTCTGGAGTGGAACCCTAGTTCTGGAGTGGAACTCTAGTTATGGAGTGGAACCCTAGTTATGGAGTGGAACCCTAGGTATGGAGTGGAACCCTAGTTATGGAGTGGAACCCTAGTTATGGAATGGAACCCTAGTTATGGAGTGGAACCCTAGTTATGGAGTGGAACCCGAGGCACCTTTGTGTGTGTGTGTGTGTTTATGTGTGTGTGTGTGTGTGTGTGTACCCTAGTTATGGAGTGGAACCCTAGTTATACAGTGGAACCCTAGTTATAGAGTGGAACCCTAGTTATGGAGTGGAACCCTAGTTATGGAGTGGAACCCTAGTTATAGAGTGGAACCCTAGTTATGGAGTGGTACCCTAGTTCTGGAGTGGAACCCTAGTTCTGGAGTGGAACCCTAGGTATGGAGTGGAACCCTAGTTATGGAGTGGAACCCTAGTTATGGAATGGAACCCTAGTTATGGAGTGGAACCCTAGTTATGGAATGGAACCCTAGTTATGGAGTGGAACCCTAGTTATGGAGTGGAACCCGAGGCACCTGTGTGTGTGTGTGTGTGTGTTTATGTGTGTGTGTGTGTGTGTGTGTGTACCCTAGTTATGGAGTGGAACCCTAGTTATAGAGTGGAACCCTAGTTATAGAGTGGAACCCTAGTTATGGAGTGGAACCCTAGTTATAGAGTGGAACCCTAGTTATAGAGTGGAACCCTAGTTATGGAGTGGAACCCTAGTTATAGAGTGGAACCCTAGTTATGGAGTGGTACCCTAGTTATAGAGTGGAACCCTAGTTATGGAGTGGAACCCTAGTTATGGAGTGGAACCCTAGTTATAGAGTGGAACCCTAGTTATGGAGTGGTACCCGAGGCACCTGTGTGTGTGTGTGTGTGTGTGTGTTTATGTGTGTGTGTGTACCCTAGTTATGGAGTGGAACCCTAGTTATAGAGTGGAACCCTAGTTATGGAGTGGAACCCTAGTTATGGAGTGGAACCCTAGTTATAGAGTGGAACCCTAGTTATGGAGTGGAACCCTAGGTATGGAGTGGAACCCTAGTTATGGAGTGGAACCCTAGGTATGGAGTGGAACCCTAGTTATGGAGTGGAACCCTAGTTCTGGAGTGGAACCCTAGTTCTGGAGTGGAACCCTAGTTCTGGAGTGGAACCCTAGTTCTGGAGTGGAACCCTAGTTCTGGAGTGGAACCCTAGTTATGGAGTGGTGTTTATGTGTTTATGTGTGTGTGTGTGTGTGTACCCTAGTTATGGAGTGGAACCCTAGTTATAGAGTGGAACCCTAGTTATGGAGTGGAACCCTAGTTATGGAGTGGAACCCTAGTTATAGAGTGGAACCCTAGTTATGGAGTGGAACCCTAGGTATGGAGTGGAACCCTAGTTATGGAGTGGAACCCTAGTTATGGAATGGAACCCTAGTTATGGAGTGGAACCCTAGTTATGGAGTGGAACCCGAGGCACCTGTGTGTGTGTGTGTGTGTGTGTGTGTTTATGTGTGTGTGTGTACCCTAGTTATGGAGTGGAACCCTAGTTCTGGAGTGGAACCCTAGTTATGGAGTGGAACCCTAGTTCTGGAGTGGAACCCTAGTTCTGGAGTGGAACTCTAGTTATGGAGTGGAACCCTAGTTATGGAGTGGAACCCTAGGTATGGAGTGGAACCCTAGTTATGGAGTGGAACCCTAGTTATGGAATGGAACCCTAGTTATGGAGTGGAACCCTAGTTATGGAGTGGAACCCGAGGCACCTTTGTGTGTGTGTGTGTGTTTATGTGTGTGTGTGTGTGTGTGTACCCTAGTTATGGAGTGGAACCCTAGTTATACAGTGGAACCCTAGTTATAGAGTGGAACCCTAGTTATGGAGTGGAACCCTAGTTATGGAGTGGAACCCTAGTTATAGAGTGGAACCCTAGTTATGGAGTGGTACCCTAGTTCTGGAGTGGAACCCTAGTTCTGGAGTGGAACCCTAGTTCTGGAGTGGAACCCTAGTTATGGAGTGGAACCCTAGGTATGGAGTGGAACCCTAGTTATGGAGTGGAACCCTAGTTATGGAGTGGAACCCTAGGTATGGAATGGAACCCTAGTTATGGAGTGGAACCCTAGTTATGGAGTGGAACCCGAGGCACCTGTGTGTGTGTGTGTGTGTGTGTTTATGTGTGTGTGTACCCTAGTTATGGAGTGGAACCCTAGTTATAGAGTGGAACCCTAGTTATGGAGTGGAACCCTAGTTATGGAGTGGAACCCTAGTTATAGAGTGGAACCATCGAGATGTAATTGAAGTGCAGACTTTCAGCTTTAATTCAAGGGGTTGAACAAAAATATTGTATGAAACGTTTAGGAATTGCAACTATTTTCAGGAGCTCAAAAGTAATTGGACAAATTAACATAATCATAAATAGAATGTTCTTTTTTTTTTTCAGATTTTATCCCTTTTTCACCCAATTTGGTATCCAATTGAACCCAACCTAGCATCCAATTATCCCCTGCCTATTGCGTAGGATCCGCCGCACGACCCCGTGGCCGGCAGCCCCAGAGGAGACCGCCAGGCAGACTAGCTGTCTGGCTCCTCGAGCCCAGCACCGTTATTCCGGCACTCCGGGGGCGCTGTTGCGCGACGGATCCTTGTCCGGAAATATTCCTATACCGCCCTCGGGAGCGGCCGCTCAATATGCCGCTCCCTGTGTGTGCCCCGGCCATATCCGGATCTGGCGAGCTGGGATTTGATCCCAGTCCCCGGTGGGCAGCTTGCACTAGTGGCTAGTGCTTAGACCGCTACACCACCGCAGGGCAGAATGTTCATTTTTAATACTTTGTTGATAATCCTTTGCAGGCAATGACTGCCTGAAGTCTGGAACCCATGGACATCACCAAATGTCATTGTCCATCTGTATTGTGAAGCGCCATCCAATCAACTTTTCTGAATTTGTCTGAATCTGAGCAGACGGAATAACTCTAAACACTCCGTCTGCTTCTGTCTTCTATCACATCATCAATAAACACTAGTCCAGTGCCATTGGAAGCCAGGCATGCCCATGTCATCACACTGCCTCCACCGTTTTTTTACAGATGATGTAGTAAGCGTCGGATCATGAGCCATTCAAAACCTTATCCATACTTATTTCTTCCCATCATTCTGGTACAGGTTAATCTGAGTTCCATCTGTCCAAAGAATGCTCTTCCAGAACAGGGCTGGCTTTTTAGATGTTTTTTTGGCAAAGTCTAATCTGGCCTTTCTATTCTTGAGGCTTATGAATGGCTTGCACCTTGTGGTGAACCCTCTGTATTTGATCATGTAAAGTCTTCCCTTTATGGTACATGTGGATTATGATATGCCTACCTCCTGGAGACTGTTCTTCACTTGGCTGGATGTTGTGAAGGGTTTTTTCTTTACCATGTAAAGGATCCTGTGATCATCCACCACTCGTCTTCTATGGACGTTCAGACCTTTTTGTGGTGCCGAACTCACCAGTGAGTTCTTTTTTTCTCAGAATGTTCCAAACAGTTAATTTGACCACTCCTAATGTTCCTGCTATCTCTCTGATGGATTTTTTGGAGCCTAAGGATGGCCTGTTTCACTTGCATTGAGAGCTCCATTGCATGTTGTGCGTGTACAACAACATTTTCCAAATGCAAATGCCACACTTGGAATCAACGCAGACCTTTTACCTGCTTAATTGATAAAGAAATAATGAAGGAATAGCCCACACTGGCCCATGAAACAGCTTTTGAGTCAATTGTTCAATTACTTGAAAAAGAGGGAGTTACATATTAAAGAGCTGAAACCCTGAAATTCCTAAACCCTTCCTTCAATTTGGATGTGAATACCCTTACCCTAAAGCTGAGAGTCTGCACTTTAAGTACATATTCATTATATAACTGTAACTTGAAGATGTTTTGGTAAACAGCTCAAATTAAAAAAATTCGGTCTGTGTCCAAATATATATGGACCTAACTGTATGTGTATTCGAATGTTGATACACCTTAAATCAACAAACAGAGAAATTCAGCAGAAGTTTCACACTTTTTACAAGTAGGTAATGGGTGGGAACTATAGCTGGTTAACTCCACCCCCAACCATTTCCCAAGGACAACCACTCCCCCCTTACACTACCTGTCATTATCAACCTGTCATCTGTCAGTGGGGTTGTCAGCTCAGGAAACAAACTTGCAGGGCTGACATGTTCAGGTTGCTAAATAATAATAATTCAGATTCAGACAACTTTATTGATCCCACTGGGGGGAATTCATTTGTAGCTAACTCCTCATTCAGACACAAACAACATACACCAGTACAATATCATGTCAAGCACAGTTCAGTAAACAGACAACAAGGTCATTAAAGGGCACCTTTTAGATGTGTAAAAAATAAATAAATAAAAGAAATCAGAAAAACAAAAGAACTACTCGATGAAGAACAGTGCATGGTAAGTCTACTTGAAGTGATCACCATCTGAGTTAAGTAGTCTGATAGCTGAAGGGATAAGCTAGGGATTTGGTTGATTATTGCCATGCCATGTGTGCTAAAAGTTTATTGCATCCAATTATACAAGTACAAGAGAGTAACATTCTTATGACTTAAGTTCCAGTCGACATTGCAGCAGCAAGAGAAAACGAAATGGCAAAAGGAAATAATAAGGCATGATATACTGTAATTGAGCAATACAATAATAGAATAGTAAAAAAGTATAATGGTGTGTATGCATTTATCATTATAGTCCATAATGCATCTAGACATTAGAGTTCCATCCCATCCCATTTGGACATTAGAGTCCCATCCCATCCCATTTGGGCATCAAAGCTGTAATAAAAATAGAAGACAGTGTTATGCACACCTTGAAACTGGAAAAGCCAAATGTGGTGGAACCCCAGAGAAACAGAGACAGAGGCCAAGAGAATATATAATGATTTATTATGGATGATATAAACAAAGAAATAGGCCCTACACTAACTAGTGGAAAAACAAACATAAGGTGTGATGCAGGCGATAGTTATGGGGTGTGTAATTATACTATGTGTGTGTGCGTGTATGAGGTCAGGGGTGTTGTATTATGTGCTGCGATACTACCCTAGTGAGCAAAGTCCGAGATCCTTTTCGGGCCAGGGAGAGTGATCCATGAGAGAGTAGTCCAGAGGGGAGTCCAGGGGTCGAGCCAGGGAGGGAAATCCAGATGAGAGTAGTCAGAGGGGGTCCATACAGAAAGTTATGTCCAAGCGTTGGATCTCCGTCTGTAGCAGGGTTAAGTAGGCGGCTGTCCAGGTGGTGATTGGGACAGCTGGGCTGAAACGTAATAGCCCACACCTGCTGCAAACAGAGCCAGAGATCCGGCCCACTCAATCCGGCCGGGAGGGGGCGCCAGAACGAGGCTCACGGGGGCGTGTCGGATTAGGAGGCACAACAGTACCCCCTTCCTCAGGGGAGGCACCGGACGACGGACCCAGGGCCCCGGGGTTGGCTCGGTAGAAATCCTCCAATAGGGACGGGTCGGCGAGATAGGACGCAGGCACCCAAGTCCGGTCCTCGGGCCCGTAGCCAACCCAGTCCACTAGGTATTGAAACCCGCGACCCCGGCGGCGGACCTCCAGTAGTTTGTTTACCGTCCATACCGGGTCCCCATCATCCAGGACACGGGGCGGCGGCGGAGCCGGGCTGGGGGAAGACAAAGGGCTGGCGGCCACAGGTTTAAGCTGGGAGACATGGAACACCGGGTGTATTTTGAGGGAGGGAGGAAGGGTCAAACGTACCGCCGTGGGGTTGACGATACGGTCCACGGGATAGGGACCAACGTACCGGGGGTTGAGTTTCCGGGTGGAGGTTTGGGAGGTCTGGAGGGGCAGGTCCCGGGCCAACAGCCAAACCCTCTGACCTGGCTGGTAGTCAGGGGCCGGCACCCTCCGCCGGTTCGCGCTCCGCCGGGCGCGCTCGGTGGCGCGGAGAAACGCCGCCCTGGCGGTCCTCCACACGTTGCGACACCGGCGGAGATGGGCCCTGGTGGTTGGGACCGCCACCTCCAGCTCCTGTTGGGGAAACAGAGGGGGTTGGTAACCCAGGGAACATTCGAATGGGGACATACCAGTGGCGGCGCTCTCCATAGTGTTGAGGGAGTACTCCACCCACGGCAGGTATTTCGCCCAGGAGGAGGGATTGTGGGCGGAGACACATCGGAGAGCGGCTTCCAGAGCCTGGTTGGCCCGCTCGGCCTGCCCATTGGACTGAGGGTGGTACCCGGAGGTGAGACTGGTGGTGGCCCCAATGCCTCTGCAGAAGGCCCGCCAGACCTTGGAGACGAACTGGGGGCCCCGGTCAGAAACCACATCCGAGGGGATCCCGTGGAGGCGTACGACGTGGAGAGTTAGGAGGTCCGCCGTCTCGGCCGCTGTGGGCAGTTTCGGGAGGGGAACGAAGTGGACCGCCTTGGAGAACCGGTCCACGATGGTGAGAATGGTGTCGCACCCCTGGGAGACCGGGAGCCCAGTAACAAAGTCCACGGCGATGTGCGACCACGGTCGGCTGGGCACCGGGAGAGGCTGCAGGAGACCCGCAGGAGGCCGATGGGAGGCCTTACTACGGGCGCACACCGTACAGACGGCCACAAACTCCCTGGTGTCCCCCCTGAGATTGGGCCACCAGAACCTCCTCCCGATGAATGCCGCCGTCCGCCGCTCGCCGGGGTGGCAAGCGAAGCAGCTGGAGTGGCCCCACTCCAACACCCTGGCTCGGACAGCTGTAGGCACAAACAAACGGTTAGGGGGTCCGGTCCTAGGGTCTGGTTCGGCCCGCTGAGCCTGTCTCACCAAAGCCTCGACGGGCCAGGTTACGAACCCCACCACCCGGGACGGGGACAGGATGGTATCTCCCCTTGACCTTGTCATTGGGACAGCTGGGCTGAAACGTAATAGCCCACACCTGCTGCAAACAGAGCCAGAGATCCGGCCCACTCAATCCGGCCGGGAGGGGGCGCCAGAACGAGGCTCACGGGGGCGTGTCGGATTAGGAGGCACAACAGACAGTACATTGATGATTGCCCATTGTTACCAACACACGATATATATTTTTTTTTACCAAATACTAGTATGTTCATAAAATAGAATTGCTAATACAATGACAATTACAAATACCTGAAGTGCTGGTGACTCATTCTGTAAGACAGATTTCAGGTCAGACTTGTGGACACTTCAATAGTGTCGGCTGCATGCTTTCCACTCACATAGACTCTCATGAACATAGTGTACTGTACTTGTCAAAGTCATCCTGTATACACATACTGCACAGAAAGAAGTACGGTAGTGAAATAATTTCAACCCGCAGTATTATTCTACAGCAAATCTACAAATCAGCAACATTCTCTAGCATACAGCATCAATACATCAAGCTACTAAATATGAGTGATGTGCAGTTCGTGAATGAATCATAATTTTTGATTCCACACAAGATTACCGTTCATTACAAAAGCATTTACCTTTTCTATAATCTATTACACTTCAGAATATGAGTCTTATACACAACTTTTCCACATACCAAGCTTTTCCACAGCACCAAATGGAGGCTTTGGTGACATTTGTTGGCAGCAATTTTGAAAACTAAAACAAACAGTTAGTTCTACCTAGCTAACAACCTAAATGTTTGACTTACCTGGCATTAGCGTATGTTAAGGTCCCCTTCGTGTGAACGTAAACTTTGCGAACGCTAATGGCCATTTCCATGCTGGAATGGAATGGAATGGAATGGAATGGAATGGACTTTATTTGTCATTGCTACAGTACAGGTACCAAACAACGAAATTTAGGAGGGGTGGCTCCCCTGGTGTTAGGAAAGGAAAAAGAAAACACATTTTAGAAAAAGCATAGATGCCTAAAATCACAAGAAGGTAAGGAGCTGGTTTACATCAATAAAGGCTATGTACACAATCCACTGTACTATACTGCACAGATAGTCAACTAGGGTTGTCATATTGCACAAATAGTATTTTTTCACATGATTTTAAAGTGTCACAGTTTGCAGGCTTGAAAATGTACATGTTTGTGCCTCAGCACTAGCTGCCATACAATCCGTCCGGACTGTCCTGGGCCCAGAACTTAGGCCTTTTCTGTGTTCAGGGCCTTGACGGCCCTGTGGTAGAAGCAGTCCTTCAGTCTGTTTGTCTTAGTGGCCGGGGTCCTGTACCTCCTGTTCGAGGGCAGCTTGACAAAGTGTACGTGCCCAGGGTGGGTCGGGTCCCTGGAGATC
This sequence comes from Nansenia antarctica, assembly GCF_963989245.1. Lineage (NCBI taxonomy): Eukaryota > Metazoa > Chordata > Actinopteri > Argentiniformes > Microstomatidae > Nansenia > Nansenia antarctica. Next base: position 55,628,070 of record NC_137674.1, on the reverse strand, counting down.
TAGTAACAGAGTAGCTAAGAGAACGTGTTTAGAAATGTTTTTTTAGGTTTTTTTTCATACAAAATAGTGCTTATTTCAGATACTGTAGTGGAAGATATCCTCATTCCCAGTGAAGTGAAGTATGCGCCATCTTGTTGTGATATTTTTGTTTATCCCGCCCCTTCATCACTTTGATTGGATTCTTGGTCCAGAGCGCAACTACATGTTAAGTCTGACGTCAAAAGTGACGTTTAGCCATTTCCGAGTCCAAACCAGAAATTCCCTCCACCAGAGTACCTGTGAACTACAGCGGTAGAATGACAGTTTAATCGTTTTTTTAGACTCAGATCTATCTATTCATACAACAAGGGACACAACACTTTCCCGTTTTCTCCATATTTGTCAGGGTATTTGAGCCTATAATTATTATTATTATTTCGGCATTTCGAAGACAGCGCCTCAGCCAACGTTGGACCCGGAAATACGTCACCACTTAACAAGCGGATACTCCCCCGAAACCACCGGAAAAACGCCCCCCAAATCACTCTTAAACTAGCAATGTTTGAGAAATTATAGGTATTTAGTGATCCTAAAACTCTTCAACACTTGAACTTTTGTAATATGCAAAAAAAGGGAAAACAATTTTTTTCAAACAAAGACGCGTTTTGCTCGTTTGCTCGATTGCACAATTGCCAACTTGTGACCCAATTGACCAGACCGTGTAACAAATGTCCATTAGCCATGTATACAAATGTCTTCCGTCCACCGCACATGAGGATGTCTAGGTCATGCTAACGATGCTGAAAAAAGAAGGATACACTCTGGAATTCATTCACAAAAGGTAACTGCTACTCATGGATTTACAGTGTCAAAGGAAGTTTGTAATTCCACCCTTGGTCCTGTTCAACTGTCTCCTTAAACTAGCAGAGCTTGTGCATGTCCTGATGCCCAACGATGACCCATGAAGCCTAGTCACCTTCCTCTTCCAGTCAAGGAGCCACCCACTCAGCAGGTATGATCCCTGCATCCCAAAGCCTCTGGCTGCTCAGTCTCACTTCCAGGGCCCCTAATTTTATTTGTATGAGGTACTTTCATGTTCAAGCCCCCAGGCATCCATTTGCTTTAAACAGCACCAAAGATAGAAATTAGGCTTGGATATTATTACGGCCGCTGTATTGTGTTGTGTACAGCCGTAGTGTGTTTGTGTGTTGTTTCTTGTGTTTTCTCCCAGGTGATTGTCCTTCCTCCTGCCTACTGCCATGGTGACGGCTTGATTGAGCCCAGGTGTGCTCAATCACTAAGGGTGGAGGGAGGATAAAAGGCTGGGAGAGACACTTCAATGGGGCCAGACTACTGTTTTTTGTTACAGCTGTAGTATGGTATCTCAGTTCTGTAGGTTGTGTTTGTTAGTCTTATGTGTTGTAATACTCAAGTCTTATTTGCATTTGATCTCTGTTAGTTGTCTACCGCTTGGCCAGTTAACTAAGTTACTTAATCCTTTATTAATATATTAGATTAATTTGCTCTCCTTTTTTAGAGAGAGTAGTTTTCAGTTAAAGTGTTTCACGGAAATCCGTTTTTGTTATTGTTGTACAATAAATCTTGTTTTATTTATATTCTCCCGTGGCCTCTGGTTCTTGTCCCCCCGGTTTATCTTATTGTTATATCCCTAGATTCTATATGGGATCGTAACAGGTATGATTAAAAAGAAAAGCTCATATCAGTAGATTTACCTTACAACTTCTGGGCTGAGTAATGAATTCAGATTGATATGGGCAATGTTGGGACATGTCTCCTTCTTCTGTTGTTGTCACAGAAGGAGCTAAGAGAGATGCAAAACCATCAACAAATATTACACATTTTGTTCCACTGAACTAGGCTGGTTCACCTACGCTGTGTTCTTATGAGTGATCCTCCAACTACTAGAGTAAAGTAAGCAGTGGCGGCTGGTGGTGATACTGAGTAGGGGGGCTAATAAATCCATTAGGCCTAGGAACTATACCCATCAATAGTTCACACTGCAGCAACAGCAGCATCACATCTGAGATACAGTGCCAACTAAGTTACAGTAATAATGCTCTACAACAAAACTAGAGAAGTAGGCTACCTAGGTTCTAGGTTCTGATGCCAAAAGCGCTCACTCTTTGTTTTTCTCTCTCTCTCACACACACACACACACACACACACACACACACACACACACACACACACACACATACTTTTCTCAGTACACACTATCCCATGCCATTTTGAACAAAAACACAATGCAAGATTAAATGATAGGCTACATGATAGAAGAGACGCTCTATCATAGCCTAAGCCTACAATATCAGAAAAGGTCCACCTATGCACTACCAAATGTGGTCCAATTGTAACCTCTGCCAAAAACTCAATTGGTGCTTGGGCCTACCTTATTTGAAGAGAAGCTCACATCGCCTTTCTAGGACGCAAACAGGTTAATCACCATGTCATTGAAGTCCGGTGATCTTTGGATGAAGTCCCGCTCAATAGACAGCATAGCCAGGGCGTTCAGCCTATCTTGTCCCATAGTACTTCTGAGAAATTATTTGATGAATGAATGAATGGTCTTTATTGTAATTAATACAGTACAGGTACCATACAACGAAATTTAGGAGGGGGGGCTCCCCTGGTGCTTGGAAAAAAGACTAAAAACAAGAGGTCCAAGGGTAAAATAAAAAAGGGAAAAGAGCTGGTTTACATAAATAAAGGCTATGTATACTATCTACTATACTATACAATAAAACACTGTGCTGTACTCTATGCTATGCTATAAATATCCTAACTTTTTCCTACATCTGAACCTTATGTACACAAGGGTTGTCAAATTGCACATAGTATTGTTGCACATTCATTAAAGTGTCGCAGTTAGCAGGTTTGAAATGTTCACAGTTGTATTTCAATATTGCACTTATGTTTACAATCTAGTAGCTGCCATCAATTTGTCTAGATTGTCCAGGGCCCAGAACCTAGGTCTTTGCTGTGTTCAGGGCCTGAATGGCCCTAGGGTAGGAGCTGAGCTTCAGTCTATTTGTCCTTGCGAACATGGTCCTGAACCGCCTGCCTGAGCGCAGCCGAGCAAAGTGTTCGTACCCAGGGTGGGATGGGTCCCTGGAGATCTTGGAGGCCTTCCTGAGGCAGCGTGTGTTGTACAGCTCTTCCAGAGAGGGGAGGGGGGTGCCGATGATCTTCTGGGCCGATCTCACGACTCTCTGTAGCGCTTTCCTCTCTGCGGCTGTGCAGCTGGAGAACCACACGCAAATGCAGTAGGTGAGGATGCTCTCCACTGTGCAGTGGTAGAAGGTCACAAGCAGCTCCTGTCTGAGGTGGTATTTCCTGAGGACTCTCAGGAAGTAGAGCCGCTGTTGTGCCTTCTTGATGATGGCTGCTGTGTTGGTCCTCCTGTATGTGCACCCCCAGGAATCTGAGAGTTGAGACTCTCTCCACGCTCCCTCCATCGACGAGCAGGGGCTGGACCTCAGATATTTTCCTCCTGAAGTCCACGATGATTTCCTGGGTCTTTGACTGGTTCAGCAGCAGGTTGTTTACCTTGCACAGCTTGCCCAGCTGCTCCACGTCATCCCTGTACGGCGCCTCGTCCCCCCCCCCGAGATGCAGCCCACCACGGTGGTGTCGTCTGCAAACTTTATGATGGAGTTGCTGGGGTGGACGGGGGTGAAGTCGTGGGTGTAGAGGTTGTAGAGGATGGGGCTCAGCCCGCAGCCCTGGGGGGACCCAGTGCTGAGTCTGATGGCTATTTGCCTCAATTTCAATGTCTCCGAAAAAGTGTTCTGAAGATTGTTCTCAGTAATCATCCTCAAAAGTGACATTGCAGATGTTAAACCCACAAACTCCACACTACTGTACATCACCATCAGCTCCCCTTTCAGTTTCTCTTTGCAGATCATCGGGAAATGTTCACTTGCACTTAGCTACACTTGCCGTTAGCCAGTCCGTTCATTGAAACCAAGAAACACACAATTTACGGTTTTGTCGTTTGTCCTTTTGTATTATTTGAACACCGTTTGGACGATGTGCCCCCTGTCTCTTCACTTCCAATTTTTCCTCTGAAGACATTAACGAAAATGGATGAGAAAGTAAATAATCCATCTCGTTTAGCATGCTAATACCCGCAATTGCCACTTCACTTCACTACTCTTCTCCCCCCTACAGTCAGCCTGCCCTCACTGTACTGTACTGTACCGTCATTGGTCAAAAGTCAGCCTGGGCTGAATTAATTAAGCCCACATTTTCGGGAAATCAAGGCGGCGCCAAGACACCTGTCAATCACGATGTGACAACAATGATTGGAAGATGATGCTAGGAGTTTGGGCTGAAAAAAATCATATAACAATTATTATATATGAATTATATTATTCAACAAGTATTAGATTTTAATATTTCTTTAATTTAATAACGTTCTCATATTTATTGTAAAAGATAGGGGGGGCTTAGCCCTGCTAGCCCATTGATACCAGCCGTCCCTGAAAGTAAGTGAGATACATAAAACTGCACCTCTGGTGATGGATACTAAAAAGCAGCAGTGAGCTTAGCTGCACATTCCATTACTCTTTGATATAACATTGTGTCCCGGCCCATGGAGACCCATAGCTTAGTGGAGGCAGGGAGCCCAACCTTGTGCAAACCCTCTGGGGGCTGTGAGGGGAGACAATGTCTTGAGGACAGTGTGCACAGCGGTGATGGATGATGTTGTGACAGGCCTTCGTTTCTGTCTTGTTTTTTTCCACCAAATCTCAGATATGAAGGGAGTCAGCAGGGCAACAGCTCTGTGATTTAAGGTCTTGGATCTCATCGGGGTATTGATCTCCGAGACCCGGGCCGGAGTGGCCAGCAGCCACTGAAAAGTGACTCCCATCCCCTCAAAAAAAGGTTGCTCAGAAGAAAGAGTAGCATTGCCAATGGCATGTTTGCCAAGGTGAAAGAGGAGCCATTCTTTTGGAGTACAGTCTCTTTCTGTGTGACAATATCCAGTCGTAATGTATGACACCATTTGAACCTTAGGTCCCCAACACTTGATTTCCCTGGCAACCAGCGAACCAACCAACACCTCAGAATTCCATTTGACGTCTGCCAGCCTGTACCAAAAAGTCCTACTCGTTTTCAGATGAGTTAGATACAGTAAATGCCTCGCTTTGATGTTTTACTCAAGGAAGTTCTTTTCTTATTGTTCCAGTTGTCCACAGACAAGTTTTAGGCAAGACAAGGCAAGGCAATCTTATTTGTATAGCACATTTCATACAACAGGGGCAATTCAAACATTAAAAAAAGAGGAGAATAGTAAATAGATTAAAAAAAAAATTAAATGATAAGAATATATTTATATATAGACCTTTAATAAGGTAATATAAATGAATAAATAGACATGGATGGAAGTGTTAGTGTTTAATCATAACTGTTGCAAAACATGAACATGGACATGTTTGGGCCTGTTTGGTTTCATATTCATATTTAATTTAATCATATTTCAATTCATTAAAAAAGGAAGAAACAAAATACATTGCAGCTTTCAGTCACTCTGCCGAGGTGCTCCTGGAACAAACTCGCTGAAGTACTCAAACAGGCCCAAACTCTAAATATATTTAAAACTAGGCTAAAAACCTTCATGTTCTGCAGCGCTTCTGACTGAACAATAGCACTTTATCTATGCGTATTGTGTTATCTTAACTATTTCTATTACTTTTATTTTCTTACTTATGGCGCTTTTCCACTACAGGGCCAGCCTGGGTCAGCCCGGTTTATTATCCTTTTTCCACTGCCAAAAGTACCCGTGCCATTTCTGGTACCCGTGCCAAACAAGAACTAAAATAGTTCTTGTTCGGGATGGGTAGCGAAAGTTGGAAGGGTACTTTTTTGCCAGGCTGTGTGTGACGTGTGACGCTGCACACTGTTGATTGGTCAAAGGAAATCGTCATCCCATGTTCATAGATTTCTTCGCTAACCGCCATCTTTAAATACCACAACAGATTTCGCTCTGTCACTACTGTTTCTGTAATAGCTTATTAATAAAGATTCGAAAAATTATGCTGACCATCGTATTATCTTAGTTTAATGTCATTTCAATGCATCATAGAACTTTTATTTACAACAAGCATAACAAAAAAAATCGCTATTATGGCGATGTGCTGTGCCTATGGTGTTCCTCAGTCCAGCGGCAGTCAAATGCCGGTAGATTCGTGTCTTGGAGGAAGCATGATACTCGCTCAGAGTTCATCTCGCTTTCCCCCCCCGTTTATGTATTAAACAATCTAAGCAATCTAATCAGAGCAGTTGTTATTATGTAATATTATTGATGGATGTGCCCTTTTTGATGGAGAGCAGTGAGCTGATGACTGGATGTGAGCATGTATTTGACTAATGCCGATAGATTCGCGTCTTGTGGGTGCAGACAGGATTTTACCGTAATTCATGAACTATATGCCCAATCTAAAAAATTCAAACAGTTTCTGAAAGCAGAGAAGTTGCACTTTTTGAACAGTTGAACTTTTTTAGGCTTATTACGGTAGTTCACCAACAAAAAAAGCACAGTGCTCAACGTGTCAGGAGAAATAAAAATAGAATCGTGTCGGCATTTCCCTGGTTGCGAGATCTAAACTAGTCTACTAGAACTGAAAGCTTACAGGCACTTAACATTACATGTTGTAAGGCTGATTTGTGCACGATAGTGCTGCATTTTGACATAATTCTTATCGCATTTCCCCCCGTTGAGCTGTATAGCGGCACTTATTACAGTGAAGCGCTCTTATGACACGTAACTCCTCCTTGTCCCGGGTCGCTCCGTATAATGGAGAAGCGTTTCTGAAAGTATGGCACGGCTCAGCACGGCTCGGATACAAAGTTGACCCGGGCTAGCCCTGTAGTGGAAAAGCACCATTAGTCTCCTCTTTTTATGCCCTATGTGAAGCGCTTTGAATTGCCTCTGTTGTATAAAATGTGCTAATGTGCTTGCCTTGCCTAGTCTTGTATGGGTGGTCAATTCAATTCACCAGTCACCGCGATACAGATGTATTTTTATCCTTCCTATTGTAACCTATTGCATCAAGAAAGCCTGTGCTATCAGAACAAGCTTGAGTGGAAGAAAAAAGAAAAAGAGAAGTATGCTTAAATGTTAGGTTTGGCGAGACCGTTGATCTCACAAGACACAGTGAGCTTTGAGCTGCGTTATTTTTGATTATACAGTAGAGTAGGACCTAAAATGGCACTCTTTTCCCCCAGCAGCTCATCTAGCAGAGCAGGGATCAGATTGCCATTTAAGGCTTGAGCTGCCCACACTCAGCCAGTGGTTAGGAGAGGCAGAACTGCAACTGAGGTGGACAGGAGTATTGATTGAACACAAATGCAGTGTGCTGAGCTTGGTAAGGCCATTTAGCTCTTTCCAATTTGGGTGTCCTGGCTGGTCAGTGAAAGATCCATGAGAGGTGTAAAATAAAGAGGAGTGCTCAGCAACTGTCAGGGAGTGACCTCGGGCCGACCCCACTCTGGGTGACATGTCTGAGTTGTGGCAGTCCCGCTGATGAAGAGGCTTACTCAGCAAACAGGAATATCCAATCTCCAAACTGTTTCACAGGGATTCACATTAGAGGGTATTGCATGAAGATAAGTACCTCATAACTTTATTATAACACAAGGGGAATGACCTCCCTGCGATGAACTAGCAGGTAGGTTATGACAATCTGTTGGACCAAGCCTTTCATTTGACAGCTAATGCACATTACCAGTTAATGATGTCACTGGGGAGCAATCGAGTCTGCACCACTACTTCAACTATTCCCATCTGTAATGTTCATTATCAACCTCATTAAAACCTTTTAATTGCTATCAGTAAACATCTTTGACAATTATGGTCTCTGGGCAGTCTTCATATGAGTTACCACGATGATTTCATTTCCACTTAGATCTCACAAACGACCTGGATGGCAGCTTAATGGCAGTATAGACGGCGCCAATACTGACATTGGCGCCTTGTAAGTTCCCCCCTCATGGCATCTGCATTAGCTACGGTCACTCCCGATGCAACCATCCGTTTAGAAAACTCAGTTCATATCGTTCAAGTGATGTCAAGGGATGTTTTAAAAAGAGAGAGCATGATGAAACATCCAGATTGAAGTGGGAGAGAGGGAAGGAAAGAAAGTGAGAGGAAGAGAGATGATCTTGGTTGAGAGATGGCCTAATGCCCTTGACTCAATTGAATGAATTATCAGTCAAATCTACCTTAATGTAAACATCACTCTTAAATCAGATTGCACCACTTTAAGCTTGGTCAGCACATAGGGAGGGATAGATAGAGGGATGGATAGAGGGAGGGATAGCAGAGAGAAAAAGGGCCCAGGCTGCAGATCAAACTTGTCCCAATCGGGTTCCTGGCATCAAGCAGCTCCAAGTGTCTGTCTCCTCTCCGTTTCCCTCCTCTACTCTGCCAGCTTTTAATCTCCGCTGGAGTACCCCATGCCTCTGTTAATGAAATGGCATCATCTCGGCCCCATGCCTATTGCTAATGGCAGCCCCTCAATCGCCTTGATGAAGGTCAGTATGGGCATTGACTTCATGGTTCTCAGAGTGGTCAAATCACCACCTTCTACAGTCCTCAAGCATTCTCATTGGAAGTGCGCAGAATTTCTTTTTTTGCATAGTCCCTGATACCGTGGTAGAGAAGTAAAAATACAGTACAGTTGTATGCTTTGTTAAAAGCACCGTCCGGTAATTGTCTGGCCCACCATTGTGGGTAAACAACATGGAAAACATGCCATTGCGTTTAGTAAAAGTAATCAGGGAGACAGTTTATCAACAACATGACAACCCTGAAAAGTTTAGGCAGTGTATAAGGTTACCTGCAGGGCTGGACTTAGGGGGGTGGGGGCCCCTGGGCTTGAGTCATTGTTCGGGCCCCTACCTACACTAAAAATGATAAGCTACAACTACACCAACCAGAACCTATGACCAGAAACACACGTATCCCAATGGAGTATGTTATTGGCATAAAGCACATGAAGAAAAAGCAAGTGTTAGGCCTGAACCAAGCGGTCAAATGTGGCAGAACCCCAGAACAGACGGACACAGAGACAAGGGTGACAATAATAACATGTTTATTTAATAAAGACAGACAAAATAACAAACCTACACTAACAGGGCCTACGTGGGGGGAGTGTGTGGGTGCCTGAGACGAAATGTAAGTGAGGTGTGTATTGGACAGCTACAGTATGTGTCTGGGCGCGAGTGTCTGAACTCATGAAGCATCTACGACTGGTTTGAAAAACCCAGTAAGTTTTGGAGTTTTTCTCAGTGTCTCCCTTTCGCGTTCCACTTTTTCATTTTTCATTTTTCTTTTTTGCGCTCCACTCTCGTAATTCCTCCTGTCCGCCATGATCATGACATTGACAATCGCTCCACCAAAGATGATGCCCCTGCCCTGCGCGTGACGCGTCGATGTAAACCTCTCCATTGGCCTAAATATACAGTATAATTAAACAAATTAAAACACGTCATTCATCAGAGCGTCCAGTAGGAATAGTGATAGGGGCTGTATTTCCATGCCCGCGGGGGAGGGGGGGGGGCTGTATTTCCGTGCCCTGCGCTGCGACAAAACAATTTTTTCCAATTTGAACGTAATTTATGAATTCAAAATCAAAGAGCAAATATGTATTCATACATTTGGATTTATTTTGGGGCCCCTTGTAGCCCGGGGCCCCTGGGCTCAAGCCCAAGGTAGCACATGCATAAGTCCGGCCCTGGTTACCTGAGTACTCTTGCTTGCTGCTCTGCAGTCTCAGAGGAGGTGTATAAACAACAAACTGTCTCAGTTACTTTTACAAGCCGCAAAAGCAAACGCTTTTCGTAGGCCAGCCTGTTTGCGAACTGCTGACAGTAACTTCAAACAAGATTTGGGATGTTTGGAAAAAAGACAAATGATTACGACCAAAGCTTCAATCTAAATTGTGTGTGTATGGAGTGTGGAGCTTGATTAGTCAATTACAATTATTTTTCCAGCATAATTATACTTTGATTTCAAAGCTCAATCATCCAAAATCCACTCAGTGATGACTCTCAAACCCTCCTTTCATCCTGAAGTGAAGTAAGGCCTGTTGTAAAGATATATGTAGGAGCCATGAATATGATTTGTGGGGTGCTTAGTATAAAAAGCGAATGGGTTTATTGTGAGTTTATTTGATTGTTTGTTTATTGTTTCAATCACGTTATGTTTCCGGAAGTCACATGATTTTGGGCGGGGATTGCCTGAGGTCAACTGTTCACCTGTATGGTGGCAGTGGAGAGAGGGGGGAGACAGGGTCGCTGTATTTTTGTTGACCCCATATTATTTACGATTTGATTTGTTATTCTTTGTTTGGTCGCTTATGGATTTCTGTACGTCACCGAGTTTGATTGTTTTATATTCAATAAATGCTTTAAACGTACCTTTTATCTCAAGCGAATTATTTTTAGCGCGTCATACAACTTCAACCCAGACCCTGCTCGCGTCTCTCAGCGACTTTTGATTTTTTGCTCGATCTAGTCGCTACAATATATATGTAGTGGTGTAGAGGGAGTGTTTGTGGCGTGGTAAAGCGAGGTTGGAACTAGCTTGCATCTGCTGCTGTGAGGCCCTAAGATGATTATTTGTGGCATATAAGAATGGCATCTGGCTGGGCGGGGTTGCGCCACATCAGTCATGAAAAGCCACCAAGCCTGAGGAACAGTCTCCACACTGCCTGCAGATGGCAGCTGCTTCAGGTCAATAAGCCGTAGTCTAAAGGCCGATTTAAACTTCTGCGTCGAATTTACGCACGTCTACGCCGTAGCCTACGTAAGGGGTCTCCAAGTTTATAGTTCTACGTTCTAGTTCTACGTTCTACGCGGACCGCGTCGCGTTGGTCGGTGTACTCATAGTGGCATAGAAAAATATGCTTTTCTTATTCTATCTCGTTAACGGTACATGACTAAGACTCCATTCAAAGTTCAGTGTGTTCAGCATGCTATTCTGGTCATGGAGAATTTTTGTTTGGAATTCTAACCCATTGTGACGTGGAGATATTCAGCCGTAAGTGATGGGTCTTCCCCCCCCCCCCCCCCCCCGCTGCTGCTCGCAGCACCGCTTCCTGGTTGACGACTCCCGTTGACAGCGGGGGGAGAGACAAGTTCTACCCAGGAATTCGCTCCTAGCTGTGTCGACCGTGATAGCAGTGTCGTATCGACACCATTCAAATGGTTTTGGATTCCCTGTCCTCTCCCCTATCCGGACACGTTTGAATTGTTATCCTAACCCATGGTAAATCACAGTTATTAACCTGCAAAGGGTGCCTCCGGGCACCGTCTTTGCCCGTGAAAAACACCGGCTATGAAGGTGGTACAAACACAATACTCCTTTGCTAACTTCACCATCGGTATACGGTCATTTTGAGCCCTTAATCACCGCGCTGACACCCCGAGAAGATATGCTTTTAACCGTAAACTCAATGAACCGGGAGTTCACCCGCTGCTGCCTGCAGCACCGCGCCTGCTGGATGAAACTCCCGTTGACGGCGGGGGGAGAGAAAAGTTATACCTGGGAATTCGGCATAATAGCGATTTTTTTCTTTTTATGCTTGTTGTAAATAAAAGTTCTATGATGCATTGAAATGACATTAAACTAAGATAATACGATGGTTATCATACATTTTCATATCTTTATTAATAAGTAATTACAGAAAAAGTAAATGACATTTCTGTCATGGCTTCCGCATTTTGGCCGACGAGAGAGTCGGAATCTTGTCGGAATCATGTGCTACCAAGCGGACCAATCACAGAGCTTATGGTTGCGTAGAAACTGACGCTTTACATTTTTGGAGATGTGCACGTCAACCCTCTCCGTAGGCAACGCAAGGCCACGCGGGCCAACGCAAGCGACGCCGTAGCCTACGCCGTCGATTTTACGCAGACGTTTAAATCGGCCTTTACACCAACTACGGCCACTTTAAATCTGAATGCAGGGTCATTTAGTTCTAAATGAATGTTATTGCTAATGCTTTATTTTCGAGTCATGTTTCAACTGTTACCTGATACTTACTGCAAAATCATGTGGTGGTTAACCATTTGCACTTTGTGGTACATAATGGGGGGCAAAAATCATATTTGAATCACCAATCATTAAATCATTGAAACATCAAGTCACTTTGTGAGGTATTTAGTCTAATTTCATTCCCAGGTTATTTTGATCACTACTTCACACAGTCCCCAGGAAGTATTATACATCAACCAAGGTTTTCTCTATAATCTGAGCCTATTCAAACACAAAAATCACAAATGGCTAGTATAAATAGATCAGTATACCCGTTTAATTTAAGATCAAAAACACATCATATGGGGCATATTGAACAATCGCCACTATGCAGATTTTGTAGTTCGGAAAGCCGAAGCAATAGATCATGGTAAATGGTAAGGTAAATGGACTGCACTTATATAGCGTCTTATTCCAAAGCGCTTTACAATGGACTCTCATTCTCATTCTGCTTTGGTATTGCTCTCAGGTTCTCTCAGGTTTTTGTTCTAGGGTTCAGGATTGGCTGAGAAAAAGAACTATATTAATCTAAAAACGTGGGGAGCGGGTGGTGGTGGCTGGGCTAATACAAATACTGTATAGAAAATCAGTGCTTTGGAGAGGCTGAAGTTCCTAATTTATTTTGAGATGAAACAGTTTTGTGCAAATTGCCACTGTTTTATGTACACTTCAACTTACAGAGCAGACAGGATTCAATTTTTATGTACAATTCAATTTTGGGGAAGTGAAAAGGGAATATTAAGGAGTCGGAGAGTATGGTGTCAATATCCTCTTCAACCAACAAGTATTATTTTCATTCACTTTGAGGAGAGTAGGCTACTTTAGGATTTAATGACATTAAACTGCAGAGAACAATCTAATCTTTTAAATAATGCATTTATATTCCCCTCTGACTGAGAGTGTGACAATTCTGACCAACCTCAAGCCAGGCGTCTAGCCTCAATCCGCCGCTAATTCCGCTCCGCCTCTCCTCCAGTCTCAGCAGTACTTACATTTTGAGGAAACACAACTCACAGTTGACTGTGGTGCCTTTTAAATTGCACGAGTGGCTGATAGTTATGCAACGTGTTTTCTTGTTCTCTCTGCCATCATCAAGTTCAATGGTAGGCTACAGAACTACAATACATGCATGTTTCATGCAATAGCCTACCTCCAGACTTCATTTAAAAAATACACATCAACCTGTGAGAGCAAATAGGCTAAAACGGAACCAGCAAAGCGCACATCAGAAAGCGTTGAAGCTCAAAGCTCATTGCCTGCTATGGTGCTGATGGACAGTCATCGTCTGCTGTGACTTCACGAAACCCCGACTCACCCACCATCAACAAAAGTGGTCATACAGTATCCTCCTCACTTCACACCTCTTTCAGCCTGTCTCTTTCAATTCGTTGAGTGTGTGTGTTCGCTGACTGAATTACACTGTGACCTACCTAAGCAATCGCAGAAGCCCATAATGACAACAACCGTGGAGTGGATACTGATACTCGCACCGCGACGCTCGTCTCCACACCATTCATTCAACATATTCTTTCGCACTTTGCCAAGAGTGAATATCTATTTCATGTCATTATAACAAACAGGACTACTTTAGGGATGAGGTTGTTGTTTTCAGCATCGCATTTGCGCGCCGGACCAATGTTGTAGTTTTTTTTTTTTGCCTCATGCGCTTTTCTTCAAGTAGACTGACGTGGAGGAAGTCAACTCGCTGCCTAATGAAGATGCGTCCGCACATTTTGCCTTGATAGACCACGACAAAAATCGAGGAGGAACGTTTAGCTGATTCAGAGGAAAAAAATAGGGGATAAACTACGTGCGTTAATAGCTCCATCACTTCTAACTTTGGTAGCGTCCTCTTTGCCGTACATTCGAGTTGATGTTAGGAGAGGGATGAATCCAAATCTGTTACTCCCACCTAAAATATCACTGCCCACTTATTCATATCAGAGAACTTTGGACTATACTTTATCTGTGGTTTCCATCCAAAAAACGACGCACCATTTGTAGGTGGTCTCAACTTTCTAGTTATTAAATTAACTATAGGTTTGTGAATGCAGGACGGATGTTTTCTTATGTTCTCTCCTGCCACCAACGACTGTGAAAACAGTAGCCTAGAAGAATGTGGCAGAAACCTTTTTTGGAAACGTCCGATTTTGTTGTCAACGCCGAAAGATTGGATTAAGTTCTTGAAAATAAACTACTTGTATGCGTCCCATGCGTAAAGGGCTGTAATGCTGGTCCGAGAGATATTGCCGCTCATTTTAGGTTTTTCGCCTTTAGTTTTTGGACACTGCTTTCTTACATCATTTTTACTTTTGTTTCAGGTGGGTTCTTGTGATACGAATTGTTGTCCATTCCTTTATTGTCCATTTCCAGACCACTTGCATATTGGAAAGGTTTTGTGTGGTACTCATGATGGTAAGCGCGTATCGGTATAGGCTACTGTGAAATCAGGTATTGTAGTGACGCTGGATCAGTATTGAAGTTACACTAGATCAGTAGTAGAAGTAGATCCTTTCAGATCTGAGAATCTTTAAGTAATTCATGTCAATTATATTGTTAGTGCAACTGACTTCGAGATTTTTGTGTGTCTGTGTGTAGACTATGTCTAACATGTGTACGTAAATGACAGTGCATGCATGTGTGTGTGTGCGAGTGTGTGCCTGTGAGAGAGAGACAGAGAGAGTGAGTGAGTGAGTGAAAGAGAAAGGGGGGTTGAAAGTTGAGAAGGGAGATTAGGAGAACATACTTGACAAAGTGAAAGATGTAGATCATGATAGGCCATGTGGGTTATGTCAACATTATTATTCCTCCATGTCATCATGCATGCTGTGTACGTTCTACAAGCAAACCAAAGTGTTAGTACGTGCTAGCAAACACGTTTTCCATTCTTTAATCATAATCCCAAAATCCAAAAGAATGCATACATCTTGTGTATGCATCTAACATTGATGCGGGGGGGGGGGAGGGGGGTAGGGTGGTAATAGTTTCATTTGGATGAGTGGAGAGAGCTAATTCGCTTTGCCACTGCAGTATACTCACCACAGCCACGGCTTCAGAGGCGTGGGTGCAGGAGCTTCAGCTTCAGCTTCAAGTGTCCCAGCGTGTGCTACCCACCTCTACTCCATCTAGAGCCCCTGAGCTTTCCATTCCAGGGAGGCTGGAGCTGCCCACCAGGCTCACCGCTGGGGGAGGCAGGATCAGGGTTCAACTCGGGGAGGGGGGGGGGTTAACTCAGTGGGTGGGCATTGCTCTTACAAGAGCCCTTTGCTTTTTTTCTCCCCCACCCTTCTCGTAAGTGGGTGGGAAACTCATCTCGACCGTTAGAGTGGGACAAGAGAGAGGGGGTGTCGGCACGAGTGTGTTTGTGAGTGAGATTGTGTGTGTGCGTGTGTGTGTGTGTGTGTGTGTAATGATGTGACAGATCCAGAGACTTTGATCACAGCCTATAGAGTTCAGGTGCAGGAGGCAGTGATTCGCTGCATCTGTGATAGAAAGCAGGCCACATGGCTGGATGGACCTCCCACAGCAGCCTGGTGGGAGACTAATGAAACGCCCTCAGCCAGGAGGGTTCCAGTCAGAGCTCCTCCTCCTCCTCCTCCTCCTCCCATCCACCCTTTCCCTTTTGAGTCCTCCACAAGCCAGAATGCTAATGATACACTCATCTGGTCATTTGGCAGATGTTGTTATCGAAAGGAACATCCAAAATCAGAGAACAGTATGATGTTTGTATCGTATTTATTAGCCTATACGTCGTCCATATTGAGAGAACTAGCACTGAGTTGTGATATTTTCCTCCTCCATCATATTTTCCCAACTCTCCCCGCTGGTTGTCCCTCTCTTTTAATCTCCCTTTTCCCCCGCCTCTCTTTCTTTCTCTCTATCTCTCTATCTATACCTCTACCCCCCCACCCAGCCCCCTCCACCCCCAACAGGAGAAACATTGCACACCCCCCCCCCCAACACCACTCAGGGCTTTTGCACCACTGCTGTTTTGCACACTGTGTATATACCCTAACTGTATATATTGTATTGATATCCATTTCCATTGTTCTGTACATATCATACTGCACATATCTTAATTGTACATATCCTCGCCCTTGCCTGTACATATCACACTGTACATATATATTTACTGTACATATCATATTGATATTCATGCTCATATTTAAAAAAAAATATTCATATTAATTGCACGTATACTGACTTTATATTAATTTACTTACACTGTAATACTGTATACTGTCCCATACATGTATGGCTTTTGCATTATGCACTATTGCACTGCACATCTGGGTAGATGCCGAACTGTGTTTCGTTGTCTTTGTACTTGTACTCAATGTCAATGACAATAAAGTTGAATCTAATCTAATCTCTCACTCTCTCTCTCTCTTTCTCTGGTTCCCCCTCTGTGTAGATTGCTCAGGGAGAGCTCCAGAAGTCATGCGCACGGACAGCCGTGGAGCAGGTGGGAGAGAGTTGCCAGCTTGCGTGCCAATGTAGACCGTACCCTCCACTGCCCCCCCCGCCCCCACCCCCGCCCCCCCCCAGACTGCTGGTCTTCACCGGTAAGTACAGGACCTTTTTCAATCTACCCCCACGCCAAATTCAACAGATCAGCAACTGTGGAGAATGTTGCTAGTTGTTCTGTAGCCTTGTGTTAGTATTGCGACCCAATTTCGCCAGTGTGGTTTTACTTTTGGTGTAAAAGTCCAACAACCTTGGCTTACCTGGATATACAGTATAAGAGGCCTTGTTGTTCTGTTGCCTAACCGTGCAGAGCTGGGATTGTGTTGGTATTGTATCATCAGTGCTGGTTGAGGTCATTTGCAACAAAGTGGTCTTTTGTTTGCTTTGAGCGCTGTGTTGATTTGACCTTTTGGCTGTCTCAACATACCAATGATAATCACACAAGCAATAAGGCTGACCTATCAGAAAAACAAGCCATTTTCCTAATTGGTTTGCAAGTAAGCTCCCCACCCCACTCCTCAGCAATTGGATGCTGAACGTGATTGATGGCCTGTTCTGGAGGTCTGTGTGGGACTGAATTCTTCATCCCACTCCCGCAAGATTGTATACTCCTCTAACCCGCTCCCGCAAAGTGAGGGTTTTTCCTGCATTGAAAAGGCTTAGGCGGCCCCAAGCCTTTAACCCGCCTAAGCCTTCTAGGAGAAATTGTACAAGAAAAAAACAGTTAAAACAGTTACAAATTGCCCATGAAATGATTGCTGCAATTTGGTCATCCCAGCAGCAGGTGCTGCTAGACCACAGTTTTATACGCAATATAGCGTTATATACGCAATATAGCATTATATGCGTAATATAGCGTTATATAATTATAAAATTAAATTATATACGCAATACCCATGGAAGACAACGAGGAAGACGATGTCAATGGCATAAGTGGGTGACCGAGCGATCATAATAGTGAGTATTTTTTTTTTACATTTGTCTAATGTGGAGACCCTTATGGGACAGGTAATGTTACCTTTCCAGCTTATTGGCCCCGAACCATAGTTGGGAGTACATTGGTTTCTTTAGACAAATTTAGCCAGGCTTGTAGCTGGTAACTAGCCTTAGCAGTCGGGACCGCTCTGCTGATGAAGGATACTAGCGAGACTGTGGTGATGTTCACAATTCACTGCCTTATAAGACTGTTATGCTGTAATCCTGAGTTTATCTGGACACTTTTACACTGACTGTCATCACTCAATATCTGTGGCATGAAACATGTAGGCCTACTCTCACTCAAGCACACGGCTGGGTCGGTAACAGATGGTGGGTGATTCATGCAATTTATTTGTTTCCCTCACAGTAACTGTGAGCGGAAAAGCAAATCTCACACAGGTTTCTTTTTTCCCCTCACATCCCCTAAGGGTCTCCGTACATTTGTACTCCCAGTCGTTCCCCCAATAAATGCGATTTACCTATTTAAATAGCCTGACTAGTTAGGGCACGTAATACTGCATCATTACAAAGGTCATAACATAATGTTCATTGTTAAACCAATAAAAAACATGGGGGCGCTTGGTGGCGTATCACACTAAGGCAGCCATGTAATCTTAGGTTCAATTCCGCCCATAGACATATCCTGCATGTCATCTCTCCTCTCTCTCAACCATCCTTCCTGTCAATCTCTACTGTCTCTATCCCAATAAAGCAGAAATGTCCTAAAAACATACACTTAAAAAATAAAATAAACGAGAATAGAGTAACTGTTTTTATATATTTATATCTCAATAATGTCTGATGGTCTAAATAATAATAATAATAATAATAATAATAATAACTTCGATTTCTATAGCACCTTTCAAAAACCCAAGGGCGCTTTACAATTCTAAAGGGGAATGGTCAGACAGACAAAACAGAAAACAAACAAAGCAAAACAGAAACAGTAACTAGGGGCCAAAGGCCTTGGTGAACAGATGGCTTTTAAGGGCTGATTTGAAGGAGTCCAGGGTGGGGGTGTTGCGGATCACGATGGGGAGGGAGTTCCAGCCACGCTGAAGGCTCTGTCCCCAAAGGTCCGTAGGTAGTCCCTCTCCTGCCCACAGTCCTGCAATTATCCCTGTTTGAATAATAAGTTATGTTGAAAAGAAGGTGTACTAGTTCAAATAAAAAAATCAACAACATCTAGATGAGCCCCTGTGTTGTACCACATGGCATACTTCTACCTAGTTAAGTGCTATCATCAACCCAGTTGTTGAGTGTTTTTTGTGTGTTTTCTATTGGGTCAAATTCATGTTGTGACAGAAACTACTTGAACTTTGTTGCAACCAACACACTATTTGTGTCACGGCTTGGTGAAAAGGTCTGTATATCGGGAATTGTGAAACCTCGCAATCGAGCCAAACAAGTCTTGTTGTGAAAAAAAGTGTTTTCCAGTTTTTGGCATAGGACGAAAATTGAAGTGATGAAGAACCCACTCGATATCATAACCAACAGTTTTACATTCACTAAATACCTACACTTTGTTAGCAAACTTGGGTGGGGTGTATTAATCCTATTTGTGTTGGGGATGTAATCACTTCTCTTTCGGCCACACCCCACACCCTCATAAATAGCCATGTGCGTGTGTGTCTGTTTGTTGACAAGAGAGGACGCTGCCATCAATGACTATATCCACAGAGAAAGTTTTGTCGATCAACATACTATTCACGGGACTGTGGTCTGTCGATACACCTTGTGCTTGGTTATTGGGTAAGTGAGTTACATGCTACTAAGATGTGTGTATGTTCAGTAGGCTAACCAAACAAGTTTGTATGTTTGTTGCCGACACACCAAGAGTGAGTTACATGCCATAGCCAAACGTTAGTTTGTTAACTATATAGTGAATTACATGCGTTATTACTCACTGTGTGTAAGTGAATGTTTACTAGGCTAGCCACACAGGTGTTAGCTTGTTAGCTTGCTAGCTAGCTAGCTTTGTTAGAAGCTTGTTTTGTTAGCTGACGTTATGTTGTGTGTGTGTGTGTGTGTGTGTGTGTGTGTGTGTGTGTGTGTGTGTGTGTGTTTACTATGCTAGCCAAACAAGTGTTAGCTTGTTATCTATCTATTTAGCTTTGTTAGAGATATAATAGAGTATTGAAAAGGTAAATGCTTTTGTAATGAACGGTAATGTTGTGTGGAATCAAAAATAATTATTCATTCATTCATTTGTAGATTTACTGTAGAATAATACTGTGGATTGAAATGATTTCACTAGCCTACTTCTTACAGTACAGGATGAAGTACAGTACTCTATGTTCATGAGAGTCTATGGAAAGCATGCAAGCCTACACGATAGAAGTGTCCCCTCTGATCTGAAATTTGTGTTACAGATTGACGAAAGTGAGAGGTTCTGCGAGATGAGACCTTGATGTGAGTCACCAGCACTTCAGGTATTTGTCATTGTCATTGTATTAGCAATTTTATTTTATCAACATAGTAGTATTTTGTAAAAATGGTGTGCTGGTAACAGTGGGCAATAATTTTAAATGTACTGTCTTCTATTTTTATTACAGCTTTGATGCCCGGATGGGAAGGAACTACACAGATGTCCCACTAGATGCTTTATGGACTATAATGATAAATGCATACACACGGACACAATATTAGTATTTTTTACCATTCTATTATTGTATTGCTCAATTGTATCTTGCCTAATTTTTTCCATTGCCATTTTGTTTTCTCTTGCTGCTGCAATGTCGACTGAAACTGAAGCCATAAAAATGTTACTCTCTTGTATAATGGGATTGTTATGATTAATGACTGTCCGCACCTTGGATAACAGTCGTCACTTTATTATCTCCTCACATCGCCATCTTGCACACCAACAACACGTGTCAACCGGGGGTAACTCCACTAACTTCCGGTGTCTCTTAAAGGTGCAGTCCCACATACATAACAGGGATGTATTATTATTATTATTTAGCCATTTAAGTAGTGTAATGGGAGAGTGGTTGGGGTGGAGTTAACCAGCTTTATACCCACCCATTACCTACCTGTGAAAAGTGGCTGAGAATACTTTGAGGCAGAACTTCTCGGTTTGTTGATTTTGGGGGTATCAACATTGAAATATGCACTTCTTCAACTTGTTTCAGATTTCAATGTATGACACATAATTTGAAAGCTTACAATCTACCCTTTCATAATCTGGAACAAACTGAAAAAATGTAAAAACCTTTTCATCAGACCCTGTCACATTTGTAGCCTAAAATTATATCTCAGTACATTGCAATACAATGCAAGTTGCTAAATAACTGGGATATAAACTTAAACAGTGTCTTGTTGTACTGGAATAAATACAGTATATGGGTGATCATGTAGATTTGAGTGAACTATCCCTTTACACGCTGAATAGGAATCACAGAGGACGTCTGAAGTGAAGCTAGGAGCTCTGTATTCTAGCTTGCCACTCATACATAGCATATTTTGATCCCAACAAGAAGAAGAAATCTCACAACAGGATGCCTAAAATACCCTGTTGCAATCTCAGCCATAGGCACATATGCTAATGTTCTCTAAAGTAGTTGTATTCCTTTGTGTCAGTTTGACTGTGCACATGGGGCAGGTTGCACTCTCATGTGATGTGTGCTGAACAGAGCTTCTGAAAACAGGTGGGGATGTATCAATAGCTTAAAGCTACTATGGCCCCCCAAGCTGGATGACGCAAGCAGAACGCAGCAGCCACCAGGGCTGTCTCAGCCTGGCCACAGCAGGGACACTGTGTGCTGCTGGGAATGACGTTACAGAGTGTGGATAGTGTATCCCCTCAAATATTTCCTAGGCACGGTACCAAGTGTCTGGTAGGGTGGGCAAACTGCCACATTTCAGCGCATGGATGGGTAGTAGAGATATTTACAATACAATACAACTTTATTTATTAATTTTAAGGATGACATTATATAACATGCTACCTTTTTACACTCAAAGCTTGCTTTATGATGGTGTGCTGCCACGTGGAGATCGTATCCTTCATGTGAGCATGGCTTGGGGCTTTGCTAGCTGCTTCTCAACAGTGGTGCCAGTGTGCCCAGCTAGTGGTCAAAGCCCGGTGCTTCAAGCCTAGTAAACAAGGCTGTTTGAATTTCCACAGCTGGTCTTTCAAAGGAAGTTTTAACTTGGATTATGCTAGCCACCCACCAAGTTTTCTAACCAACTAAAGCACTTGGGTGAGTAAAAATCCCACCCTCTATCTATGCCCCTAGCTCTGTTTGGTCCAACGAGGACCAGTGTTGGCCAGTCAACAGATTAGCAAATTGCTTTGGTTCTGAAACCGTTTTAATTTCTTAACTGTAAGCCCCTTTGAATTGTAGCCATAACCATAAAGTATGTGGCTGTTATCAGTGACATGGAGGTCCATCCCGTTTATTACTAGTGGTTTATATCTTCAGTCTGTCACTCCCGTCTCCGGTTGGTCTCATTCACTGAGGGACAGTAGATCAATATGTCCCGACTCCCGAGTGTACGGCACGATGAAGGTAGCACGGTCATTCAATCACGATCAATCTTTTTGTTGTTGTTCTGTTATTTAAACCTTGAGTGATGAAGAGAGAAAGCAAACAAGCCACTGAGTGGGATGCAAGGGTTTTCATTGATAGTGCTTCCTCAACTCAGCAACAAGAGTGATTTCATCATTTATCTTCTGTCTTTCTTTCTCTCATTCATAAAGAAGACAACCTTATTTTATGCTGTTGACCTAGCCAAGTCTATGACTTTGAGGGGAGACCACATCACTTATTGTAAACAAACAAGGTTCTATTAACCCATTGAGAAACATTGAAAACTCTCCTCCTCACCACCACTGTATGACTACAGTATCAGTACCACTCGTGGGATGTATTTAGGGGTCAGAGTATGATCATTTAAGTGGTATACACAACAAGACTGAGTGCTACTTTTTAACTTCATGAATGGAACCAGGAGGCTTTTCTGGGTGTGAAAACATCAGTCAAAAAAAAATATAGATGAAAATGTTGAGATGGACAATGAGGACTCTTGCACCTGTCTGCAATGAGAGAGTAATACAAGATTTAAAAGAGAAAGGCACCATAGAAAAAAGAAGCACTTGAAAGAAAAGAAGGGAAGGTTTTAACATCAACCGACCAGGCGACTTAGCCCTGATTGTATTCAATCCTACAGACATTCCCAAAACAGAGGATTACAACTGAAGTTTGGTTCAGGCTGCAGTGAGAATTTTAACATCCAAAGTGACTTTCAGTACAGTACAGTCCAGTGTGGCCCGCTAACTTGGAGGAATGTGTCTTGTCATGCGCACTGTCTAGCGTCCTGGCTGTGGAATGAGTGCATCCCCTTGGGTGACCACGGAAACCTCACCAGCGCTTCGGCTCAGACAAACGCGGCCACGTCTACGCACAGCGGCCACCTCGTCTCCCACCGTCCTCCCTCCTCTCCTGGCGCTGTGAAAGCAGTGAGGCAGCAACTGTGATCGCAAGGCGTAAGCATAGCAAAACCACTGAGCAAAGGGGGGCTGGTGTTGCTGTGTTTCTAGCCACCAGCTGAAACAGCCCAGGATCAGTCCAGGCCAGGCATTGTTAGGATCTTGAAACATTGGGTGCTTATCATCGACGTGGGGTGAGGGGGGGTGTTAGCAGAGTTTTTGGTTGAATAGTGGGGGCTTGCGCTAAATTGACAGCGATGCGCTAAATAAATGGCGATGCGGTAGATGGCAACTTTTAAAAAAACTTTTTTAATGGACTATTCAGAAAACATTCGGGGCCAGAGCCCTGGATGTCCAGGGCTAACTACGTCACTGCCCACGATCAAACCTTAACAAACTAATTTGTCACTGACAGACTGAGTGTTTTCAACTTCAGAGGAAGTTGTATAGATGTGCAGTAGATCGTGGAGGAGCAAAGGGAACAGCTGGACAACCCAAGGGCTTTATGTTTTAAACAGCATGTCCTTAACACATTAAGGTCCATTTGACCTTGTAACAGTTTAATCTTTACAACCTGTGTCAGTTTGGGATATATCTTCAACTCTCTAATTGGATTGAGATAACTTTTCAACAACGTTGCTGGTTAAATGGACATCAATATGCAGACGGACCGTTGTGCCGACAGCCCTCCCTGCATGTGAATGCTTTCCGCTTCTCTGTTACGGTACATGTGGGAAGACGGTACATGTGGGAAAACTACGGTTAGGGTTAGGTGCTACGTCGACTTGGTACATGCTGGCATGTCTAACCCTAACCCTAATCCTATCCTTAACCCTACCCCTAACCCCAACCCTAACCTTAACCGTAGCACCCTAGCACCTAACCCTAACCCTAGTTTTCCCACATGTACCGTCTTGTCAGCTCTCGCAGAAATCCGCTAACAAACCGTCTGCATCGTGGTCCGTCGGCACAGCGGGTGGGCCCCGGTTGAATCGTGTTTGGGACCTATTTCTTTTTGGTGCTAATTCTTGTTGCTTTTGGTATGTTTGCTAATGCCTTCCCCTGACAATTTACCCTAACCTTAACCACTCAGTTAATGTCTAATCTCTAATCTATCTCTTATATGAGATAAGTAGTTCTGGACTCTGGAATTGCCTTTTGCATAATAAATTGATAGTGTTGACTAAGGGAACATGACAACATGATACTGAATGGTGATCTCATCAGTATGGGTTCAAAGTCACACATATCTTGCAATTCACGTACAGTAACTCTCATGCTACCTATCTCTAGTTTTTGATGTATCTTACAGCACTACACGTGGTCAACCCTGGTATAGCCAGATAATATATCTATTGTGCAGAGCTACAGTTTGTACAGGCATTTGTTCTGACCTTGCAGTAAAACACAAGAGGACCTCAAGCTTAATTTGTATGAATTAATACAAAAAGCAGAACGACGCCCAATTCATAGGAAATCTTACAACCTGGCTTGTATGAAAAGCTACGAATAGTAGGCTTTAACTTTTACATTTTATTTTTTCTGAGTGGGGCAGTCTCGCTCATATTTTTCATTTTATTGGACAGACATAGTGAAGACAGACAGGAAAGTAAGGAGAAGAAGGGAGAGAGGGCATGGGCCGGATTCAAACCCATGCCGACATGGCATGACAGGGCATGGTTAAAAAGTCCGCAAGTAGGGCAAACTAATTTTTCAGTTGTTTCCAGATTATGAAAGGGTAGATTGTAAGCTTTAAAATGATGTGTCATACATTGAAATCTGAAACAAGTTGAAGAAGTCATGGATATTTTAATGGTGATACCCTCCAAATTACGATTTTGAGAAAACTAGGTCTTCACAGAGTTTTTTCATAGAGGTAATGGGTGGGAACAATAGCTGATTAACTCCACCCTAATCACTCCCTCAAGACAACCACTCCCCCATTACACTACATGTCATTACCTACCTGTAATCTGTCAGTGGGGTTGTCAGCTAACCCTCAGGTAACAAAATCGCAGGGCTGATGTTTAAATTGCTAAATAATAATAATAATAATAATAATAATAATAATAATAATTCAAGATTCATGATTTTTTATTGCCATGTGTGCCAAAACTTTATTACATCCCATTACAAGTACAACAGAGTAAAATTCATGGCAATGGAAAAAATTAGGCAAGATACAATTGAGCAATACAATAATAGAATGGTAAAAAATAATAATGTTGTCCGTGTGCACATGCATTTATCATTATAGTCCATAAAGCATCTAGTGGGACTTCGGTGTAGTTCCTTCCCATCCCATCTTGGCATCAAAGCTGTAATAAAAAAAGAAGACAGTACATTTAAAATGATTGCCCACTGTTACCAACACCACTTTTACGAAATAGCCTACTACTATCTTCATAAAATAGAAAAAGGTTTATTCTACAGCAAATCTACATATCAATGAATTAATCATTATTTTTGATTCCACATAACATTACCGTTCATTACAAAAGCATTAACTTTTTCTATAATCTATTACATCTCTAACAAAGCTAGCTAGCTAGCTAACAAGCTAACACTTGTTTGGCTAGCTGGTACACACAAACACACTAAAATGGTGCATGAAACATACTGTACAGTATGTTGCATGTTTAGTAGGTCTGCAACAAATGTATTTATTCGTTATGTTTTATCTTTGACAACGTATTTCTTCCTCCCACCATCTCATTAGTTTTGGAGAGGGGTGGCATAATTGTGGTGAGCAGTTTCAGTGGTCTGATAACTGATGCTAACAAAGGCGCTATCTACCTTACTCACAAAACAACAAATAACTGTTTAGCTATCCTAAGTAAACAACACAACACAAAATCCTAGTATACAACACATACACACAACTCACTAAAACTTACCCAAGAACACAGCAGAAGGTCTGTCTGCAGACGACTGTCCCATGAAAGTGAACTGATGTGGAGATCAATGTCTGAAATTCCGTTGTCTTCTTCGTCATCGTCAGATTCGGAGTTCGGAGTTCACGTTCGGAGTTCCCATTATGTATAGTCCAATATGAAGGAGTTCATTAATTGCCCACTGTCGATATTTCTGCCTACCGTACTTTTGAAATTCTGTTGATAGCATCAGGCCCGGATTAACCCCCTAGGGTGCCCTAGGGTGACCAGACTTGATGTGTCGTTTACTAAATCCTCAAAGTCCATCTCTTTGACCAACTCGGATTCAATTGCCAGCAGGGAATCTTATTATTATCAGGCCTCTCTTATTGCACTATAGTTCTCTCTCAACGCTTTGGTAGAGTCAGTCCTACAACTCCATCTAGTACTGGACAGTGGTTTTAGAGTCCTGCTGATGTTCACATCCTTATTTTTAAATATCCGGCTCCATCGGTGAGGGGATGCTGCACAAAACGCATACAATGACTGAAGTAGGTCAAAGAAATCACTCGCATCCTTACAGCTATTAATGCTGTTTACACCGACAACATTAAGGGAATGTCCAGCACAGGGCACGTAATGAATCAGGGGGTTTGCTTTTTTAAGATGCGCCTGGAGGCCGTTATATTTACCCGACATGTTACTGGCGTTGTCGTAACTTTGTCCCCGGCAATTCGACAAGTCTAACCCCAGGTCATAACATGAACCATTCTTACTACACATTCAGCAAGACTTGCTCCAGTGTGGCTGTGAATGGGCTCGCTCTGCTGCCCCCCCCCCAATGTTAACTTCGGTGCTAATTTTAGGCCTAGGTGAAATAAAAAATGTCCGAAGAGTGAAGAGTGGCCGTATGTCTGGAGTCTTTGCCTTGCTTAATTTTTCGCTTGGCAGAGCCACTCAGTTGTCGCCTGTACATTTTGATTTCTTCGTTGATAGTTGATAGTTTGGCGGCACTGCGTCATCGCGCACTTGTCTGTGACTGGGGGGGGGGGGCACTTACACCGAACTCGCAATTATTTATCTTTTTATACATGATAGCCTAAATATAACCGTTAGTTTTGTACCTGTGTGGATGTCTTCCAGTAAATATAGCCTATATTTTAAAAATATTTTAAAGGTCTATTCATATTCATTGTCCGAATAATTTGGTGCCCCCCCATTGGCTGGTGCCCCAGGGCGTTCACCCGATGCAATATATGGATAATCCGGGCTTGGATAGCATTAGCGAGAGCTTGAGCCTCCATCTTGTCAACAAATAGGTCCACACTCACACATTGCTCCTTACATACAGCTGGGGTGGGCGTGGCTACACACACTGCCACACTAATACCCCCCACCCGACTTTGCTAACTAACTGTAGGTATTTAGTGAATGTAAAACTGTTGGATATGATATTGAGTGGGTTCTTCATCGCTTCAATTTTCATCCTATGCCAAAAACCGGAAAACACATTTTTTCACAACAAGACTTGTTTTGCTCGATTGCGAGCTTTCACAATTGCCGAGATGCGGACCTTTTAATGAAACCGTGTCACATATGTGTGCACTGGTCCACTGGACCACCCCAGGCCACAATAGGCTTTAACTTTGAGTGATTACAGTTAGGTAGGTGAATTCTGACTAGCATGATGGTTAGGCAGTATTAGGCATAAGTGCAGAGTGGCCATCGAGCGTTGCGTCAAATGTGCGTTGCGTCCGGAATTGGGATCAAATGCATTGTAATCAATGAAAGGTGCTCCACCTGCTGCGGTACGTCGCGTCAGCGTTGCGTCCGATGGCTGCGTCCAAAGTAGACTTTCCAAAAAGTTTGATTTTTGACGGTGGATGGACGCAGACGTCACAATGAGATGCCCCACGTGGGGCGTCAATCACCGCACCTGTGTCAATCACCGCACCTCTTGTTGCAGTAATGGACGACGAACGGCTCATCCTTGAGGTCGAGATTTTTTTTTTTTATATGCGACAAATGATAGATTGTACCATGATGCCCAGGTGAAGGACCGAGCATGGGGTGAGATCGGGTCCACACTTGGATTATCAGGTAAGATATAATACGATAATAATATTTATTATAAGATAAGCTACACATCACAAGTTAGGTTAGTTAGTTGAAATGTTGTTGACAGTTGAACATCTAATGAACTAACAACTATCTATTTGGGAATATGTAGATAAAATATTACCCTGATTGGAAAATGTTCTGTATGATGTTGTTATTGTTGTGGACATATTGCAGTCAAGGGTGAAATTACTCCTGTATACAGAAAATGCCAGTGGAGCTAGAGTAGAACGTTGACGTTGACGCAACATTGACGCAACGCTGCAGGTGGAGCTTGGACAACGGAGAGTTGACGCAACGTCGATGACGAGTTGACGCGACGCAGCCGGTGGAGCTTGGCCGTTAGGCAGTATTAGGCGTTAGTGCAGAGTGGTTAAGGTTAGGCAGTATTAGGCGTTAGTGCAGAGTGGTTAAGGTTAGGCAGTATTAGGCGTTAGTGCAGAGTGGTTAAGGTTAGGCAGTATTAGGCGTTAGTGCAGAGTGGTTAAGGTTAGGCAGTATTAGGCTTTAGTCCAGAGTGGTTAAGGTTAGGCAGTATTAGGCTTTAGTGCCCCACCACCTCTGCACAGCAGTCGTCGTAGACTGAAGACCCACCTCTTCAGGTTACACCTTAACTGCTCTTCCTGAGACATCTTCTGCCCCTCAGCACTACGTCTCCTAAAGACGTCCGCTTTCCCCTCTACTGTGTCCCTAAGAACTTCTATCGCCCCTTTGTACTGCTTCTCTGTTCCTCCAGTATAAAAAATAAAAAAATAAAAAAATAAAGGTTTTAGAAGAAGGTGGTATAAGAAGGTTTCTCCTTCTATCAGTGGCCCCGGGCCTGAGCTAGATTACTCTTCCTGCCACGAATGGTGGACTGATGATTCACATGCTTAGCATTCAAATGTATTGATTGTAAGTCGCTTTGGAATAAGGCGTCTGCTAAATGCCAAAAATGTAAATGTAAATGTAGTGCAGAGTGGTTAAGGTTAGGCAGTATTAGGCTTTAGTCCAGAGTGTTTAAGGTTAGGCAGTATTAGGCTTTAGTGCAGAGTGGTTAAGGTTAGAATAAGTTGTCGGGGAAGGCATTAGCAAAATCAGCAACAACAATTAAATAATAAAAACGTGTGTCCCAATCCCGATTCACACCAGCACGTTGAGATTGCAAGTTGAGGTGCTAAAGCTTGTGTAATTAAGCAGGAGATCCCAGCAGTCTCATCAATTACTCATCAATACCATTATTTGCTTAAGCATTTGGCTGGAACAAAAACCAACACTCCAGGACCAGTTTTACTGACGGCATCTGTATGGGGTGCTTCTAAGACTGAGCATATAAAGTATCTATTACGAAAGATTTAATGGGAAGATTAAGTCAGGGATTTTAAAGTGGTTATTAATAGAACAGATTAGACAGCCTTAATTCATCCAAGGTGTTCTTTTCCTGAAAAAAACTGCATTCATCTGAAAAACTGTCTCATCTTTCCAGCAATTCCAAGATGAAAGTTTGGTCTGTTCCAGATATGTAGGCTTTCTATATTTATCCCATCCGTTCCTTGCGGGTTTGTTGTACACTTCTCCAAATAAAGGAGTGTTGAAAATGTACATGTAATGTCCTTGTTTATTTTCAATTAGTCTCAGACCCAGCTGAAACCTGAAACACCTTCATCCCATGGTAGGAATGAGGAGATTTGAGATGTGTGTACTTAAGTTAAGTTAAGGAGTGACGTGCACTGCTTTGATATGACAAGTGCTCTTCTTAACTTGTCAGCTTTCTCCCCTGGAGGCCTGTCAGCTTGACTCCCCCTCCTGTCAGTCAAACTTAGAGAGGAGAGAAAGAGAGAGTGAGTGACTGAGAGAATGTGTGTGTGTGTGTGTATGAGTGAAAGAGTGAGAACGTGTGTGTGTGTGTGTCCTCAGGGCTGCGAGTTTGTGAGCCTTCATACGCCTGTTTAATGCTAATTCAGACAAATTACAAAACCCCTTCTTGGGTAGGAAGTATTTACTTATGGCCAAAACAAAATGGGCATTGTATGCCAACAAACTAAACTGCTGGGGGGGGGGGGTGGTTTTCCTCAGCTGTCTCTTCACAAAGTCAGTCCAATGCCCCGCTGTCTTTCTTTGTGTGAATGGAAATTCAATTGGAAGTCTTCAGTGTTTGCAGAGAGTGCCGGATGCTGATCTGATATTCTCCGTTTCCATCACTGTAACTGATTGCTGAACCCAGTCCAACCCCCCACCCCCCAGTCACTCTTCCTTGTTGAATTATTCGATCATATGTAAGATGGATACCGGACCCTCACCAGCAGCAAAGTGGAAAGTTGTGCAGTAAGAAGTGGAAAATGGTCTTGCGTTAGCAAAAAGAGATAACGTGGAACGCTATAACGCAGCACTTAAACGCCTCAGAGACGATTATGCAACGGTGTAAGTCAGACACGGTGTCTGCAGCGGCAGAGTGTTCAGTGAAGTGACGGTGGCCCACCATTCTCTCTCCAAGCCTGTATGTTGACGATGCGGCCCACACAACTGAAGTGTTTGGTTGTGTGTAGGAAATGTCCTGAACATACACTAATGAGAAGACTCAAAACCACTGAAAGCAAAGTGTACATACACTATATGGACAAAAATATTGGGACACCCAAACATCACACCCATAATGATGTGCTTGTTGAACTCGTTCCATGTTCATTCCAATGTTGCTCATTCCAAAACCATACGTATTAATATGGAGTTGGTCCCACCTTTGCTGCTATAACAGCTTCCACTCTTCTGGGAAGACTTTCTACTAGATTTTAGAATATGGTTGCAGGGATTTGCTCCCATTCAGCCACAAGAGGATTAAGGAGGTCGGGCACTGATGTTGGGTGAGAAGGACTGGCTTGTAGTCGGCGTTCCAATTCATCCCAAAGGTGTTCGATGGGGATGAGGTCAGAGCTCTGTGTGAAGGCCAGTCAAGTTCTCCCAGACCAAACTCAGCAAACCATATCATTATGGACCTCACGTTGTGTATGGGGGCATTGTCATGCTGAAACTGGAAAGGGCCGTCCCTAAACTGTTGCCACAAAGTTGGAAGCATACAATTCTCTAGAATTGCATTGTATGCTGTAGGATCAGGATTTCCCTTCACTGGAACTAAGAGGCCTAGCACAAACCATGAAAACAGCCCCAGACGATAATTGTGTCCACATACTTTTGTCCATATAGTGTATCTCCAGCGTGTGGTTACATAAATGCATAATAAACCTTAAGGTGTAGAACAGTAAGATAGTTTAGTGGTTCATGACATCAGTTTGCCTCTCTCTCTTTCTCTCTGCCTCAAACAGGTGGTGACTGTGTGTCTTCTGTGTACAGCTGTCACTTCAAGTAATGAAGAGAAACATTTTCTCATTAATTCTCGAAAAACTAAGCATTAGCAGGATGTTGCACACTAGTTTAGTAGCACGTTGCATTACTTTTGCTTGTGCAATATGTAGCATCGTACTTTACTGTTCCATTACTTACGCAGGGCACTGTATATTAATCCTGGGCTCAAAAGACTATAGAAGTCTAGGTTATCCAAGATGACATCATTAGTAATTAAATAATAGACAGTTATTGGTGAGAAGTTGTGCGATTGCATCAGTAAATGGTGTATGGGTTAAGCAAACGAGAGTGACCTTTAAAGGGAGTGAAGGGTGCGCCATGCATGACGTTTACCATCGCTATATCTGCATTTTGTTGTCTGGTACTTGCAATGACAATAAAGTTGAATCTAGTCTAATCTAATCTAATCTTCTTTAGTTAAAACTCTCATTGTTTCCACTATATACTATTGTGGAGCTTGAGTAATGCATAACATTAGTGCTAGCAGACTAGAAGTGAAGCCCTGAATCTTCTCACACTGGAGATGTATCTGGGTTGATTTACGGCTCCACGGCACCAGCAACAGAAATGCCTGTCTCATCTCATCTCATCTCTCCCTCTTGGTCTGTCCTTTCATTCTCTCAACTCATCTCTCTCTCTCTTGCTCTATCCTTTCATTCTCTTAACTCATCCCCCACCTGCTGCCCCGATTTCCTCCCTGTCATGTCTTAGTCATTGCTCTCAGGCCTCAGGAACTCTGGGCAGACTGAAAGACCCTCAGCTGTGTGTGTGTGTGTGTGTGTGTGTGTGTGTGTGTGTGTGTGTGTGTGTGCGTGCGTGCGTGCGTGCGTGCGTGCGTGGTGTGTGTGTATGCATGCGTGTGTGTGTGTGTGCGCGCGCATATCATGCATGTGTGTACTGCGAACCCAGACAGATGGGGGATGAAGTAAACGCAGCTCCATTCCCCTTCAGAAGCTCTGGGTAGTTCATAAAGTACACACATATCTGAAATCAGCCTGTACCATACTGTACCTATCACGATCACTATCACCATCATGTTTTATATCACTATCACTATCATGTTTTGTATCACTATCATGTTTTATATCACTATTTGCACTTCTGGTTAACTGCATTTCGTTGTCTGGTACTTGTACTCTGCAATGACAATAAAGTTGAATCTAATAATACGTCTATAATCATACAGGGATAAACACAACACTGACACATCAGTATCTAGTTAGCAACTCACTTCTTCTCTTCTGTTAAATAGCTCAAAGCAGCCGTAGGAGTCTCTTTAGTAAGCAGTGCTCTGGTCTGTCCCCGCTCCAGGACTTTCACTTTAATTACAGCAGGATTTAAGTGGTGGGCCAGGGATTTCACTGAGCTTGTGCTCTGGATCCCTCCTGCTGCCCCTGCCAGCCATAGCTCTGGAGGACGCTGGTTTTTATTGGTTGGTTGATGGCAATATCTCATGTTTAATTGTTTGCTCGATCCCACTCCCCCGCCTTTGCACGATCTGCATCATTCTCCCTCCGTTCTCTGCGGCTAGCTGTGGAAGTGGCCTCAGTCCTTCGAGCTCTGTCCTATGCCTGGTCCCATTTATCCATTGCCCTTGTTCTGTACATAACCATACTTCACATATCTTAACTGGACATATCTTCGCCCTGTTCGTCTGTGTATGTCACATTGTACATACTGTATATCTGTTCATATTGTTATGGCTTTTGCACTGTGCACTATTGCATACTATTGGTTAGATGTTGTCTTTGTACTACGTCTGTCAATGACAATTAAATTGAATCTGAATCCTATGCCCTGTCCCATTTGTCCATACTGAAGTCTGCCGTCTGAGTTTCCACACTTTCATACACAAAGAGCGCAAAATGAGCATGAGGTAGTGTGCTGGCGCACACCAGAGACCTCAACATTATAAGTGCAGACAATAGAACAGGGCATTGGAAGGGGTTGCTCTCAACTAGGGCTGGGTTAAAAAAATCGATTTCCCGATTCAGAATCGATCTTCATTAAAATGAGCGATTATCGATTCCTAAATCCCGAGATCGATTTTTTTATTTTTATTTTTATTTATTTTTTGCTTGCAGCTTCAACCCGCAACGAGATCTCGTGCTACAATAATTGATCATATCTCACGCAACGTGAGGTCTCAACACTAAAATCTAAAAACATGGCGATAGCAGGGACACTCAAGTCACCACCAGGCTTAAAGTCAGATGTCTGGGTGCATTTTGGATTTTAAAAATGTGACGATAGAGATGAGCTGGACAAAAGCAAAGTCATATGTAAATAAAAAGTACATTCATGTAACTGCTTTGGAGTCAATTCATTGATATGTTTAACAATGCTACATGTTATAGGGTTCCTTGAACCATTTATAGCATTAATTCTGAGAATCTCTTTCATATTCAAGCAAAACAATTATATTTTAACTAGATCGAATCGGAATCGAATCGAATCGAATCGAATCGTGAATCGAATCGAATCGTGAGCTCACTGAGCTGGTGAATCGGAATCGAATCGTTTTGGGAAATCAGTGGCGATACCCAGCCCTACTCTCAACCACTGATAGGATGTTTTTACAGCACCCCAATGGTTAAGGCAAGCATTTGGGATTGGGTGATCTGGTATATTTGGTAGACCTACACTCACTGAGGATTTTATTAGGAGCACTATACTAATACGGGGTAGGGGATTCCCTTTGCTCTCAAAACAGCCTCAATTCTTTGTAGCATTGATTCCACAAGATGTTGGAGATTCTGGTCCATGAATACATGATTGTATCACTCAATTCCTGCATTTTTCAGGTGCACTTTCAAGCTGTGAATCTCTCGTTCTACGACATCCCAAAGGTGTTCCGTTGGATCCAGATCAAGTGAGTGGGAAGGCCAATGAAGAACCCTGAACTCATTGTCATGTTCATGAAACCAGTTTGAAACAGTTATACATTTATGGTTAGGGTTAGGGTTAGTAATGGGGCTTTTCCACTAGAGGGCTGACCCGGGTTAGCCCGGGCTGGCCTGCTTCTTTGGCGCTTTTCCATTTGTCGGCCTGGGTCGGTTCGGGTCGGTTCGGGTCGCTTCTTTAGCTACCCTTCGATACCAGGAACCTTTTTGAGACCCAGAACCTTTTTGCCAGGCTGCGTGTGACGTGTGACGCTGCACACCGTTAATTGGTCAATGGAAATCGTCACAACATCGTCATCGTTTGTGTTCACTGTACACCTCTAACCGCCATCTTTAAATACCACATTTGCTCTTGGAAAATGTCACTACAGTTTCTGTAATAGCTTATTAATAAAGATTAAAAAAATTATGCTGACCATCGTATCGTATTATCTTAGTTTAATGTCATTTCAATGCATCATAGAACTTTTATTTACAACAAGCATAACACAAAAATCGCTATTATGCACCGTCTTTGCCCGTGAATAACACCGGCTATGGAGGTGGTACAATCACAATACTCCTTTGCTAACTTCACCATCGGTATACGGTCATTTTGAGCTATTAACCACCGCGCTGACACCCCGAGAAGTTATGCTTTTAACCGTAAACTCAATGAACCGGGAGTTCACCCGCTGCTGCAAGCATATCTATAACGAACGCGGAGATTGACTGAGCCCCGCGTCAGTCAGCCTTTCCGTAGAAATACGTCGCACCGTTATATATCTAACGTTACATGTTTTAAGGCTGATCTGTGCATGATAGTGCTGCATTATGTTGATCTATTTATATCGATCTATTCTTGCCAATTCCTTATTACCAGTGGAAAGGGGGAAGACTAAAACACTTTGAATGGGATAGATAGGACTTTCCGTTCAATGGAGCATGATACTCGCGAGTTCATCTCACTTTTCCCCCCTTTGATGTATTAAACAATCTAAGCAATCTAATCAGAGCAGTTGTTATTGTGTAATATTATTGATGGATGTGCCATTTTTGATCTAGAGCAGTGAGCGGATGACTTGATGTGAGCTTGTATTTGACTAATGCCGATAGTCTTGCTCCGAAACCGGAGCTGTCTACAGAGGATTCCACAACGTGCCTTCAAACTACCGTAATTCATGAACTATATGCCCAATCTAAAACATTCAAACAGATTCTGAAAGCAGAGAAGTTGCACTTTTTGAAGTTGAACTTTTGTAGGCTTATTACGGTAGTTCACCAAAAAAAAAGCACAGTGCTCAACGTAAATGCTCACGCATTTCCCCCCCGCTGATCTGTATAGCGGGGGGGGGGGGAATCTTATGACACGTAACTCCTCCTTGTCCCGGGTCGCTCAGTACAATGGAGAAGCGTTTCTCAAAGTACGGCACGGCACGGCACGGCTCGGATACAAATGCGGCCCGGTTCGGGTCTGTTGGAAAAGCGCCATTAGTGATCCTTAGTGGGAGGGGCTGCAAGCCTGCTAGTCTTCAGCAATTACTGAACCTCCATTATATCTGGACGATCAGAGAGCGACAGCCTCTGTGACAGACTCCTGACACAAAGACTTGTGACAACAAGACAAGGTAGTCTATCTGTGGACGTCCATCGAGGAAGGCCTGAGAGGATGGCCAGGGCACTAAGAATACTAAGAATCTTCTCTTCTCTTCCATTTTGATTGTTCTCTTGTCATATTTCTCTACTTTGAGTGCACTTCGCAATTCCAACTTCTGTCTGTCCATTAGCTCTCTACCTCTCTACTGACAAACCCTCTACTGACTAATATCACAAAGTGCTTTCTCCCTATTCCTGTTCTTCTGACACTCAGGAGGACACAGATGTTACATCCGCCCTCGCAACACTTCCCATCTCATCCATCCCCCTTCTTCAACTGACCATGACTTAATTGCCGTGGGAGGTCTGTGGAACTGCCAGTCAGCGGCCCGGAAAGCTGAGCCTATCTCAGCTTATGCTTCGTTCATGTCAACCTCAACCTCAACCTCAACTTCCTCGCTCTCATTGAGACCTAGATCTCACCTGAAAATACAGCTACACCAGCAGCCCTTTCTGATGCCTACTCCTTTTCTCATTCCCCTAGAGGCTCTGGTCGAGGGGGAGGCACAGGACTCCTCATCTCGCTTAAGTGGTCACATACTGTCCTTCCACAGTCACACCTGTCAATATCGTCCTTCGAATTCCATGCTGTTTCTGTCTCCTCCCCTGTCAAACCTCACATTGTTGTCATCTATCGCCCCCAAGGTCAGCTCGGTCACTTCCTAGAAGAGATGGATGTCCTTCTCAGCTCCTTCCCTGATGATGGCACTCCGCTCGTACTACTGGGTGACTTCAACATCCAGTCAGAGAAGTGCCTCTCATCTGGAGTACTTGACCTTCTCCTCTCCTTCGACCTTACCCTGTCCCGCTCTCCTCCGACTCATAAGGCAGGCAATCTGCTCGACCTGGTCGTCACCAGATCCTCCCATACCTCCAACCTTACTGTTACCCCTCTCCCAGTTTCTGATCATCACTTTATATGCTCCCCCCTCTTCCCTGTCAGTCTCTAACCACTATATACCCTATCGTCGCAACTTACGTACTCTGTACCCCACCTCCCTCTCTTCTTCTGTCTTATCCTCCCTACCCTCTGTTGAATCCTTCTCCCTTCTATCCACTGAAGTCAGCACAATCCTCTCCACGTGCTTCCTGGCTCTCCGAAACACTACATGCATGTAGAATAGAGCTTGGGGCAGCTGAGAGGAAATGGCGAAAAACCGGCCTCCCTGATGACCTAAACCTTTATCACTCTCTCCTCTCCAAATACCCCTCTGCATAAGCTGCTAAAGCATCCTACTATCATTCCAAAATACATTCTTCTGCCTTTAATCCTAGAAAACTGTTCTCCACATTCTCCACACTCCTCAACCCACCTCCTTCCCTTCCTCCTTCCTCCCTGTCTGCCGATGACTTTGTCACTGTAGCAGATTCGAGGCACATTCAAGGCACTTTGGGGACTGCTGGGGGATTTACCAGCTGACACTCACGGCAGGAGGCACACCTCCGCCCGTATCCCTGGCCAATAGAATCAGGCCATTATCCGGTTGAGTGTTTTATCATATCCTAAGTGGCCCACCATAGGGTTATAATGCGCCGCCTGAAAGATAGATTCCCGGCGGCTTCTTGGTACCAGCAACTGGGTCACTGGCGTCCTCTGAGCCCACAGGTCCACAGAGGACGCCATCGCGACGACTCTCCACGCCACTCTATTCCACCTGGAGAGGGGAAACAGCTACGCGAGACTGCTCTTCGTGGACTTCAGCTCCGCCTTCAACACCATCCTTCCAGACAGGCTAGTGACCAAACTACTAGACCTGGGTCTATCACACTCTATATGTGCGTGGATCAAGGACTTCCTGACCGACCGCCCCCAGAGGGTGCGGGTGGGCCCCCACACCTCCACAGCCCTCAGCCTCAGCACTGGGTCCCCCCAGGGCTGCGTGCTAAGCCCCATCCTCTACAACCTCTACACCCACGACTTCACCCCCGTCCACCCCAGCAACTACATCGTAAAGTTTGCAGACGACACCACCGTGGTGGGATGTATCTCGGGGGGGGGACGAGGCGGCGTACAGGGATGAGGTAGAGCAACTGAGCAAGCTGTGCAAGGTTAACAACCTGCTGCTGAACAAGTCAAAGACCCAGGAATTCATCGTAGACTTCAGGAGGAAAAAGTCTGAGATCCAGCCCCTGCTCATCGACGGAGAGAGCGTGGAGAGAGTCTCAACCCTCCGATTCCTGGGACATCACATGCGGGATGACCTGACCTGGAAGGACAACACAAAAGGCACCATCAAGAGGGCACAACAGCGGCTATACACCCTGAGATGCCTCAGGAAAGAACACAACAAGCAGGAGATACTGGTGGCCTTCTACCGCGGCGCAGTGGAGAGCATCCTCACCTACGGCATCTGCAACTGGTTCTACAGCTGCACAACAGCGGAGAGAAATGCGCTACAGAGAGTCGTGAGAACAGCACAGAAGATCACCGGCGCCCCCCTCCCCTCTCTGGAAGAGCTGTACAACACACGCTGTCTCAGGAAGGCCTCCAAGATCTCCAGGGACCCGACCCACCCTGGGCACGTACACTTTATCAGGCTGCCCTCGAAAAGGAGGTACAGGACCCCGGCCGCTAAGACAAACAGACTGAAGAACTGCTTCTACCACAGGGCCGTCAAGGCCCTGAACACAGCAAAGGCCTAAGTTCTGGGCCCAGGACAGTCTGGACGGATTGTATGGCAGCTAGTGCTGAGGCACAAACATGTACATTTCAAGCCTGCAAACTGTGACACTTTAAATAACGTGAAAAAATACTTTTGTGCAATATGACAACCCTAGTTGACTATCTGTGCAGTATAGTACAGTGGATTGTGTACATAGCCTTTATTTATGTAAACCAGCTCCTTACCTTCTTGTGATTTTTATTCTTTTTCTAAATTTTTTTTTTTTTTCCCCTTTCCTAACACCAGGGGAGCCACCCCTCCTAAATTTCGTTGTTTGGTATCTGTACTGTAGCAATGACAATAAAGTCCATTCATTCATTCATTCATTCATTCCTCATCCCTACGAGTGTCACGACTCACTCTATACAGTCCATCCCTAATCAATACAAAATACGGGTGAGCACGCACAAAGTCTGGCCGTACTGGTGTCCAATAATTATCACCTGGTCAAGGGCGCAGCGTAGGGTACCGTCACGAGACTGCTCGAGGGGGAAATATTCCACCGGGGGAACCGCTGGTAGTGTGTCTGAGGGTGCAGGATCCGCTGCCTCCCCCGGCTCCTCGCCAGTGTCGGACGCCCCCGAGCACAGAGCACCACGCACGCCTCACATCTCCCTACCTGTCGTTCACACACCCCTGTAGTTCCCCCTAATCTCTGTGGAAACCAAGCCCAATCTAACCAGTCGCTGATGAATCATGGTTTGTAGGCAACCAGAATCCAGTAGCGCCTGGTGCGTCTCGCGCTGTACCCTTACTGGGAATGCGAAAACGCCTGTCCTGGACTCGGGGGAGACAACCTGCCCAACCTCCATCACGGGGCAATCCTGGCGGATGTGGCCAGGCTGCCCACACTGCCAGCATCCCTCCTCTACCATCCGCGGGGCCGCCGGGGCAGGCATCAGCGGCTCTTACCGTGGCTCCATCCAAGGCCGTGTCCCAGGCCGCGCACCGGCGTGGGGCCAGGATTGGGGCAGAGCATGGGGGTGGGGCCGGCCCTGGAGCCGGTGCCCGGGGAAGGTGATACTCCGCCAGGGTGGCGAGGTAGGTGGGCCGACGGTAGGAGACCCAGGCGGAGGCCTTCCCCGGCAGGCCCTCGATGAATCTCTCGAGGACCAGCAGCTACATCACCTCCGCCCCTGACCTTGCCTCCGGGTTTAGCCACCGCTGGGCCTGATCTCTCAGCTGCTGGGTGTAGAGGAAGGGGCAGCCGCTGTCCTGGTAGGCCAAGGCGCGGAACTGCCGGCGATGCTCCCCCGGGCTCAGTCCCAGCCGGTCCTGTATCGCCTTGGCCACGGTGTTATACTCTGCTTGGGCGGCCGCCGGGACACTATGCGCTGCGAGCTGGGCTTCCCCCGTGAGGAGGGGCAGCAGCTGGGAAGCCCACGTCGTGACCGGCCACTCAGCCACCCTCGCCATCCCTCAAAGGTGGTGAGGAAGGCCTCCGGGTCGTCCCGTTCCCCCATCTTCTGCGGGCGGATCTGGGGACCACCCTCTGCCGCTGGAGGAGCTCCCGGGAACATGCCCCGGTCCTCGGCCTGTCCCTGCGCCAACTCTGAACATTTCCTGCTGCTGCATACGGACCAGGTGCACCACCACCTGGCCTAGCGGCGACTCCATCCCCCTTTCGGTTCTGCCGACTCTCCACTACTGTGCACCACGTTGGGCGACAGATGTAGCAGATTCAAGCTACGCAGATGACACTCAACTCCTGTCCTTCCCCCCTCTGACCTACATGTGCCGATGTAAAAGTTGGATGGGGGGCGCATTATAAATAAAATTAACATAACATGTGGCAACAGTGTCTCTGCATGTCTCGCTAACATCTCTACATGGATTTCAGCCCGCCATCTCAAGCTCAACCTTAACAAGACTGTGCTACTCTTCATCCCTGGGAAAGCCTGCCCTCTCCAAGCCATCACAGACAGCCAAGAACCTTGGAGTGATCCTGCTAAATGCCCAAAATGTAAATGTAAAATACGACTTTTGCTGTGTGACGTGGTGCATTATCATGCCGGAAGTAGCCATTGGAAGATGGGTACATTGTGGCCATGAAGGGATGCACATGATCAGCAACAACACTCAAATAGGCTGTGGCATTCAAGCAATGATTGATTGGTATTAATAGGCCTAAAGTGTGCCAAGGAAACATTCCCTACACCATTACACCACCTGAAGGAATGAGAAGGTGTACAGGTGTTCCTATAAAGTGTTTCATGAGTGAAGATTTTTCATACAGGGTAACTTGTAGTACTTTGAGTGTCTTGGAGGGGGAAACCTAGGGGCTCCTGCAGCAAAAAGCCCTGTCTCCCCCTATCTCTGATGCCAGTTGACAATGGGTCCCACTCAGGGATGTAGTGGTAGTTGGTAAATGTTGGACACTGGAGAAAACGCAAATGTAAAAATCCAATACTTTATGTAAGGTGGGTAAACACTATTCACCCCTCCAAAATAATACATAGATGGCATTTAAGTGTGTTTACCCTTCACTACATCATGTTTCCAACTCCTGACCGTGGTGGATACATGGATGATGATCATAGAACCAGTGTTCTTCCTCCGCCGTGTGATGACTAAGAGAGTGCACCGGGCTGGGGGATGTAAGCTGAGGAGCCGCGGGTGCTGCCTTGACCTTTACTCTGCTGCACGCTGGCGAGTGTGTAGATGAGCCACCCACAAGACAATAACCCCCCTCCTCCATATGTGGACATGCTTAAACAAGGTCTCTTTTCCCTACTTCACCCTCCCCATGGGCAGACAAAGTAACATTACAACCATTTAGCAGATGCTTTTATCCAAAGCGACTTACAATGAGAGATTACAGGGTCAGTCTCCCTGGAGTAATTTAGGGCTAAGTGCCTTACTCAAGGGCACAGTGGTGGTGTTCCCAGATGGGATTTGAACTCTGACCTTCTTATCACCAGTCTAACTCACTATCCTCTAGGCCACCACTACCCCACACAAAGTGATGGACTTAGAAGATGAGATAGAGTAGAGAGGTTTTTTTGTTTTGGTTTAAGATTATTATTCTGAAAACTCAAAAGTATCTACCATTTAGCCATTGGTAAAAATGGTTATTATGCCACAGTACTGTAAGTACTTCCATGCAGGTTCGCAAGATATTCCTCAAATATTTGCCAACGGTTGCCCTACATTCTCAGAAATTACTGTAATTATGTCATATTTTTCTTGCAGTTAGAACAGTGTGTAAATAGCATTCCTGTAACATCTCCAGGACTTTATGTGACCCAAATAATGTCAGCTTGAACACAATGAAAATCACCCTTAGATTTACACAATGTTTATTCTGGCAATGTTCCTTGCAGTGTTAATTACAAGTGTGTCTACTTGCTATGCTCTCCAAATGGTTTTGTAACATTCATTTCTACGTTACACTGTAACCTTAGGAAAAAGAGATTTGGTCATTATTTAGTGATCCCAAGTATTAGTGATCCTAAAACTGTTATTATATGGAGTGGGCACTAAACTTTCATAATATGCAAAAAAACGGAACACTTTTTGTTTTAAAAAATAAGCTTTTTGGTCATTTGCGCGACTTGAGAATTGCCGACATACGGACCTTTTCACCAGACCGTGTCACATATAGAAATGGTAAACAAACGTTTACTGTTTGCTGGGACAATGCTACATAACATCCCCTTCCAACCCTGTGGCGCTGACACAGTTGCTTGGCTGGAGCCCTGTCAGCTCGATGATCAGCCACCTCAGTCAAGGAGCCTGAGCCGAGCAAGGACTTCTGGGATTGGCAAGTGGAACCCCTGGGGGTGTATTCAGTCCAGTCCAGCTACCTTCGACCCTAGACCCCTAGGGCAGACAGCCCCATATTCAACCAACTGCAGTTGAAGTTTTTATTGAATCATTCAATGCCACACCCACCCTGGCTCTGCCATGGGTTCCCCTGGTTGATTTTATTGATGAGGCAGACAGGGGCAACATTTATATTTAGTTGTTATTCAGGCTATGTCCACACCAATACGTTTTTTTGATAAACGTTTTTCGTATATAAAAATATGACCGTCCACACCAGCATGTTTAGAAAGCAATATAAACGCTGTCATTGAGCATTCCACACCAGTAGTGGGCGATATAATTTTAACCTCATAGCCCCGCTGGCCAATCAGACGCC
Organism: Nansenia antarctica; assembly: GCF_963989245.1. Lineage (NCBI taxonomy): Eukaryota > Metazoa > Chordata > Actinopteri > Argentiniformes > Microstomatidae > Nansenia > Nansenia antarctica. The sequence continues at coordinate 55,585,473 of NC_137674.1, read as the reverse complement.
TCCGTCTTTCAATGTTCTCGATCATTAACTGTGCATTTATCTGTAAACAGGTTAAAAGTCCAGTGAACAGTGAAAGAACTAGAAGGCCTTTGTACATATGCATTTTCCTCGCCTGTGTAGCCTCGACCACCGTTGCCTGTTGTAAACAAAGTAGTTACTGGTGCCAGGATATGACGTTGGAGGGAACAGCAAACAGCTGCAGTGCGCATGATCATAGAAATCTACGCGCATGATGACGTGACGAATACAAAAAAAACTCTGTCTATCTCGTCCACACGTCAAACACGTCGTTTTCATGGGGCAAAAACTCGTTTGCGTCTGGACGAACCCCCCAAAACGAATATATAAATCCACGTTTATCAAAAAAAACGTATAGGTGTGGACAGGGCCTCAGTTGACCCAATGTTAACAGGGGGTGCGACTGCAATTCTCTAAAATATGTATTATTAAAGGCTACTGTAAAATCAATGCTTGCATGTCAATTACCATGGCATTTGTTAAATTATACTGTTCTAGTGGAGGATTGGATTGGGTTGTTCTCATTTGAATCTCTTGTGGCTAGGTAAATTATCATGTTTTTGTTTGTTAATGGGAAACGATTTGTGCTTCTTTTAAGCGAAGCTCAAGCATGCACACACACAAGGCAAGGCAAGGCAAGGCAAGTTTATTTGTATAGCACATTTCATACAACAAGGGCAATTCAAAGTGCTTTACATACATTATTTAAAAATACAGCAAGAGGGGCATAGTAAGAAAATAAAAAATACAATGAATAAAAGCAAATATAAGAAGTAAATAGATAAAACATTTAATAAGACAATAGTTAATGGAAAAAAGACATTGCTAGAAGTGTTTGTGTATCATAACTGGTGCAAAACATGAAGGTTTTAGCTTAGATTTAAATATTTTAAGGGTTTGCGCCTGTTTGATTTCTTCAGGGAGTTTGTTCCAGGAGCATGCAGCAGCGTGACTGAAAGCTGCTGCACCGTGTTTTGTTTTTACTCTTGGAATTATTAGCTGATTAGTCTCAGCTGATCTTAGGGACCTTGCTGGAATATAGGGTAGGAGGAGATCTGATATGTATTTTGGTCCAAGACCATTGGTATGTAATTAGAAGGATTTTGAATTCAATTCTCTGGGAGACTGGTAGCCAGTGCAGGGATCTCAGGATTGGTGTAATGTGTTCAAATGTCTTTGTTTTTGTTAGGACCCTAGCAGCGGCATTTTGGATGAGCTGCAATTTACGAACAGCTCCTTTATATAGGCCTGTTAATAGACCATTACAATAATCAAGTCTACTCGAAACAAATGCATGGATGAGTTTTTCAAGGTCTTGCAAGGACATGAAACCTCTTATTCTTGTTATGTTTTTCAGGTGATAGTAGGCTGATTTAGTTATCGAGTTTATGTGGCTGTTGAAGTTTAGATCGGAGTCTAGAATTACACCAAGATTTCTGACCTGTTTTTTTGTTTGAAGAGAGAGAGAATCAAGTTTTGCACTGACTTTCGGTCTTTTGTCAGGTGCACCGAATACAATTATCTCTGTTTTGTCCTTGTTTAGTTGGAGGACGTTTTGTGTCATCCAGGCATATTTGCTCAATGCAATTACAGAGATTGTCAATGGGACTATAGTCGTTCGGTGAGAGGGCTATGTAGTGTCATCCGCATAATTGTGGTAGGCAATTTTGTTCTTTTTTAAGATGTGTCCCAATGGAAGCATGTAGAGATTCAATAGAAGAACCCTTGGGGAACCCCACATTTTAATTTGGTCAGATACAAAGTTGCCAATGGAGACATAGTAGCTTCTGTCCTGTAGGTAGGATCTAAACCAGTTTAGGGGAGTGCCCGAAAGTCCTACCCAGGTTTTTAGTCTATCTATTAGAATGTTGTGGTCTACAGTGTCAAAGGCAGCACTAAGATCTAGTAGTACCAACACTGAGTCTGTGTAGTTTACGCGAATGTCATTAAGGACCTTAATAAGGGCCGTTTCAGTGCTATGTAGGGGGCGAAAGCCTGATTTGAAAGTCACCAATAATAATTTAGGGTCAAATAATTGCTAAGTTGTTTGTGGGCAACCATTTCAATAATTTTTCCTGTACAGGGAAGGTTTGATATGGGTCTGTAGTTGTTTAGTACAAATGGGTCTAGGCCGTTCTTTTTTAGTAGAGGCTTAATAACTGCAGTTTTCAGGCCTTCAGGGAAGATTCCTGATGAAAGGGAAGTGTTGATTATTTGTATTAGTTCGCCTGCCATGCAGCTAAATATGTTTTTTAAAAAGCCTGTTCGCAGGACATCAAGGGCACAGGTTGATGGTTTAAGACGTGACATGATTTTATCTAGGGTCTTGTAATCGATGGTGTTAAATTGTGACATGGTTGTTATGTCCGCCCTATTTGGGGTTGTTAATGGGGACATGTTTTTCATGCCTGACACAGAAGACCTAATGCCTTGTCTAATGGTTTCTATTTTATTGTTAAAAATGGATGCAAGCTCATTGTATTTACTAGTCGAGTGAAATTCCTGAACAATGGGTGTTGGGGGATTTGTTAGTCTGTCAACAGTTCTGAAAAGGATGCGGGCATTATTGATGTTATTGTTTATGATCTTAGAGAAAAAATATTGCCTGGCGCTTCTTATTTCTAAGTTATAGTTTTGAAGATTCTCTTGATAGATATCATAGTGGACTTGAAGGTTCGTTTTTCTCCATCTGCGCTCTGCTTTACGACATTCTCTTTTCTGGGTCTTTACGGATGGGGCAGTTCTCACACACACACACACACACACACACACACACAGGAGCTGAATCAAAATGTGTAGCCTACAGTTGTACTAGCTAACTAAAACCCTAGCTAACTAAAACCCTTGTACTAGCTGATGAATTATGACCAAAAAGGACACAGTTGAAATAAGCAGCCCTTGCATGTGATGGAGGTGGATACAAATCCTTGTTGGCTGAGGACAGTTTTTTTGTTTGTATCCTGCGTGCTATCAGTCCCTCTTGTTCTGCAATCAGTTTGTCCAGGGCAATCCAGAGCCTCCTAACTCCATTAACCTCCAGACCACGTATAAGAATAGCCTAATCTAATAACCTTGGCTCTCTTGCTGAAGTCCTGGTTCTGTGCCCTTACAGTCATCCCTTACAAAGTGTGTATCCAGTGTCCAGTGTAGTCTGGTTTTCAATTCTATTGGGTATTGACCATGATTGACATCATAGTGATCGACTGCAGCAGGTGAAAGACGAAAATTAAATGAATTGCTCTTGACCTAACCACAATGCATTTTTGAGAAAGCAGATCTTTGTGAACAGTGTGTGTACAGTATGGCAAAATGAGGCACTCCTTGTAATCTGTCAGGAATCAGTTGGGGACCTGTGGTAATGATAGAATGTGCCTAAAACTTGGCCGAAAATACAAAAACCCTCCCAGTTTCTGAGAAACAATAACACATGTTGAATAATTAGCAAATATCCCATTGACACCATTACTGCCCAATGGTGATCTTGTCTGCTTAGTATGCTAACTAACTTTAACAATTGTACATTTTACATTTTTACAAGTGGGGATTACTCACCGAATCCATCGCGTTGCAGTATTTTGGCTTGACTTTGATTTTCAACTCCGTTCAAATGTATTTCCGTGTTTCAAATAAAAGTCAGAACATTTTGCGGCCCAAATGACCAGACAGTGTCACAATTGAGTGAGCCACAATTTGACCTGCTCAACTAACATGAAAGGGAAAATTAAATAGTATGAATAAGAAAGCGTAATTTGTACATATTGAGAGGCTTATGCACTCACATAATGACAGTCCATTTTCAATGCGGGGGATGTAATCACACTGGTTTAGCCAATGTATACGTTTATGACAATGTTTTAGAAGCAGGAACCGATCATTCAGCGGGGTGCATTTTCCCTCTCACTCCCGCTTCTCCTGGTGTGTCTCACGTGTTGGTCACATCCCTTCCTGGAGATTTGTGACAGCTCAATTATTGGGTTCACTCGAGCCAGACGGCCACGTCGCCCCGCAGGCCTCTGTTGCACCGTGGGCAGCCATATTATTTGGCCGGTGACTGAGCGTGAGGTTACGGTGTCTGAGGTGCAGGAGTCCTTCGAGGACAGGGGCCAGGTGTGTGGATACCCTTCTGATAGCCGTCTGATAGGCTGCAGCCAGAGGGACTGCAGCCCCTCATTAACAAAATATTATTCAGTGCACTCCAAGTCACGACATATGCAGAAGTCACTCCAAATAAGTGTACATTTGGGCAGTGGCAGAATCAACCAGTCTTTGTGTGTGTGTGTCTGTGTGTGCATGAGTGAGTGTTTGAGAGATAGAGAAATAAATTGTACTGTGTGTGTGTGTGTGTGTGTGTCCGTGTGTGTGTGAGGGTGGGCGTGCGTGCATGCATGTGTGTGTGAATATTGGCATTGTCTTTAGTGGTAGGTGGATGAGATGGACAATGACATCCCTGCCTGGCTAGGGACTATGGGTGGTGTCAAAGATCTCAGCTAGCTTGTATAGTCTCCTACTCTCCCCCCCTTCTCTCTCTCTCTCTCTCTCTCTCTCTCTCTCTCTCGAATGCTTGAAATGCAGGCCATTCCCTCTCTGTAGTTGTGTAACATTTGATTTTCTTATCTAATCCATGTGCGTGTATTCAAGTGCACTTGTGTGTGATCGTGTGTGTGCATGTGTGTGTGTGTGTGTGTGTGTGTGTGTGTGTGACTGTGTGTATGTGTCATCATCACTTGGGAATAGAACCATCTGGTCATTTCCTTTATGCAGATGGAATCAGGGATGTGTCATATCCTAAGTAGTGTGGTTAGGTGGTACTTGAGGTATGGATTCATTTCTATAATGCGTTGTGAAAGTACTCATCCTCCTGCACAATCTTCACATTGTTGCCTCAGAGCCTGACATTGAAATACATTAACTTTGTCACCCGGATATACAGTGGGGGAAATAAGTATAAACACATAAAACAAAAAATGTATTCAACATATCATATCATATCAAATGTTATCATATAATTTCCATTGCAGCTATTCATCGAGTGCAAAATAACAGCATCCGCACATTTCACATTGCAGCTATTCATGACATTTAAACCAGACATTGGTATATTAACTCAATAAAACTACACAGCTAAAGAAATTGTAACAGTTCAAAAGTTATGTGCAATAAAGGAGAAAGAAGTATTGAACACGCTACAAGTAACATTTATGTTAAAAAGAACTACATCAAAATGTACCGTGGCTGAATCGTTACCAAATGTTGTATTTGTGTTGTTTAATCCATTCCTATTACAGGGATTGTCACAATCCATTTAGATGATTAACTGGAGGGATTCATGCAGTCTGGCTGTCAGTAATGTTGTTAATCAACATAAAACAATCAGGCAGAGGAGTATGAGTGTGTGGGTGTGTGTGTGTGTGTGTGTGTGTGTGTGTGTGTGTGAGAGAGAGTATGAGTGTGTGGGTGTGTATGTGGCATGACATAAATATGCAACAGGTGTGTTAGTCACATACTTGATTAAGGCTTTCCTTCCATTTCCAGTTTATCAGAGGAATCTTATCACTGTCAGGGATGAGAGGGAGACGTATGACTTATCCATCCAGAAAAGTGATTATGATCCAGAGAACCAGGAATGTTCCCGGAAACAATTAACCTTGGGCAGGGCTCGCCCCGACATCTATCTTACCCTCCAATCACTAGAGTACTACATGTATACAATGGCATATAAACAAGTGGAGTTATTTTTGCCATGGTACCAAGGACACATTGTGGAAGTAAATAAGTCAATATAGTAACACATTTTGTGTGATGGGTTAGACTTGCGGTGCATTTCCTGTTGGATTTCAGTGGGGGAAATTGGAAAAGAAAAGATGAAGGGATGTTGAACATGATCAGACTAAAGAGAAGGACTGTGCTGTGACACCAAAGAGACCGTGGCATGACTGGTTAAGCACTGCTCTATTTGAACCAAAAAAATATTCATGAGTGCAGCGCTGTGACGCCTCCCACTCTGCCTGCATATTGGCTGTGGCTGGAGCCTGGGCAGAGTGGGTGGGTCGTTAGGTTGAGTGGTGTCACCTGGGTTCGGGGAGCTGGGGATATATGAGAGGGGTGTCCTCAGCTCTCTCTCTCTTCCTTATGATTTGGGTTCTGTTGGTAAGGTCTCTGGGTACCTGGTTTTTGGGGCCTTTTAGTTTTACACTACATACGTTCATACACCTTACACATACAACATACATTATACAACCATTCACTCATGGCATACACTACTGATTCTTATCCATAATCATATACATGTTATTTAGTTTATTTTGGTTCATTTAAGTAAATAAAACTTTAATTGTATCATTTAAACGCATGTGTGGACTCCCATATTTGTTACTACCTTCGGGTGTGTAACAAGCGCCCATAAAGGAAACTCAACCCTCAGGGGAGCAGTTTGTCTCAGTCAGAGGTAAAGGAACAGCATGTTCACATGGTGGTCATTAGCCCCAGGGGTGGGGGGGCAAAATACCTCCCTATACTCTGTGCCTATGGCTATCACCAGACATATTCTGTGGCTATGGCTATCACCAGACACACAGTCAGCCAGTGTTGTGGCTGCTGAGCAGGCCGCTTCCCCACTTGCTCATCTAGACTATTAAAGCTATGGACGACTCCGAGTCATCTTATTGTGGATGATCATGCTCTTTTATGGTTCCATTCAAAAGCATGCTCGATAAAATACACTGGCTTTGTAATCTCCCCTGAAAAGGAAAAAACTAATCTAAACTTTGAAGTGGCACAGGATGTGCAGGACCCTAAAGCGCTAATAAGGTATTGGATGAGCTGGCTGTGTAATGGTCCTACATATGGAGCTCTAGGGCCATGTCTAGATGAACGCTCTTGGGAGAGGGGTACTGTGTCTGTGCCACTGAGTCAGGTAACAAATGGGCTTCCTCTTTTTACTTGCCGGGTTAAGGGTCGGTTGTTTTTAAAATATCTTTTTAATATTTAGTATTATTTTTTTAGATTTAGTATTCATTTGAAATGCACCATTATGTTCCATTTCATACTGCAGTAAATAAACACTGGCCAAATCCATGCTCAGACAGGACTGTAAGATGAAGCATTAGCAATGCCTCTTATGTCCACTCTCTAATGTGTATCTTTTTGTCCTTTCCCATCTCTTTTTTCCTCCCTCTGGTATCCTGTGTAGTGGCTCCCTCCACGGTACCCCCAACAAGGCTGTGGTGGAAGGAGATTGTGGTTCTGGGAACAGTGGGTTGTGCCGCGGTTGCATTCCTCCTGCTAACGGTCATCTGCTATAAAGCTATAAAAAGGTAGGCCTCATTCTCTCTTACCCCCTATTACACTCCTGGTCTCATTACTGCTTTATCAAGGGTATTCATTTCTAAACTAAACACAGGAAACATATTGATTGAGAGATAACGTTTATTGCCACTATGCATTACACATATAGGAATTTGCTTCGTCACCACAGCAAGTGCGTTTATACTTTTTTCACATATAACAATATGGGAAATTGTTATTGTTCCTAAAACTCCATAACTTAGTGGTAAACAGAAAAGCTTGATGTCACATGTTTACAATGACACATGTTTACCATGTCAAATGTATGTGCCCCGTCACACTATCATGTCAAATGTATGTGCCCCATCACACTATCATGTCAAATGTATGTACCCCATCTTACAATCATGTCAAATGTATGTGCCCCATCTCACAATTGATTGGACCTCCCAAGAAAATACTTAATCTCTGACCCTTTAAATGGTGCTTTGTGGCTCTCACTGAAGGATAGAGGTGCAATCTTTGACAGTCTATTACTCTCAGCGTCTCATATAAGTCTTAGCGTTGAATAACATTTAAATCCCATGAATTTTTGCCACTTTTGAGTGCACAGGTATCTGAAATAGGTGTATCTAGGACCTACAGTAACAACAGCACTTAGTTTGGAACTTGTCCAGTGAAATATGTTACTACCCTTTCTTACGTAAGGCAATGGGTGCATACAGCAGTGGAAATGAAACCCAGTGCTACAGTTCCAAAACAGTTCTCACGAATAATATATTTGTATGCTTGTAACTGTGGAAATAACTGTTTTCCTATCGGCGTGCGGGTATAGACCACAAAGATATGAGGCTATCAAATTGTTTGTGGAGATGCTTTTAAGTAGTCATAGACCTACTGAGAGCAGCTATATAAATAAAGCTTTACTTACTTACTTACTTACATTGACTTGCTTAGGTTGCACCTGATTGGTCTAAAAATAATGCTACTAAAGGACACATGTAACATTATGCAAGTAACTGGACCTCTTAAAACAATTTAAAATAAAATATTTGGAAAATCACCTTGATGACACTTAATTTTTTATGGAATTTGCATATTTTACCCCAGATTGTCATGCTAAGAAGAAAACTATTGTGTTTTCATCCTTGAAACCTATTTAATTGGATTCCCTGACCCCACAAATGTACAGTTTGACACCAAATTTGTAATTATAGCTATAGCAGTAGCAAATATATGGGGTGTGGTAATTGCCAATGGGCTCTGATGTATTGTTGGCAGCCATTTTGGAAAAAAAAGCAGATCTCACTTGTGTCTTTGGATAAAAGTTTTTCTATCACCCTAAGGTACTTGCATGCCAAAGGGGACATTTGTTGCATGAACTGAAGTAAAAAGTTGTTAACAGCCTCTACTATATAGGCTTCTAGCTGTGCGAGTGGTTGACGCCTGGTCTTTTGCCCTATTTGCTCCTAGTGGAAGTGGAAAGAGCGTGGAGAGCCTGTATGTGTTATTGTGTACCTTATTCATAGATTTCTAAAATCCCACTGGAGCGGTGGTAAACAACTTACAGTAGTGGACCGCCGCTACATTGTTAGATATCAGCGCAACTCGTGTATCACTCAATGTTAGCATGGGGAGAATCCCCTCCCATTGCTAAAAAATGGAAAGTAGGTTATGTGAGCAACATGTAGCCCCAGACCAAGACATTTCACGTTCACAAAACAAAACAAAAAAGTAATTGAAAGCAGCCTTGGAGTTTATTTCCAAATCAACCCATGCTTTGAATAATTAGTATTATTTGTTGTAATTGGCTTAATATCAGTCTTCTAAAGGTATGGATGGGGATTGAACCCATGACCTACGGTTTATGAGACCAACACTTAACTTATTTTTTCTTTAAACAGTATTTATGGCACAGTTTGTAATTCATCTTAGGACACAGGAAATTCGGTTACTTGGTGGAGAAGCCTTTGTTTCCAATGACAGCTTCAAGACGCTTCCTGTACGTAAAAACAAACCAATTAAATAATAATCTCTTACAGTGATCAGGAGGGATGCTTTAAATCTTGAAGATTCCGGGGGGCCCGCTGGTGAATCTTGATCTTTAGTTCCTTTGACACATTTTCTATTGGATTTAAGTCCAACATCTTTATTTTCTTCCTCTTGAACCAGTTGAGAGTCTCCTTTGCAGTAGGTTTTCGATCGTTGTCCTGCTGGAATGTCTCCTCATCATCCTGGTGGATGGGAACAGATTCTTCTCAAGACTTTCCTGGTACATGGCTCCATTCACCTTCCCTTCTTCAATAATTTGGATTCCACCAGTACTATGTGAGGAGAAACAACCCCATACCATAATGCTTCCACCTCCGAACTTCACTGTAGGTATGATATTTTTAGGATCATATGTAAGAGCCATTTCTCCTCCAAACATGGTGCGTCGTATTGTTGCCAAATTGCCATTTACAAGCATTGAGACATTCAGTGACAGCATACTCTTGTGGCCTATTGTTAGTCACAAGCTTTTTCCCTCTGTTCTATAAAGGGTCAGGAGGATGCTAAATATAGCTCCTTTCTCTATGTCTCTACAGACACAAAGGAGATGTTGCATTTCTAGCAGCTGACCTGATGTACTGTAGCCTACACTTTTCTCACAACATATTCTATGCATACCTTTCAAGAAAAGGTATTTGTATAAAATGCCCATCTTTTTCACTTATCCATCCATGGAAATGAGCTAGAGTGCATTCAATCATACAGTGGGGGAAATAAGTATTTGATCCCCTGCCGATTTTGTAAGTTTGCCCACTGACAAAGAACAAAGCCCACTGACAAAGAAGGTCAGACGTTTCATTTCTTTGTAAGTGGGAAAACTTACAAAATCAGCAAGGGATCAAATACTTATTTCTGTATGTAGTCCCTCTGTATGTAGTCTCTCTGTATGTAGTCTCTCTGTATGTAGTCCCTCCATAGTCTCTCTGTATGTAGTCTCTCTGTATGTAGTCTCTCTGTATGTAGTCTCTCTGTATGTAGTCTCTCTGTATGTAGTCTCTCTGTATGTAGTCTCTCTGTATGTAGTCTCTCTGTATGTAGTCTCTCTGTATGTAGTCTCTCTGTATGTAGTCTCTCTGTATGTAGTCTCTCTGTATGTAGTCTCTCTGTATGTAGTGTCTCTGTATGTAGTCCCTCTGTATGTAGCCTCTCTGTATGTAGTCTCTCTGTATGTAGTCTCTCTGTATGTAGTCTGTCTGTATGTAGTCTCTCTGTATGTAGTCTCTCTGTATGTAGTCTCTATGTAGTCTCTCTGTATGTAGTCTGTCTGTATGTAGTCTCTCTGTATGTAGTCTCTCTGTATGTAGTCTCTCTGTATGTAGTCTCTCTGTATGTAGTCTCTCTGTATGTAGTCTCTCTGTATGTAGTCTCTCTGTATGTAGTCTCTCTGTATGTAGTCTCTCTGTATGTAGTCTCTATGTAGTCTCTCTGTATGTAGTCTCTCTGTATGTAGTCTCTCTGTATGTAGTCTCTCTGTATGTAGTCTCTCTGTATGTAGTCTCTCTGTATGTAGTCTCTCCATGCCTTAGAATTGAAGTGCGGGCAAATAAACTCTGGATTGGAACCCCAGCTGGCTAATGAGCATGCTCAGTCTGGCATACTCAGAACAAACATATTTAATGTCTCCCTTTATGGGCATTTAAAACCATTATTCAGTGACGTTCAATGAACAGTGCAATGGAAATGGTGCCGAGCTATAGTGTCTGAAACAGATGACAAACCATCTCAGCAAACACATTGGCGATGCAGTATATACTCTGTTTCACTGTTTCTATGTGAAAAGCTTGGGTGAATTGCACTATTAAATTCAATGGTGAGAAAAATCAAGGGAATTGGATAACACTTTCTTTTACTGTTCTTATTCAACTGGTATTTCCAAAGTATGTATTGAAGTACATTACTCTATGTGGTAGCAAAGCACACTTTCTGGTATTATTGGACTGTGATATAAAGTGTTAGAGTGATGTTGTACTGTTTCCAGTGACTAGATTATGTAATGATGAGCCTGGAGGTGCACAAGTTTGAGTGTGTTAGTGCATGAATTATTTTGTTCATAATATTGTCTTAATTTAGCTGGTGAACGTAATTTGAATGTAGCTTGAATTTACCAAAATGCTTGTAAGCTGAATATGCACAACCATCAAATGCTGTTGCATGTTGATACAGTAGAGATGCATGGCCTACATTTAAAGCCCTAAAATAACTTAAAAGGATGAATTGTGGCCCCATTTGATATGCAGATGAGCTTCAGCTGGTTGTTTGGATTATATAGCTATTTCAAAATTAAGAAGACACACTTTACTGTAAGGTTGTGTACTGTTTGTTTTTGTGAGATTTGTTTTGTGAGGCTATTTCTGCATTCTGCATATTAGACACACTCCACATACTGTAACATAACACATGAGTTCCAAGTTCAAGTTTCATTCATGAATTGAAATATCACTTAAAAATCCTGCTTGTGTGGCATAGAGAGGGTCAGGCTGTGGAAAAAGCCCCAAGTTATACTGTATATAATTTGCCGCAGCACCTCAGCCATGGGCTTTCCCAGTGAAAACAGAGCAGAATACTGCAAGGGCTCCAGAGGGAGCAGGCTAGTACTGCCAGGGCTCCAGAGGGAGAGATGCCTGGGGGAGAGAGGTTAGGAGAGGGTGGGTTATTGTTAAAGGATGCTTCTGTCTGGGTCTGGCAGTACGATCACTGTTATTCTAGCCATTTTCATTCGGTTATGTCTTGTCTCTCCTGCAAGTCATTTGTCAGACTGACGAAGAGGGTGTTTCAGGGTGGAGACAGACTTGGGAAAGGGGAGGTGATTGGTGGGGTTGAGGTGG